>NC_028454.1:30839103-31044289 GCF_000263155.2 Setaria italica | reverse complement strand
TCTCGGCCACACCGCCACCGCGCGGCAGCCGCGCATCAGCTCCTTGCTGCGGCTCCGGCGCCACTTGGCCGACCCCCCGGGCGAGCCCGAGGAGGTGCCAGACTCCGAGCGCGCCCGCTTGGACCCGTCCGAGGACGCCAAGCGGTTCAACAGCACCATCTCCCGCCTCCGGCGCCTAGCCAGCCTCCTCACGTCCTCCGCCCCGGCCGCGGGAGCCTGAGGCTCGGGCACGGGAACGGGGACGGGCAAGGGCACGCCATGATCTTTCTCGCTCGCCTCACTGCTACTCGTCTCCTTCTTATCTACTAGCGGGAGGAGCACCTCGGGCTCGGCCACGGGCACGCCGTGACCTTGAGCGCTGGCCTCACTGCTGCTCATGCTTCTCCTCTATACTAGCGGGGGAATGAGCGCAAGACAAGTGAGAAAATGGGGTGGGGTCAGGCCGGCTTTAAATAGCCCCCGGCAGCGGCGGGCAGCCGTCGGATCGGCGCTACATGGCCCGGATGCGCGACAGGAGGGAGGACCCGGAGGATTGGTATCCTGACGTGGATCCCATCGGACCTGTACGTGGACGGTGGGGATAGCCGGCGCCCGTCGCGTGGCGCTCGCGATGGGCGGCTTTCGATCCTCGCGGCTCCAGGAAGC
Source organism: Setaria italica (assembly GCF_000263155.2). Classification (NCBI taxonomy): domain Eukaryota; kingdom Viridiplantae; phylum Streptophyta; class Magnoliopsida; order Poales; family Poaceae; genus Setaria; species Setaria italica. Next base: position 31,043,644 of record NC_028454.1, on the reverse strand, counting down.
AACCGGTGCGCGCGGCTCACGTGAACCGGAGAGACGGGATCAGGAAGCTAGGCGGTGGGGCCCAGCTGTCCGTCGCTGGAGGTGTGCGTGCCTGCGCGGAGAAGGCGCAGCCGGCGCCGGAACCGTCTGGCTCTCCTCGCTTGGCCTACGCGTGGGACCCCGGCGAGAAGGGCAGAGGGTTTACGTGGAGGAGAGAAGGAAGACGACCGGTGGGGTATGCCGTGCGGTTTTGACTGGTAGGAGTGAATTGGTAGCGGCACGCCGTCTCCGCCTGCCAGTGTGCAAAAGATTCAGGTGCCTTTTGGATGCCAGCTGTTGTGCGCGCAGCACAGCCTGCGCATGAGAATTCGACTACGTGTTCAGATTAGGCACTCCGTTATGCCTCACGGGAATGTCTTGCGGTAAAATCAGTACATACTTAATGAGGAGCTAAACATTTCATGAACTTCTTCAAAGCGTTGCTAGACAGTATCATATGGCGTCCAAAGTGGTATGCTTTAGATGCTTGCATATGTTTCAAGTAGATAATAGGTTCAAACCTTATGTAAACTTAATGGATTCCCCCCCAAAAAATAAAATGTAGCTCGGTTGATTTTCAGCCAACGAAAGTTCAAACATGATTTTTAAAGCATATTAACAATTACAAATGGTCATGTATCTACATTGTCAATTCATGACTATGGAAAAAAAATGGTAGAATTGGACAAATTTGAGCCACATTCTACCCGTTAATATTATATATTCACGTGCAACTTGCTCACACAATCACGTTCTACCTGTTGATTTTCTATACTCACGTGTAACTTGCTCGCACTATCTGCCAAGAAAGTTCCACATCATGCGGGCTTTGAGATTCAAAATCTGTATTGAGCGGGAAAGAACTGGGCCTTGAGATTCAAAAGTTTTGTACCTAGCGGGAAAGAATTGGACCTCAAGATTTAAAAGAATTGTTAAGGGCCTTTTGTGTCTCTGAAGAGAGCGAATCACAAACTTCCGTCGAAGGCTATCATACACGCACACGGCCCAAGCCACTGTTGGATAGATAGAGCGATAGTTGTTTAGCAGCTTTTCCTTTTCTACCTGAAACTTTTGTCGTATATGAATGTAGCAGACACAACATAATAGTAATAAAATATAAAAATCTCTATAGCATTACCATATCAATGTTTTGATGAGTATAGACAATTTCAATGCATATTAGCTAAGCTTCATTCATTAAAAAGGTTCCATGGATGTTTCGTACATTATGGATGGTGAGAGTCATAGAGTAGACACAAGAATAGGTCGCCCTGTAATTGACACATTACCGTCACGGCTAGAAACCAGCCATACTCATACCATCTATATCCCCTAGATGGCATATAGATCACAACGAACCAAATGCATGTTCTTGGGCTAAGAGTTAGGTATCCTAACTATATAGTCAGTAGGTCGGTTGATGTTGTTCTCAATGCATCAAACCTTTTTGGAAGTTTTAAAGAAAACATTGTGCTAGTGGAGCAACCAATAGAAAAGAAATTGTGTGTGTGTTGGGGGGGGGGGTTGAATTCCTTTTTCTCTATACATGAATAGCTAGCTCGAACAGCTCTGCAAGTAAAGTCTCCTAGATAGTCAAGAAGAATTGGGCCTCGAGATTGAGAAAAAAGGGCCTCATTCTCTTAAGAAAGCTAATCACGGGCCTACTTCGGAAGATGTGATACACGCTCTCAGGGCCCATACCCATGTTGGACGGATGTAGGGACATATTTGTCGAGTGGGTTTCCTTTTTTTCTAGGTGGAAAGCGTGTCGTATAAGGACACTACGAGATGGACCAATATGTCGATAAAACATAAAACGGTTGAAGCATGGAATTTGATGTGCACCATCAAGTGGCGGCAGACATCGTAGAGCAAACCTGGGCATGGGCCGGCCTGCTGTCCTCAACCCACAACCACCACAAATTAGAACTAGATATACTCGGACCATATTTCCCTCTCTCGCCATCTTTTCCAGCACCTCCCTTCCTAGCATTAAGTTAGGTTTGTAGGCTCACAAAAAGAACTCATAAGAGTCCCTGTTTGCTTAAAGAAACCGAAAAAAAGCTTCATTTAGAGTTGTTATTTCCCTACACGGCCCATGCCTTGATCGACTATTGAATGGCAAGTTTTTTTTAGTTCTTTATCTTTGTAGGTGGAATGTTTTCCATGTAAAGAAGGTAGCAGGAATACTACCATCACAGCAATATATGACACCCTTTCTTTCATGTAGGACAAAATTGTGAAACTTATTGTACATTTTTGCCTATGTTATTGCAAGGTATGCAACAACATCGAAAATGAATTGCAAGACCCCTCAAGCACTTGGAAGCACAAATGGGTAGAAAAAGAAATTGATGGGGTGAATGCATTTTTCTTTCTTTTTAATGTTAACAATAGTGCAAGTAGCTTACACACGTTTTTGTATAGCATCAACCACTCATATTGTACTGTTGCACATGTATGACGGTGATAGCAACACGCAATAGAATGGTTCTCTATGCTATTTTGGGCAACGGTACGGTTAAGCTTAACTTTTCGTGAAAGCACCATCACGCGGTGGCGACATGAGCATTTGTACACTATTGAATGATTTCCATGTAAAGAAGGTAGTAGGAACATCACCGTCACCGCAATATACGGCATCCTTTCTTTAATGTGGGACAAAATTGTGAAACTTATAGTACATTTTTGCTTATGTTGTAGCAAGGTACGCAACAATAGTGAAAATAAATTGTAAGACCCCCTCAAGCACTTTTTTTAGGAAACCCCCTTAAGCACTTGGAAGCACAATGGGTAGAAAAAGAAATTGAGAGGGGATGAATACATTTTTCTTTCTCTTAATGTTAACAATAATGCAACTAGCTTACACGTCTTTGTATAACATTGAACAATCATGTTATTCATATTGCACATGTATAATGGTGATAGCAGCACGCTACATTTTAAGCAACAGTACCGTTAAGCTTAACTTTTCATGAAAACGCCATCATGTGGCGGCGACAAGAGCATTTGTACATAAAAAATTGTTACGCGGCCACCAAATCATCGACAGATGCTCTCGCTCAAGTGCTCAACCAACCAAGGCGTCGTTTTACACCGTCTACGTAGCGAGTCACGACTTGACGTTGACCGGATTGAAAATGTTGACGGTTTAATTAACCAAAGGCCTGCGCGGCGCGGCCGCCGGGGCACGCTGCACGAGGAGCGCAGGCCGCCGCAGCGGCCAGCGGCCACGGAAGCGGGGCGCACGGCGTATTGGCATGGCCGTGGACGGTTGTCTGGGTGGAGCGAGGAAATAGCAGGTGGCGGGTGGCCTGCGCCTGCTTGGAGCCTGGCGGGCGGGACGCGTGTCAGCGGCCGAGGACGCGGGGGCCATGCCGGGGTCCAGGTGCAGCGCGCGGCCTGCGCCCGCCCCACGTCTCGTCTCTCGCAGCCGTTCTCTCTCTCCGCCTCCGGCCGGTACTCACTCCTGTGCGCCGGGCCCCCAGGTGGCCCACGCCGCTGCGGCCTGCGGGCGGCGCGCGACGTGGAGAACCCCGGCAGTTGTAACCGGCGCGTGCCCCCGGCTTTTCTTTTCCAGTTTCCTCTCTCTCTTCTCCGTCCTGTCGCCCTCGGTACAGTCGGTAGTACGACGACGGATGGGCCATGTCGTCGACGCCGGGTCGCCGGCTGGTTAGCCGCGCCGCTCGCCACGTGTGGCGGCACCGAAAAGGTCCGCAAACCGTGGGGGGCCCCGGCCCGCCTCCAGTTCCGCTGGTTTTTCGAAAGCCCCGCGGCTCATCGGCGGCGGATGGAGAGGCGTCGGCGGGTCGCTCGTCTGTCGAGTCCTCGTACGTGTACAGTGCCGCGGCAGTCCGCTTTGACGTTTCGAAGGCTCCATCTGGCGTGGCGTACGTGTCCGGCTACGCCGGGAGACGGTCTGTCGCGTAGCGCCGTACGTTAAGGGAGGAGGGTGGTGCGGGGACTCTAGCTGCAGCGACAAGTGCTTTTTGGAAGGTTTGTTGTGTGATGATGATGCTCTCAGGCCGTCGTCGTGGATTAAGCGGTGGAGTGGAAGGATCTGAAAGAAGCGGTGGGAGGAACGTAACTCAGAGGGTGCCGTGCACGGTCTACGAGGTAGGGTTAGGTGCACCATTTCTCTGAGAGTCCAAGGTTGGTCGTGGCTCCATCGAAGCATGCCAAATGTGCTGGTAGTTTCGATGCTAGATGTCTTCAAAGTGTGGGGGTCTAAAAGTAGCAGTGTGCAATAATATTGCTCCAGGTTTCTAATAACAGGAGGAGCTACCTCACATTTCTTCGTTGAAGAGAACTGTATGCGGCCTAACTATAAAATCCTCCATTATATCAAATGGCATACAATTAACAACTGCCCGTCTCTTTTACAAAGTATGGGGTGAAAATATTGCGATAAATGGGATGACAGCGTCCACCATTGTATTCCACTACTAATATGTACAATGCCGCATTAACAAAAATGACATGAAGTACACATGATCTTTTTCATTAAAGTACACACAATGACACAACCCAGTTTTGCATTGCAAAAAGCTTCTTTCTTCTCGGACGCTAGGAAAGAACAGATATCTACAAGAGAGGATCGGTCATGCATGCCGATGACGTGGAGCTTGAGGTTTGTATGCACTACTAGCCAGATGTATAGATGCATATGTACGTGTAAGAAGTAAGTAAGCGGTACTTTTTGCGGAGTGACGTATAGAGATTCCGTTTCTAATTTAAGAAGAAGCGTGAAGAGCTGTGTATATGATCTCAACCAGCAGACAATCATCATCTTGCACAGGACCGCTACTATCTCTAATGAAAAAAAACGAAATAAACAATCACACATCTCGCGCTCTCTGTCTTTGGTTTCTAAGCAAGATGCAGTCATGCATGCAGCCCTGCGTGCTTGCCGCCGAAAGTTTTACTAACCTTTTTTTTCATCTATGATAGAAAGATGTGACGTGTGCGAAGGAGATGAACGTACGTTGTTCCACTACTGAAAAACTCAACATTCGTCCCGAGGCTTAGTACCCATTGCATTTTAGCCCGATACGGCCTAACGGCTTAGTCACCGAGAAGCCTCCCGTGAGCCCCTTTAGTACCGGGTGGAGGCTTTACCTTGTACTAAAGGTCACACATTAGTATCGATTGAAGCCTATAACCAGTACTAATGTGCCTGAGGGCCTTTAGTACCGAGTGAAGGCGTCACCCGGTACTAATGGGTGACCTTTAGTACCGGGTGAAACCTCCACCCGGTACTAAAGGGGTACCTCCCCTCACGCGTCAGCCCCTCTCTCTCTCACCCCACGCTCACCCTCCTCCCCACACTTATCCGCTCGTCCCCCTCATCTGGCCTCTCACCTGCGCCTCTCTCTCTCTCTTCTTCTCCCCGTCGAATCCCCTCTCTCTCCCCAACTGAATCCCCTCCCTCTCTCCCCCACACAGATCCCATCACCGCCCCTCTCCTCCCCCCTCCGCTCGCCCATCACCTCTTACATGTGGTGAGGAGTGGCGGTGGGGCAAGGAGTGGCGAAGGCAAGAAGGGAGGGCGCGGTGAGGCGGCGGAGCGTCGACAGGGTGTGGCGGAGCAAGGAGTGGTGGCGGGCAACGAGCGGCAGAGCTCCGGCGAGAGGGCGCGGCGGCAGAGTGTCGGCAGGCGTGGCGGAGCAAGGAGCGCGTGGATCTTGGAGTAGCGGCCACCTCTCTCTCAAATCCGGTGGCGGTGGCAACCAGCGAGCTGAGGAGCAGTGACGGCGGTGGCTGAGCAGCGTAAGTATGCCGCCTCCCTCCTTCCCCCCTCTCTGGTGCGGGGCTTAAGTGCTGTGTGGCCGGAGTTCCGGTGCTTGGGCGGATGGCAGAGGGGTGCAGCCGGGGTTTTTAGTGCTCGGGCGAACGGCAGCGGGGTGCGACCGGAGCTCCGATCAGCGGATTTCTTTTTTTTATTTTTTAATACCCCTTTAGTATCGGTTAATTGACCTGGTACTAAAGGTACCTTTTTAGTATCGAAATAGTAATACCGGTTGCACAACTGATACTAAAGGGTTTTGAACATGATACTAAAAGCGCGTTCTCAAGCAGTGTTCTATAAGGCCCCTTGCCACACAGCGGCGCACCGCCGCTTGGACAGTTGGACACACCCCGCACCACCTGCATGCACGCGTGCCCGTATGCTGCTTCTCACACCCACGGTCCACATACCTAACTTTGTGGAGCCTGTACGCTAACTGTATGCAGCTCGAAGACGACCATTGACAAGACGTGCCTGGAAATATGGTCAGACGACGTTCAGACCGTTGGACTAAAGTCTAAGTTTATGTCTCGGATGCTAATTATGAGGGCTCAACATGAGCTAATTATAAAACTAATTACAAAGATGGAGCTTAATTCACGAACGAACCTATTAAGTCTAATTAATCAATCATTAGCAAATGGTTACTGTAGCATCACATTATTAAATCATGGACTAATTAGGCTTTATAGATTCGTCTCGCAAATTAGTCACCATCTGTATAATTAATTTTGTAATCAGTCTATATTTAGTACTCCTAATTAGTATCATCTGATGTGATAGAAATTTTAAATTTTAAGACCTACAAAAAACCAAACAACCCCTAGTATCGCTTGACTTAGACGGTCCGAGCGAGCTCAGCGAGGTGTCTTTCGTCTCCTCCTTTTGGTTAGAAAAGGACGTGTAGGTGTTAGGTTGAGGCCCGTGTGGATTACAGTTGGCTAGCTAGCGCCTAGCGATGTACACGACCAAAAGATTCCGACATGTAAAGGTACAAGGTGCTAGTGTCAGTGTCACCGACCCAGCGTGGTCGATCGATCGTGTGGGGCCGAGCGCCGGTGTGCCTGGAAGCAAGCCATACTAATAACTGTAAAGTGACGCAGACGTGGCGTGGTTGTCCTGCCTGCGTTATTTATCTAAACGGCACCACCGTCCACCGTGGCTCCTGCGCCGGATAAGTGAATTTCCCTTCGGCGTGTCGCCGGAAAAGATTTAGAGAAACTTGCTTTCTCCCTGAAACGTATTAGCATCGTGAACGCGATGATGCACAATCAGTGGCATAGCTTGGATTTTATCACAGGTATGCCACGATGATTCCATTTACAATTCGGTCAATATATAAACTATATGATCCATGTGCACAAGGGCCTGCAAGTGAAATTCTTCAAGATTGAAGTTAAGGGTGAGATGACTGATGTTGAAAAAGATTGCATTTTGATGGGGTCCTGAAGATGAATACTCCATTAGGTCAAGGACTAACAAAAGTAAGGCCTGGCTGAATAGAAGACAATTTACCTTACATGTTAACTTCTGGCTCCAGTACACCGTTGTGCCCGCAAGATTATTGTGCAGCAATCTTGACCAAATTTATTTCCATTTTCTTTTCTTTTTTCCATTGAACTGTGTTGTCTGGGTTGGCTTTCGACAGATGGACAGTCTCTGCTAGCTTCAATGGAGCGCCTAATGGTGTATTAGGGCATTGGTTCTTTTTTTCATATGGGCCGTATACCTGGGCTGAAAACTACACGGTATGCCATGACCCACCCGGCATACCCTGTAGTTATGCCACTGTGCACAATGTCATTGCCATTTCCCTATTCATTTTGTATATTACTAGTCCATCAATCCGTACTCCCGCACTGGTTAATACTTTTAAAATTTATTGTATTTGAAAATTATTTAAAAATTAAACTCCTACCTAATAGTCAAAATTGTTTACGTACTACTCTCTCATTTTTTCAATACTTCAACATAATATGTACTTATATTTGTCTAATTCTGATTGATGTTTAATTAATAATTACTCTATACACTCTTTCATCCACATTCACACTTTTTTTCATTTTGTATCGCACCTCCATACATTATGTTTAGCATAAAAATCAATATTTTTTATCACTTCCTCACATACATGTATAGATGGTTATGGTGACACTCATCATGTGTGTATACCATAACCTAGTATTTCTATATAAACAGTGACATAAATAGGTAATTTAGAATCATATATTAATTTACATTTGGACATTTACGTATGATGTGCATGAAGATAATTAGTTTAAGGATTAGATATTTACTTTAGGTTATTTTTAATAACAACATACATGGGTAACTTAGATATAACTTTAGAATGGCATTTTAAGTTATACTTTATAATGATATGCATGAGTAAATTGGATGAATATTATGTGATTTTTTTATAATGGAAGCTCTTGGTAATTTAGATATAGGTTTAGTATTTATTTTAGAATATTTTCATAATAACAGGGTAACTTTTTTTAAAAAATATATAATAGACCAATGACTATGATTATTAGAGTTATTTTACATGATTGATGTTTCTGATTTTTGAGAGAATTTTTAGGATTTATCTTTTTTTATAACGTATCTCGTAGAACTAATGTTGAGTCTCCAATAGAAAAAAATGAGGCCACATTGCTACAAAACTATTACCTTGAGCTACCTCTCATTTGTTAAATATTCGAATACAATACTTATATAGATATATACTTATTATCTTCATTCGATAGTCATATATTTTAGTTAGTAATTACTCTATAACATTTTCATCCATATTTATAATCTTTACCTTTTCACTTTGCATCACAGTTATGCGCTTCAATTTGTTTAATGGACCCTAAATTTGAGCTTGTTGACGCTCGTTATTGTCACACTTTTAGTGTCATTTAAGTGGTGTTTTCATACATATTCTTATACTAACCCGCCACTTGGCACTTGAAATAACTCCATTATTGCATATATGTTGTATTTTGGAGGATATTCTATTTTCGCAGGAAATTGGACTAAATTGGAGCATAATTGGCTGAGGCTCAGGACAAGCGACAACCTAGAGAAAGACGGGCCCCCAAAAAGGGCCTAGGCCGATCGGCCTAGTGTCCTATGGAGCCCATTCATGCTCATCTTCGGCAAGAACTCCTCCAAGAATACTTAGGGGCTAAGTTTTACAAGATATGGCAAGTTCGTTTCAGGATCAAATATGGAAGCAAGCAGGACTTTGGAAAGATAGCAAGATCCATCCTTATCATGAGACTATCTACGTGCAGGTCGCGCATGCAAGTAAAAATAAGTTTCCATAACATCAGTGAAGACTTGACGACGAAGTTGGGCGCGAGAAGACGAAAGGAAGGCCCAGGCCGATCGGCTTGGATCCCCCTAGGCCGATCAGCCTGGGGTGTTTCCTCGCCGTCTCGCCTTCCAATTTAAGCCACGGCAACTCTAGAATATAAATACCCCAAAAACTCATCGAACCCCATCATCTATCCACCAGAAGTCGACGAATAGAAGGGCATTCACCAGAGGGAGCTGAGGGCCATCGCAAATCTTTGGAGTTGTCTAAGAGATGGCTTAGGCCACACCCTAGCTGCCATGGTCGTCCCTGCGCAGGGAAGCCATGGCAGAGTTCAGAAGCCAAGCCTTGTATTCATCAGGGCCAATGTATACATGATGGTGATATCAATCTAATCTTGTGCTTTGATCTATTATGATACATGCTTATTCTCATATGTATAGCTAGCATATGTTCTTAGTAGGAATAGATGTAATTGTGGTGATTAATCTATATGTTGCGGATACATCTTAGTAGTGTGTAGGAAGTCGGTATGATTACCCTTGCGTGGTGACAGCATGTGGGAGGGAAAAGACTGAACGATTGCGTAATGTTGAGTAGGACCGATGGCGAGTATTGTGGGAGTTGTTTGAGGTAAAGTTTTGGAAAACTGGAGACGTCAACATGCACCTCACAGTGGGGTCTATGAGAAAGTAGGCCGCTTGCGAGCCACCGTTCTGAGAGATGCCTCTTTATCAAGATGCTGCATAGGTTGGTTACCGCTTTGGCTAGAACTACAACGAGAAGATGATAGGCTCTTGCTATCCTTGGTGGTGTTATATCATATATATCTATGGATGTGATCTACCCTTGTTCATGATATCAATCTTTACATCAAGGTTACCCTTCATATGCAATCTATGCTTCATGATAGGATTAGATCCATTAGATTAGATGGAAAATCTTAGTCAGTTCGCTGCTGATCCATGGATTGATAAACCTTGGATGCAATACTCTAAGGGAAAAGCTACGATGATCGGTGCGCTTGCAGTTCACAAATTGGTGTGCTAACTGCCATCACAGATCTATAATTTTAACATAGAAATCAATAGTCCCATCAGTTACTCTATATCTTTATAAATGATGACACACATCATGCATATATACCTTAATTATTATAACATATACTAATAGATGATTTACAATCATATATTGGTGTATATTTTTAATTAAAGTGATTTTGATTAAAATTTAAGATTACCTCATGTTATTTTTAATAATAACATATGTGGGGTAATATAGATACAAATTTAGGGATTACTTTAAAGTATTAGTGGTGGGAAATTTAGTTGCATATTAGGAAGTTATTTTAAATTATTTTTATAATAGTATAAATAGGTAATTTGGATGAAGGGCCTTGCTAAGGTACACCTCTTAATCAAAATATGGACCCTTCATTATTGAGAAAAAAATCCAATTAGAAAATAAAAACTACTAACCCACTTCTCTCCAACTACCAGTGACATGTATGCTTGCATCCATCCATCCCATCTTTATCTCTTGAAAGTTCGTTCAGCATGCGTGCATAGCATCATAAACATTTTAATTTTTTCCACAATTTTTTTCTCTACTATGCAACGGCATGTGGGTCCCATGTCTGGCACGTCTCATCGTATGATTTTTATTCGTGACATCTGCGCATGTATGCTATTTCCAATGTTGCTAAAATTTAATCTCATGTCCAAGCAATTTCTTGTTACAATATTACGTATGATACAATTGTCACTTCCATTAAAAATTTGACCTACCATGTCTCACTTGACATATGTTGCATATAATGCAATTATTACTTTCCTAAAGAAATAATCTATTAGATGTCAAGAAATATATTTACGTATGTACGTTGCAACTCACGTGCAACCATTAGGTATATTTTTTTAAAAATAGATCACGTACATGCGTGCATTGATCACGTAACGGAAAATAGATTTACATGCATCTATTTTGAAGTTTTTGTACACATCAGTAGTTAGATAGTCTCGTTAGCTTGGTCAGATCACGTTAGGATAGATGCACTCATTGGCTGATTTTTTCCATATTTATTCTATTTTTCAAAAAAATAAAATACTAAATATAATAGTTATATTATGTGTCTATTACCTCTTGAGAGGTAATAATTTCTATCTTTTGATCATCTAACTGAAAATGGACGCCCCAAAGTCTTTTTAGAGTACCTTAGCAATTGGCTTTGATGGGTTACTTTAGTTTATTTTATATAATAGCATAGGTGGGTAATTTAGATATAAATTTAAGGGGTTATTTTATGCTATTTTCATAATAGCATAGGTGGGTAATTTTTTAGAAGTATAATAGATCCAATGACCATGATAATTTTAGTCTACCCATTGATGGCTAGATGTTTTGCTTTTTTAAAAAAAATTCTAACATTTCTCTCTCTTTTTTAAGATCCAATGACTATGATGATTTTAGTCTACCCATTGATGGCTAGATGTTTTGCTTTTTTAAAAAAAATTCTAATATTTCTCTTTTTTTTTTAAGTGTCCATCTAGAATACTAGGTGGCTTCACTTGGAGGTTTCAAAAGGAACCTCCGGATAAGATAGGGCAACTGCAAGCAACAAAGTTTCTTTTTTCGTTCCTCGGCGGACGGTCAGACTACAGCAGCATGCAGTACTGCAGATACACTCATTGACTCCTTTTTTTTCTTTTTGGAAGATCAGATACACTCGCTGACTCACAGAAATGTGCACACCAGCTAGCATCGATCCTCTACCAACTACCAACACTCCAACAGATGAAGGCGAGGACGCAGGCCAAATATACGTGGGGGCAAGGGGGGAGCGTACACGCAGGCTCTCGCGCAGATACGCACGGACGGTGCAGGCGGCCGCGCACCGCGCGCATGCATGGAGGGCAAGCGGCGCGCTCGCCCGATGCCATGTGGGGACCCGCCTCGACGCATCCTGTTCTCGGAAGAGGCAAAACGATGAGACGTGACTTGCATCGTGCATGGGACGTTCCGCAATTCGGCTTCGGATCGGATGGAACCCACAAACCCATGCTCCTGTCATGCACAGCCACAGCAGGCTCACTCCCAGTGTTTCACCAACCGTACTAGTTTATTCCTTTTCTATTTTTACCCTTTTATTTTAATTTGTATTCATCGGAGCTTTTAAAATAATATTACGTTAATATATCAATCCATTCAAATTCAATTATCACAAGTATCAACCCATTCAAATCATTAACACTCAATAGTTCGTACATCAATCAAGTCTAAATCCATAAGAAAAGGGTATGGTAGGAGTACATCTATGCATGCTACATATTTAATAATTCGCTTTGCTTATGTAGATATGCTCCATAGCTTAAGTCTCTAATCATAAAGCCTAAAACTTCATCAATATCAATATAAACTAGAGCATGAATTAGTGCACTCTCTAGCGCTTCACAAGGACGATCACATGCACTATCATAAATCTCGAACAATGGAGATGACGTCAACTGAAATGGTCTGTAGAAAGTGAGATGAGCTTGGAGCTTGAATCTCTAGTGCATATCAGGTTTCCATCGGTGTAACTATAATTCAACACATCCAAGACTTGAGCCAGAATCGCATGAAAGCTCATTGCCGTCAAGGTTTGACCAAAGATATCATAAAAAAAAGAGAATAACGTGATGAAATTTAAAAAAATGTAACATAATTAAAGATAAAAGGATGATTATATATATTCCACCCCATGTCATATTGATTCAGCTGACAAAGCCTCTCAGTAGTTCTAGTCGGTTAAAATTAGAGATAGATCCTAGTCGGTTAGGAAACTGGTTGTAACAGGCTATAAATAGCCATCTTTAGGGATTTGTAAACAACATATCAATCAATACAACAATCTACTATTTCTTCGTACTTTACCTTAAAGTCGGCGACTTCGCCAATACTTTTCTTCTTTCACGAGTTTGTACGGGTTGGCAGGGCTGCATCGACACGATCTCCGGCCGATTCTGTAAGTTTCGTTTATCGAGTAACATTTAAGCTTTAACTTCGGGCGCATCGCTGTCGTTTCGTTCAGATTTATTCACCAGTTATCGATATTTACTAGAATTATAGGTTTTATCTGTTGTTCTAGTTTTATCACCGGTTATGCAGCTTGAGATTTGAACTGTCGGCTTTGTTATTGTTATTTTCTTTCATTATTATCATACAGCCGATTAGATATGTTTCAAGTGTTATTTTTGAAGCTTTGTTTAGTTCACTCTAAGTAGTTTTCTTTACAATCGCTACGTGATTGTCGGCTGCATTATAGCCGATTGTCTTTTTATAGCAAATCGGCCGATTTGCTGATACGCTCCTCGAGATCGGAACTTTAGCCGATCGGAAACCCTGGAATTTGACATGTTTTCTTCCTTGCTAATCAACAGGTCAGATTGGCTGGCATGCCGCGCGAACCATACCAGGGCGATCACCCGAACAGGAGCTAAGCAGATTCTCCCGGGTCGTGTGTCCGACGCTGAGGGTCAATCGGCTGACTTTTAGCACCAACACACTTTTGGCACGCTCGGTGGGACCACTTCAACCTCTAACATGTCGAAAGCTGCTGAAACCTCTGAAGACAACGTCATCGAAGTGACGGAAGCAGATCTCCCGGGTCCTCATGTGGTGATGCAGGGTCCACCACCGTCAGGATTTTGCGTCAACAACTCCATGTGGCAATTGGAAACCATCGGATGGGCTATCCTAGTACTCTAATCTAGTTGGCCTGTGTTTCTCGAACAAGTACTTGAAAAGAGATTTTTACTCTTTTAAAATTCCATGAACCAACTATCTCGGATTGCACTAAAGGATAAGTACCACCTAGAGCTTCGATAACATCTTTCAGCCATCTAATATTGTCGATACGCTACATTGTATGTAAGTAAATTTAGGAATTATTCATGTGTATAAAAAAACCAATTACAAAAAGGAAAGAATATTACTATGTTGGGAATTGTTCCTCTGCTTCGATCACCTTTTGCCAAGTCAATGACGCGATTAGGGAAGTGAATTCCTGGAGGACGAGCCAATGGTGGCTCTTCAAAAATGTAGTATCCACGGCTGCCACCACCACGGCGGTCACCTCTACGGCCGCCACCACCATGACGAGAAGAACTTTCACTTACCATAGTTAGCCCAAACTGTCCAAATAAAATTGTGATAAGATAATTTTCCACCATTTTTCTTAACTAGTCAACTTTGCCACCAATAATATTATTGTCATATACGCACATCATATACATTGAAATAAATCTAGACCATTATTTCATAGCCATCCACAATTCTATCACAATGCTACCCGTGAATATCTACATGTCCTGTAAGAGATATAGCCTTATGCCATAATTGCATCAGAAAAAGTAATTACTTAGCATACAATACAAATTGGTATCCAATTCAAGAAAAATCATAGCCATTTTAATCCAATATGGGTAGCAAAATCATTTTAATGCATCAAAATCAAAATTATCAAAAAAGAAAACCTAAACGGGGAGGGCGCGTGGGGGAGGCGCGGCAGCACGCAGGGGAGGCGAGGGAGGGAGTGGCGCGGCGGCAGCCCGCGGGGGAGGCGGGGAAGGGAGAGGAGCGACGATGGGGTGGCGGTGGTCGAGGATGGGGCGACGGCGACAGCGACGAGGGTGACGGGTGACAGAGCTGGGGACGGGCCGACGACGACGGGGTGGCGGCGGTCGGGGACGGGGTGACGACGACGGTGATGGAGATGAGGACGGGGACGTGACGGGGCGGGACAGCGGCGATGGAGACCGGGACGGGGACGGTACCGTCGCGGCGGCGATGGGTGACTGCGACGGCGATGGAGATAGTGATGGGGATGGGGCGGCAGCGGTGGGCGAGGGCGACGGGGCCGAGGCCGACATGGCGCAGTAATTTTTGGAAACTGCTAAGTGTTTGGAGAAGACGAAGTATTTGTAGGTGGGACACTTTAGTATCGGTGCTAACCTTTGCCCAGTACTAAATTCCTCCATTTACTATAGGGCAGGGCTCACAACCGGTACTAAAGTTGTTAAATAGCGGGATTTAAAATTAGGGGCATTTAGTACCGGTTCCAGCCTTTGCTCGGTACTAAATTCCTCCATTTAGTACTGGGCATGCTTCAAACCGGTACTTTGGGACGTATTTAGAAAATCTAAAATGAATAGTAATTTGCGACGGAAGGGGATATATGAAATAGTAGAGATAAAAATTCATCATACATATTAAGTCTTACATAAATGAGATATTTAGAACATAGGATCGTCCGCATCACGACAGTTAATTTGAGAGATAAAAAGATACACCAATCCTAAAATAATGGTACAACATGAGATCTATGAGTCCACCTACTCTAGCTGAATATCATAAAAGAATCTTAAAATAATTGTCCAAACGTATTTTGGAGCAACTGCCATATTTTTATAATAGAAGTATATGGCAGCCCAATAGCCTATCCATGCAAAAGACCTGTTCACTGGGCATGACTATTTTGGCAATCCAAAACCAACCATAAACCAATGAGTCAAGGTCGGTGAACAAATCTCTGCTTGAACCGGCTCTTGGCTACTATATTTCTATTATGAAAATCTGGCTCCAATAGGTGTTAGGAAAACTATTTCAAGATTCTTTTATGATGTTCAGCTTGAGTTTGTGGACTCGAAGTTCTTCTGTTCTTTGATATTTGACGAGCAGAGGTGTTACATCCATTGCCGGTCTATCTGCATCGTATTACGTGAAAATTGGACATAGAGCTTTGTATTAGATAAAGAACTTGATCAATATTAGGTAGGGGAAAGATAGAATAAATGTGTTTAAATATTTAGTTCTCACTCTAAAAAGCTCTCCATTCTCCTCGTTCTAAAAGATCAATAAGCTAGTACTCCATTTGTAACATAAAACTCATTCTAAAAAACTCTCCATTCTCCTCGTTCTAAAAGATCAACAAATACTCCATTTGTAATATAAAATTCATTTAAAAAAACACCCTATTCACCTCACTCTAAAAAACTTCCCATTAAATGGTTGAGCTTTCTCGGGGAGGAAGATAAGGAAGCAACTCAATTTGATATAGAACAAATGGTTGACATTAGTACCGGCTGGTAGCTTCAACCGATACTAAATGGCTTCCTGGGGAATCTAGCTGTCGGCCACGCGGTCCACGTGCCGCTATTTTAGTACCGGTTGAGACTCTAAACCGGTACTACAGGGGCTCCGGTGGCACTATGTGTGACGACCGTTACTAACGCCGCGTGTTAATACCGAACGAAAAGACATCTGGTATTAACGCGTTGGACGAATACTCGATTCTCTGGTAGCGGAACTATATATATAAGTTTTGTTCGAGTCGGACCCTCCTCCATGCAGGACAAAGGCTCAAGCTCAACAACAACTTGGGTACAAGACATGAGCAATCGTATAAAACCCAATGTATTTTTAGTTTTAGTCTCTCCCTCGACCGCTTTGTTTTATTATATCTGATATATACTGACTTAACAAGGTCATCGTATCGAACAGCACACTGGCGGTAAACGTAAAGAGGCAAAGGATGTGGGCGCTGTCGCCACCCGGCCCGTTTTATCTCTTCTTGTTTTCAAATGTCCTAAAACCAAATGTACAAGCCCAACTAAAAATTAGGAGTTCTTTTTAAAAAAAAGGTGAAATAACAAAAAAGAGATAATTTCCATATGCATATAGGCACCATATTTTCGCGAGAAGATTTTCAGACAAGCCTTTTTCTCGTACCTCTTTATTCTCCGCCCTCTAATAGGTGGTCTCATACATTAACACGTAATCTTGAGACAACTCGACAGGCAACCTGTACAATAGGTTATTTTATAAGTTGTCTGGTAGAGCTAAATAATTTCTTAATTTGTGCATATGAAAAAAGAAATATTATGAGTTGCATGGCAATACTAAGTCGTACAATGGTTGTTGAGTTTTCTCGTAGTCCTATAATTTAGCTTATGAGGTGGTTGTTTTAAGAAACAACGACCTTTTTCTCTCTCCTCCACATCATCAAAATCCTACGTGGCACTGCATGAGATGACCTATAAAATTGGTGACGTGTAGTGTCGCTGTCAAAATTAGTGGATCAAGACTACGGCAAGTAAATTTCTTTTATACGCGTAAGGCTTCGGATGGTGGCATGGGAAGACACGGGTTAGATTGGTTCGGGCAAGGAAAGCCCTACGTCCAGTATGAGGAGCTGCTTGTGTTGCCCACGCGGGGTCTGTAGTAGGGGTTACAAACGGACGAGAGAGGGAGCCGGTCTCAAGTCTCTTGGATGTGCACTGATGCTCTAGAGGTGAGTGTGTGGGTTCTGTTGGCTTGAGAGTCCTCCTGGTATTGGGGCCCTGGTTCTCCTTTTATAGCGCAAGGAGGGCTCAGGGTTACAGGTGAACCGGGTGTGTGGAGAAGTAAAAGAGATAAGCTAAGTAAAGTAAATACAAGGAGAAGGGCCAAGTCCCCGGGTCGCCGCCTCCTGCTCCGGCCTTCGGCTCCTGTCATCGCGTCCACCGGAGGAGGGCGGCTGTCTTCAGATCCTGTCGAGGATCTTCCTGGCGACCACTGCCGCCAAGCATGATGATGGTGTTTGGTCGTGGCAACTGTGCACGGTTGGGGAGACGGCTGACCCCTGTTGTCCTGCTTATGGCCCACGGGACACGGACGTCGCGTCCCTGTCGTCGGATACGCGGGGTGCGAGAACGGGCGGAGCTCCCTCCTGTGCTGGGCGGCGCATGCCATGAGTGCCCTATGGCAAATCAGGGGGAGCCGCGGCCACTATAGCCTGTGCGGTCGTGGCTACAGTGTTCCGCCCGGGTACTTGTGGCGGTCACGTCGAGGGGCGCGGGCGCCTTTCTGCGCGCCAGAGCCGCGGCGCATTTATATCAAGATCAGTGAGGGGCCCATGAGATCCGCGCCCTCGTCTGCCGGTCTGCTCCCGAGGCGGACCCTTGTCTTGTGGGCCTGGATGAGTCCGACCCCCTACGCCCGGGGTCGGGCGCGGCGGAACCTTGCGACGAGGGGTCGGGCGCATCCGACCCTGGGATCGTGGGTCGGGCGAGGTGGAGTTTTGCCATCGAGGGGTCGGGAGTGTCCGACCCTAGGGTCCTGGGTCGGGCGAGACGGAGCGGGATGTTCCCTGTCCACGCTGGGCCAGCGGTAATTGTCATTACCGCAGGTGGGCCTAGGCCTTCATGATTATTGTCTTAAGGGGCATTTGGAGGTCGTTAATATTTCCCCCCAAACATGTAGCAATGTACTTACTCTTAGAGCTAGCCTTCAACACACTACCAATATCCTCTGCCTCACTCCCTGCCGCTACCAATATAGTAGGCTGCTTCCACTGCCTTCCCAAAAGAAAACACCGTAGGCCGTTCGATCAATAGTGGTTCCTGGTTCCTCGCTTTCCAATCTCCATTGCCAAGAACAGTTTCTTTTTTTATAATGGAAAGAGTTCCGACTTCATTTCTTTAGCAAAAGGAATTCAGTCCACACGTTATTACAGTAGACAACGCTGCACGCACCACCGCACAAGGAATGGCTAGAAGCCATCGCGCCAAATCCTGCGCCACACAAACCATAGCAGGTATTTTTTTAAAAAAGAACGTAGCAAGCAAATTGCATCCCATGCACCGATGCACGGACGTGCATGGCCATACACGCACGTGGAGGAGGTTCTGTTTAGTACGAGACACGAGAGCCTTGGTTGAACGAGGGGCACACGCGCTGGCGCGCGTGGGACGGAAAGATGTTTTCCTGGATCGCAGCTCGGCTCGGGAAAAACGTCCCTTTCATCTCGGCATGTCGTCGTGTGGGGCGTATAGGGCGATTAGACAGGTCGCTCCTGCGCGGCTCTGCTCGGACCAGTCACCAGTACTAGGGTAGACCGGGCATCGCTTGCAGTACCGAGCGGCCAGTCGCCGCCAGTGGGCACTGGGCAGTGGCCGCACTCCCTCGTAGCAAGCGGCGCACGCCCGTGTTCACTGTGCACGCGCAGCATTGTGCCGTCGAAAGGACCGCTCGTCCTTACGCCGAGCACGTTGCATTCTGAGCCGCGAGATCGATCTCCGTACGTGCACCGGTGCACGCCGGCACGCCCCGTC
The DNA here is from genome assembly GCF_000263155.2 of Setaria italica. Classification (NCBI taxonomy): domain Eukaryota; kingdom Viridiplantae; phylum Streptophyta; class Magnoliopsida; order Poales; family Poaceae; genus Setaria; species Setaria italica. Next base: position 31,024,401 of record NC_028454.1, on the reverse strand, counting down.
CGGCTTCACTTTGACGTCTCTGCCGGCGAGATTAAGACCCAGGGTGGGCGTAGGCTGTGTTTGATTTGCCTATCAAATTTTGGCTAACGAATTAGCGGCTCAGAATTTAGCCAACTTTGTCGATAAAATGAATTAACGTGGTCAAATGATGAAGTTACCAACCCGAATTATGTCACCTGATCAATGATGGCGGAAATTGATCGAAGTAGCCAAAATTTGACTTGGCTGGTTCGGACACATTTTAGCGCACTAAGTAGTACAGGGTCTTTTGTTTTGAGATGGAGTCCTGACTACAAGCTGCATCTCGCCTCCGCGTGCAGCTGCCTTTTGTCAGCCCAACCGAGACTCCGAGAGCATAGCCTGCGGCTTTTCATCATACTACTTCCAGTTATGTGTGTTCTGCGGATGGAAGTACTGAGCGGCTGTCCCAGCCTGAAAGACAGCCAACGAGATCGTTACGTTGCTTGTGACGGTGGTTGTTAAAGACTTAAGAGGTACAAGGGCACATAAAACAGTTTAGTCGTGTCAGACACAGATAGTTAAAAAGACAGCTTGTACAGTGAGCTGTCTATTTAGATGTCTGCAAGCTATTTAATTCATTCATAGAAAAGGTGATCAACCAAGGTGCTCAATTGATAGAATGTATAATATTAGATTAAATAACATAGAGCCTTTTAGAAAAACATAAATATAATATATATTAATATCAATAGGTACTCCGAATACATGATTTGATATAGTAAAGTTGCAATGACATTACAATGTAGGTCTAATTTTGGGTATGCCCATAACGCTCCCATATGTGCTCAACTAAATCCTTGAGTTGCTTATGTGTAGAAGGAGTACAGGTAGCCGAGTTTATAGTAAGTACTATGGATTAGGATTATTATTTGTACTCACTTCCGGTGGTAGGACAATAGTTGCACTCGGGTTCTCATTTAAATCCAATGAAATTTTAACCAAGTTCTTTTCATCTTCAACTATTATATTATGGAAGATGACGTAAGCTTGCATTATGTTAACAACATCATCCCGCTTCCACATTCATGCTGGACGACATGCAATATCAAATTGGGATTGCGACATGCCGAATGCACACTCAACATCCTTCCTTGCCCCTTCTTGACGTTGCGCGTATAATTTGTGTTTCTCCGTTTGAGGTGATGATATTGTCTTCACAAAGGTTGCCCACTCGGGATATATTCCATCAGCAAGATAGTACCCCGTGTCATATTGGTTCCCTCATATTGGTTCCCATTTACAACAAATTGAACTCTTGGAGAAACTCTTTTTATGGTATCAATGAATAGTGGCGACTTATTCAACACATTGTATGCCCCAGCGGTAAAAAAAAATGCATACCATATATGAAGGTCACGTGATGCTACCGCTTCAAGGATCATAGTAGGAATTTTTTTGTCACCACGAGTAAACATGCCAGCCCAACCTTTTGGGCAATTCTTTCATGCCCAATGCATATCAATACTTCCTATTATTTTCGGGACCACAAGACTCATTTTCTTGCAAGATTTTTTCTAGTTCATCAATTCTTGAAGGGCGCAGGTACTCTCCACCAAAACATTCAATCACCCCTTCGGCGAATTTCCCTAAGCACTCCAAAGACGTGCTAGCAACAATCTCCAAAACCTCGTCAAGTTGGTCAGCTGGCGTGCCATATCCTAGCATTCAACTGGCCGTGGTACACTTTTGCAAAAGTGAGTAGCCATCTCTTCCAGTTGCATCCACTCTTCAGGTAAAATAAGATCCCAATCACTAAGAACATCAACAATTCGAAGAAATAATGGCTTTGTCATCCGAAACTTTCTATGGAACATCTCATCAGTGTATATAGGATTTGCAGAGAAGTAGTTAGCAACAAGATCATCATGACCAGCTTCTCGATTTCTAGGAATGTACCTCCGAGGTCCACTGTGACGCTGACGATGGCTGTTCAGAAGATGCTCCTTCAAATTTGGCCTTCAATTTGTCACCAATCTTCCTCCGAAATGATTATACCTTTTCATCCTCGGCAAGGAAATCATCAAGTGTATAAACATCCGCTGGATCAATTTCCACAGGTTCCTCACCTTCCTCATCCGAGTGCACTGCCTCCTGTTCATCGTGCTCTTCCTGTTCCTCCAGATCTTCCTGAGCTAACTCCTGTTCATCGTGCTCTTCCTGTTCCTCCACGTCTTCCTGAGCTGGCTCTTCTTCATCCTGCGCAGGAAGATCATCATGCGCAAGCTGCTGTTCATCCTCTGCAGGCTCCACCTCTTGATTCTCAGGCTGCAGAGCAGGGTCATCACCCTGCGCCATTGAGTAACAGAATGGAAGAGGAAAACTTGTGTCTGAACCGATCCTCTGCAATAGCATATATTTATACACAGCCATCACCTCTGTAACCGATGGAATGCATGCAGCCATTTTTAATTCGCACATGTGGCCTCTGAAATTCTCTCATGCATTCACACAGCCAGTCACATATGCATTCATACAGGCACTCATATATGCATTCACAAAGGCACTCACATATGCATTCACAAAGGCACTCGCATTCAACATTGAGTAACAGAGTTCACCATCGACATTGACTAACAGAATTCACCATTAATGAAGCAAACTGTAGTTCACAGAAGCAAAAAAAACAGTTCACAGTTTTCACAGTTAACAGAAACTGCAAGAGATGGCACAGTTTTTCATCACAGTTCACCATGGACAGCAATGTGAACAGCACCTGCAAGCAACCCAGCACAGTCAATCAACTATTTCAAATGGCAGCAGTGCAGCACAACAGAAACCATAAAATGGAACACTAATCTCAGTTGCAATCAGAAAATAATTTCTTCTTCAAACACTTCATTGTATTTGCATGCTCTAACTTTTCATCACCGGACGTCAATGCTACATCTAGAGCGAGGAGGCGGTTATATGTCTCAAACATTCTAGCTTCGACTCATATTTTCTTGCCTCCCTTTGCACCTCTGCAGCCTCCTTTTGCTCCTTTGCTGCTAGGTGGGCAAGCTTTGCTTGTTCAATCTTCTCGGATGATAGCTTCTTTTGTACTTCCAATACCTTCAGCCGGTTTGCATGTTCATCAGTCTGAATTTTACCAAATGTATTCATCTCCTCAAGATCTGTAGTAAATGTCCTTGTTGGCATTTTTAGCTTTCTTTTCAAGTGCTGCCTTTTTAGCTTTTTTTTTCCCCATTGGCCTTGGAATTTCTTCCAGATCCTCCAGGTCTGCATTGTCCATGTCCTCTCCTTAATTATCCTTATCTGAACTCTTCCTTTTGCGTGCTTGTTTCAACTCATTGTTGTATGTTATCCACTTTGCCTCATTTTGGACAGTGTACCATACATCCATCAAAACAAAATGCCCCAGCTTGAGCTTTTTGTTTTCTTCTACGTAGAAAACATGGGCCTTATCAATCCACATTTGATCATTATACCCACTAATAAAAACCCTTCGAGCCTTCAACCAAGCACCATGGAAGAGATCAGTCCACTTATTAACCTTATGCCAACGGTCCTTCGCTTGCTTAGCATTTCTTCTCCTATGACTTGGGGTAGTCTCATTGTAGGTGTCAGCAACATCATACCAATATTGTTCATTCTTCCTATCAGCGCCGATGCTTGAGTCCGTTGAATTATGCAGCCATGAGCTCATCTGTAATATTATCAAGTACATTTACCTTACTGAAACAGTTCACAGTGAGTGAGCCAATTGAAATTAGCATGAAAATGCACTGAAAACTCACCAGCCTGACATCTTCTTCTTGTGCCCAAAGGATTCGCTTCTCAGTCCTAGGTAACTCAAAGTCATCCCCGCTGTCAACAGTCACATACTTATTTTTCTTAGTTGTGGAAAGAGGAGTGCCTATTTCTTCTTCTGATGGTGTATCTTCCATAGTGCGCGGTGGCTTGAATGGAGCAAACTGAGCATGACCCCCCACAAAATGAAAATTCTGAGACAAATGAGGCTGGAAAAAATTGTGAAGCCACCAGGAGGTGTTGGATTTTTATCCCTGAAAAAATTCACATTATTCAGCAAGCCACCAGATATCAAATACAAGACTGCACAAACAATGCTTACTGGGCTGAAACATATTTGTTAAACTGCTAAACCATGAACACAGACATATTTGATTAACTCCCACAATTCCTTTGCTGCTTACAATAAGAATGGTTGTGACAGTGCCAACTATGACAAACATCACCTATGGTCTACCTGAAGTAAACATGATTGCATATATCAATGGCATACACAACTGCTATGTACTGACAAAAACATCACTAAATTTCTGAAACCATGACTGATAAACATACTTGCAAGTATCAATTGCCATTATCTGAACACTAAACAGCAAGAAGGATCTAACAAATCTACTGAGCAACTATCACTGCATCCAACAGGTAATATACTTGATAAATTTTTTTCAACCATGACTGCTTAACAACCATGCATCTATCACTTGAAACAAAAGAAGACAACAACATGCTACTGATCAGCAAGCATGCATGGGGAAACTTTCAGTTGCACAACAAGTAGGATCTGTCACTAATGTACTGAACAACTATCTCACACATCACATTGTTCAAAACATCTGTCAACAACTTTGCAGATAAGAAAAGGAGAAGAGTGAGCCTACCAAGAGCAAACATTTCTTTCTAGTGTCCACTTTTGCGTCTCTTTTCAGTTTTCAAGTACTACATCAAACAAAGCATTTCGTTTCTGTTTGCTAGGTTACTCAAACAATCCATCTTGTAAAATCTCATTCATGCTAGCAAATGCGTGCATCAAACAATCCAACAGATTGTCTAGCTCAGTAAGTGATTAGTTCAGTGATCCAAATCAACAAAAAGAAAAAACATTTTGTATACAGCCTCCCATCTTCACTGGTTCAAATGAGCAAAATTGAGAATGAGTAATTTACCATGTCGCTGGATCTGAAGATTGAGGAAAGCTCCACGGTTGAGGCATGGAGCTTTGACCGGCGCCGGCGAAGAAGCTGCCAGAGCTATTGAAGAAGCAGCTCTGTCGGCGAAGGAGGTCGGTGAAGCGCATCCAGATCCACCCGCGCCGTTCTGCTCCGGCCGAGGTGCGGCGAGGCCCATACTCCCCAGCTCCGGCGCTGCCGCAGGTCCCCCAGCGGGCTTCCGCATCTGCGTCGCTGCAGCTCCAACGGTGGGCTTCCCAATAGGCGCCGCCGCCGCCGTTCCTTTGCGCATTGACGAGGACACGGGTCCCTTCCGCGACTGCGCCGCTCTCCGCTGCCGAGACGACTCCGCCTTGAGGAGCTCTCGCGCCGCAGCCGCCGCCTGCTTCTCTTGCTGCCGCATTGCCGCCGTCGCCGCTGCTAGGAATGCGCTGATTTTGGGCGGAGGGGGTAGAGAAGGCGCGCGCGGGGGAGGCGGCTATTTGGGGAGAAGGCGCGCGCGGCCTTGGCGCCAAAGGGGAAAATCGCTGCGCGCAGCGGATCCTCACCGCCGACGACGACTGGCAGCGCGTCGCACAACGCGTCGTGTCGTCGCCTCGCGTGGGAGCACGAGCTCCCGCCGTAGATGAACGAGACGACGGCGACCCTCTCTTTCTTCAGTAAATGCGCGCCACGGAGGACAAAAACGCTGATGTGGACGCACGCAGACGGCAGACGGCTCGCCGTTGTACGTGCCCTAAGGTGTCTTTGGTGTTCCTGTCATTGCGATCATAAAGCGTCGAACGAATATATACTGTCTCTTTTGTTTTTTTTAAAAAAAGAATATATATTGGCCTGCTGGCACCTGGCACATTGAACTAGCTCCAGAACCAGAAACGAACCAGCAGCCGCAGCGGAGGTTGCTGCGGTGGCCTGGTGGGTCACCACTCACCAGTTTCATTACTGCAGTACAGTGTAAGAACAGGAACTCCCTTACTCTTCTGAACACCGCACAACTGCGAGGCATGGACACTACTCCATTCCTTGAATGCAACACAAGAGACCCTCGGAAATATTACTGAAGGACCAGAGGCATGTCACGATTCATACAGATCGCACTCAAAAAGAAAAATGTATTCCTGGATCTCGGTAGAATTTGAGATTCTGGAAGCGACACAAGTAAAGGGTGCGATTCAAGTATACAATGCCTGAAAGTTCACCCCGACAAACTATTCTGCTAATCAGTGTTCGATGTTGGCTAACTGGCAGTTGCAGAGTAGCTCTGCATGCTGGCAACATTGCCCATTTGCCCGATTGTCATATACTCCTAAGTGGCAAATAATTCCTGAAAGGTGATGTATAATTCTGGCATCCAAACTACGGACATATACACAGCAAAAGAGAATATTTTTCGGTTTGGTACTTCTATCAGCTCCTTCGGCGTTGGGAATCTTCATCTCAGATGTTCTTCTATATGGCATGCTGAGCTCACTTGGCACTTTTGTACATGTTGTCAATGACGCCCTGCAAATAGAAGGGTACTCAGAAAAATTGTCCTGTTTGAGCGCAAGACACCACAACCCGTAAACCAGCAAAAGAATTATGAAAAATGGAAGAACAATAGCCTAGCCATGGTGGAGGTATCCAAGCATAAAGAAAAGTGCTATCTCGTTCATAGTACAGCTTAAAACTAACTCAAGGACAGTTCAACAAATGACAGAGAGTCATATGGGTGCAAGTAAACAAAATAAACTGGAGCTACTCTGCAACAATATTGCAATGAGCAGTACCTGGTAGTACTTGAGCAACTGCGGCCGTTTCTTTTTATATGTCGGAGTGATCAAGTCACGATCCATATCAAAGGGCACTGGTTCGAGGTGTACATCTTTGATGAATTCAAAACCTTTGAGCTGGGGAAACAAGTAGTGTTACGGCATGTGCACCAGGAGCAAGCGGACAAGAATTGCTAGAAAGAGCATAACATGAGAACAACCATATCCTCACCTTCTTCTCTTTTCCTATTCTTGACAGTTCTCCTAAAATGTATTCTTTTGCTTTCGGATTCTGGCACAAGGACTCAAAATCACCACTTATTCCATTTGCAGCAGCCCAACTCTCAAGAGCCTCCTTGTTGGGATTGACCACAGCAACAAGGAAGGATTCAAAGCTGTTCCCATATATCCATATCTGAAAAGTTGTACAAACCAACCCAGTTTTGTTACATTTTCATATATAGAACAATGTCACAGAAAAATTCAAAGATCATAGAAATTAAAAGGTTGAGCACTACATACCGAATCTATAGCAGAAACAAGGCCATAAATATTCTCCAAATTCTCAACTGCCACATATTCTCCCTGTGAAAGTTTGAATATATTCTTTTTGCGATCTATGATTTTCATACTTCCATCAGGCTGCCACTCACCAATGTCACCTGCAACCAGAATAGGGAAGTGTGTCAGATCTCAGCTTGATTGAGGCACAAAATAGAGCATTTTGGTTCTGCTACATGACTGGAACCCCGAGTGGATTTTTAATTGAACTGCTAGAAATGGACATCACAAAAAATGTGATCACTGTGTCAAAACTTTACAGAGCAACAGTATGGTAATCAATTAGCAAAACACACCAGTATGGAACCATCCATCAACCAAGACCTCCTTTGTAAGGTCTTCACGCTTGTAGTATCCTGAGAATAATGTTTCTCCCTTGATGCAGATCTCTCCACGAGCTGTTCTTGCAAGTGCATCATAATTCATTTCTGGGACAGACTCCAGACGAACATCAATATTTGGCACTGGGGGGCCAACAGTCCCTACCATGGACATCTGATTCGGTAACGAGACAAAAGATCCAGCACAAGTTTCCGTGAGACCTGAATGGAAAGAAGATGAGTCAAGACATTCCAGTACAGATACAGGTTCAAAAGTCCAAATTCCGTTCACACCCTCAACAAAGCATCAGCTTGCACATGTATGACCTAACTTGGCTAAAAGAACACATTAGACCCTTACTTTTCCCTGTTTATGTAGAAGACCCATTTTTCTCTGTTTATGTTGAAGACCCATTTATAATTAAACGTCATGAAAAAAAGAGGGAGATGATATGATAAGCAGATAATACACAGACAATACAAGCCAGCAGCATTAGAGATGAGGTGAACAGACAACTATGAATTAGTAACTTCATTTACATGGCTGCACCAATTTGCATGCTTTAATGGTAGATTTAAATGACACTACTACACTATACAACTAGATGAACTACAACAGAAAAATGTTAGGAGCAAGGTTGCAACTTGAACCAATCACAAGAGTAGGAATTTCTTCTTTTCACATCACAAAAAAGTGTACCATATCCTTGTATGACGTGTGCACACGTCACCACTCGCAAGTATTCTTCAACATGGGTAGCAAGTGGAGCAGCTCCAGATAAAATGACCCTAACATTGCCACCAAGACCCTCTTTCACCTGAAGATCAATAAGTTAATTCAAAATGGCAAAATCATTCAGTCAAGAATCATTGGCTGCCAAATTTGATTACCTTACTAAAAACTACTTTGTCACATATGGCAGCAGCTTCATCGTGCTTAGCTCCTCTCATCATTCTAAACTGCTTGCTGCAAAATACAATCTGCAGTTAACACTTCGACTTGTAAAAGATAAGGTTAACTGCAGGTACAGGCACTTGGTAATTAATGGAAAAAAATCTATCATATAGCAGACTCAGAAGAAACATTGACTTTAGAATATTTAGGATAATAAACTTACAACTTGTAAGCAAGATTGAACAGAGTGCTCTTTATAAAACCACCAGAGGAAATTTTAGCTTGTAGTCCTGAAAAATTAGGTAAATGTGAGAAGAGCATACCCATGGACACTCAAACTTGTACACACAGTTGCAGTCTCAAAGCCTTTTTAACAGTAAAAGCAAACTGCTCCAATAGATAGACCAAGAACTACACACCACATTCACGCATGAGCTTATATGAAAGACTAAAACAACCTCACCTACCAATACTTCATGTAGTAAGAGCAGAAATGAAACATGCTCATTCATAAATTGAACAGACTAATGGGGTAAACTGGACAATCAGGACAGGATGAAGGTTTCCATGACCAGGTTTACAATCATGAACTAAATTCTAAACGAGTGATAGGTAAAATTGGTAAGACTAGATATGATGTGGATACATACGATCTACTCAGGTGAATAGTAGATCAGCCTATCTGGCTAAGGCGCCTCATATTATTGATGGGCTAGACAAAGTCGACAAAATATTCTTACAACGAAAGGTGGAAATTACACCATAAACATTAATTAGTATAAGAACATTAGCAGTTTAGCACAGAACAGGTACTTAACAAAAGAAAATTATAGTGGCAGTGACACAAATTGACCCATCATAATCCCATCATAATCAATGGCCAAACAATCTGATTATGACCATATGGTACATATGTATTATTCTACCGCTCATAACCACATTTGATATCTCATCCATGAAAATTATTTATGAGACTGATATACATATGTTTCAGGTAGCTCCTTACCAGAAAATATCCGATCAAGAACACGTGGGACAGCACACAAGATTGTTGGTTTCAGAACACCAATATCTTCAACCAGCAGCTTAACATCCTGTGACAAAGAAGTTAACAGTCACTACAGGCCCAAAAGTAAAATGACAAAAGGGTATTCAGGTGAACAAATAGTGGTGCTTACCCCACGCCAAAACCCAATAGAGGCACCATGGAAAATAAACAACTCCTCCACAACACGGTCAAAGATGTGCGCGAGAGGAAGGTAAGACATGTAAACATCACTTTCTGCCAGCTGAAATTTTCATATTTGTAGATGATCTTAAAGGTTAGCCAGTGTGTGAGGTAAGGTTACATAATGCAAGAATTTCCAGAGCATCTAACCTCCTCGTTTACACAGTTAAGTAGCCGGTCCACACCAGCAATGAGACAAATAATGCTTGCATTGGATATCAGTACTCCTTTTGGGTCACCAGTAGTTCCACTAGTATACATTATAGTGCATATATCTGTCTTCTCCTTGACTGGAAGATCAAATTCTTGGTCAGCCTCCTGCAGATAGAGCACCACACACAAAATTGAATAGTAATTATCACCAACAATAGAAAGATCAGCCTAGTTAAATATTATATATGAAATTGACAGTTAAACCAAACACTTTTGTGTCCACCGCAGATAGGTCACTGTAGTTTAAAGGTCATATCAACTATTAAGAGCAACATTTAACTTAGACATTTTGTCAACAATAATGTACTCCCTTCATTTCAAAATGTAGGGCATGGTTTGACCCAATGTGATCACCAAAGTCAAATTTCGGTCAATGGTTAAAAATTTTGAATCTATAAATGCAAGTGAATGCACAACGACAACAGACTAAACTAATTTGCAATGACGAAAGTCTTTATTTTGATGTTCCATGAATGATTATATGTATTTGCTTATGCAGTTATTCTCTCGCATGTGTGAAAAGACATGGTATTAGCAAAGCTGTAGATCAATAATATTCATGAATCCCACAAAGAGCTGGAGCCTCTTACCAGGGACAGAAATTCATCCCATGAGTAGATTGACAGCCCAAATTTGGAAGCTTCTTCCTTTTGTTCTTGAGTTACCTTGCCAAAACTCACAATCGCTGCAATAAGATATTAAGATTAAATATTTAATTCCATGGTAGAAACATTTTAGTTCATGATGATGGAATCTATCTAAGATATATCGAACTTACTTTTCAAGAACTCATTTGACTTGGGTAAGGTCTTCAAGAGCTGCCCAAATTGAAAATATTCAACATGCCATTAGAAACATTAAACATATGTATCGAAATATAAGACAAATTAATAAATTATCATATCAGAAACACAGCTCTCAAAATCTTGTCTCAAAATATAACAATAAAAGGCCATGTTGAATAGTTTGAGTCTGTTAGTTGTGTATCATAGGTATGCATAGCTAGGGGCTTTTCTGTCGTTTTGCTATACCTTGTACATGCATAAATCTTGGCTCATGGATTGGATAAGCAATATTCCTAACACCATATCAACAGCCATGGAAACTCTAAGCCTAGTTCACCCTCCTCTCCATAAGCTCTTCCACACCAAGATAGTAGCTAGGCTATAGAACACTCATCAGATAAAAAAAAATTTGGCCAATTTTTTTTCATTGTGTATAGGACTATAGATGATTCTATTGATCCAGACAGGTGGCAGAATGTTCAAGAGATAAATGACAATAGACAAGACACTTAAATATGTTTACAGAGACACTAACAAATAGGGGCCAACTTCACGTATTCATCACCAAAGCAAACACAAGAACACAAAATTAAGAGAAGTTCCACGACAGGACAGTAGGACACGGATTACATGAAGCATTGCAAGCATATTAATTCTGCATGTGCGGTAAAGAACCATACCAACTCAATTTTCTTTTCCTCAGCAAAAGCAATCTCAACTTCTGCATGGCATAGAATAAACTCTACCGCACCAGCTCCTACAAAAAGAGAGTGTTCAATAAGAAGACTTGAGCTGTATGTATGCTCATAGGTTCTTTTTAATGCTAGTAAATGCAGAAGTGGTGGTGAAGGGGGACAGATTAATACTCACAATACTACTCACTTTCCTAGTTAATTCCCAACATAATTGTTTCACATATAAACTAACAAGGCCATCAGATTTAAAATACGTTCTGAAGGTATTGCAAGGCTTAATTCTTTTCAAAGAAATAAGAAAGTACACACATATGGATATCAATGCATGTTCTCTAAAGAAAAGGAAATAGCAATATGGTTCACTGATGCACAACAAAAATGCCTAGCGAGACATATTACAAACAGAACATGGTGGCCTCATTCATGTATAGCCAAAGCTGAAGTCATGGAAATGGAAAAATATATACCAAGTGTATCATATAATGGGACACAGTAGATTCCATGGGCATTGCAAGCCTGCAAAGGATAGAGACTTTAAGGTGAATAAGTTGACAAGAGAAACTTAAGCATTTTTGGTAGTTCAAAATACAAACTTAGTGGATCCAATTTTCCCCAGTTATAGGCAAAAGATAAGAATGCACTGAATCAAAAGCTGCCAACAGACAATATTTTACCTCCATTGTGATAATCCATTCAGGACAATTAGCACCATAGATACCACAACGACTACCCTGCAAAATTACCAAAATAGAAACTTTTAGTCAGCAAAAGATGGCATGATTATTTAGCCAACAGTGCATGAAATTGAAGTGCCTAAGGTGACCAAAAGCTCCCAGTGTTTGATTCTAGTGTTCTTTCAAGGTGAGGAAAAAATTCAACATCTAATGCTTAGGTAAATTAGTATTGTAGTGAATAAATTAGCAGAACACTAAGAACAGTGACCAAACCTTTGCAAGTCCACAGCTCCTGATAGAGTTACCAATTTTGTTTGCAATGTCAAACACCTCCTTGTATGTCTTCCAGACATATGCACCAGCCTATCAACAAGATAATAAATCATCTTTGAGAAAGCACCATACGGCTAGAGTCTTCCAGGGAAACACAAGTTGTTCACAGAGTAATGCAGTTACCTTCCCATCAACAATCTCACGGTGACCAAGCATTCTGTTGTTTGGATACTTTTCCACTGCCATCCTGTGTAAGGAGAGACATGGTGAGACCCACAGAAAAGAATTTAGTATTTGGAGACAAAGAGGCCACTTGATTTATTGGAATAAAGAAAAATAGCTCCCCAAATTTAAGAGCTGTCGGAAGGAAGTCAGAATCCGAACTATCCTGCCAATTCCCCTGGCTAATTTAAGAGTTGTCAGAAGCAAGTCTACAGGCTAGAATGAAAGGTGAACAGTCCAACACAAAAGAAACATGAGACTATTGATGTACTGATCCATCACCAATGTGACATCAGCACTACTACCCAAAGATTTAGCAACGATACATGACAATACAGATTCGAATTCCACTTTAAAGATCACTTGATTCAGAGAGTTTTCTTATGATAGATTTCAAACTTGATTAACATTTTTGCAGGACGATAGACGAGATCACGAGACTGAATAGAACAATAGCAGTGCCTGCCTACCGACCAACATCTAGGAGATCTTACCCATCAGGAACAGCAAGGAGCAATGAAGATCAATGATACGTTGCAACCAAGGCCAAAGTGGCAAATCTGGCAACAAAAACGGATAAAAAAATGAAGCGTCCATGATTGGCTATCCCCCTACGGAACAACGTAGAGCCGGATCCGAAGCAACCGCAAGCCTGAAGAGTGATTGCTCCCACAACTGCCACGCGAATCTGAAGTATAACTAACTAGGATCTCAAAATACTGAGGGTAGTAGGTGAGCATGGCAACTAATCTTACACATAAATCTCATACAGAATTGGATTATTTTTTTGGGGGGTTCAAAAGCAAGGGGAGCTGATAAAGATCGGCTAACTAATCCACTACTCTTTCGGCAGAAAACATGTTGTCATAATCAAGCAACTAACCGAGAAAAACTGCTCGTGTAGGAAATACCAGTCTCCGTGAAAGGGAACAGAGGCAAATAACCGAAAGGGGCATTCCGAATCTTGCTCTGCAAGAGCACGAGCAGCACGAACACATCAACCACGCGAAGCCAAAAGAAACACAAGAAGCAAGCAAGCAAGCTTCCGCCAACTCTCGCCTCACGGCTCGCTAATGGAACAGCAAGCTCCATAAGCCCCCACCCGCAGCACGGAACCGAAGGGCGAAGCGCGGGCGAGAGAGCTCACCGGAAGATGTCGTAGCAGCTGTCCAGCCCGGGGACCGGGGGCGGGAATCCGTCGCGGGCGAAGGCGCTCCGGTAGGTGGGCCCCACGGAGGGGCGGCCATCGGCGGCCGGGCGGCCCGGCTCGACCTCCACCACGTTCTGCATCTCCTCTCCTCGCCGCTCGTGAATCGTGGCAGCAGCGTTCGCAGTCGCAGCGAGTGGGGGGTTGAATTGCGAGGCGCCAGCAAAGCCGGGCGGTTAAAAGGGAAAGGCCGCTGGGAGTAGAGGAGAACTAGGGGACGGAGGCGACGCAGGCCCACCTGCCATGGGACAACGCAGCTTGGGGTGGGTGTGGTTGGGTGACCTAAGCGTGTTGGACCAGCGATCTGGACTTTCTTCCTTGTCCAGCCACGAGGTCACCGGTCACCCGTCTCGTGACACATCCATCCGCATGGGAATGCGGCGATTTTTGTGGTAGGGAAATACTGGTGTCATTATAAAACAAAAGAAATATAGGTGTCGTGAGCTCTTTGGTTTGGGCAAGGAACTGGGAGGAGGAGAAAGTCAGAGGTTTGATAGGCTGTTTCTGAAGTTTTACTGTTCTTTCTTGTGTGTACAAGCAATTTACTACGTAGATGACTGCGTCGTAACAAGCAATTTATACTACTATGTTTTTGGACAAAAAATCATTACAGATTATCTGTTGTGATATGATCCTAAATAATAAACCGATACAATATGTATACTTTACATGAATATTCTAGCTAAATATTCATGTCTCCAATAGTAATCCTAAATAATATTCTAGCTACTATTGGAGACACGCTTGAAAAGACTATCTATATACCCGTTACCAATTAATGAACTTACTACTCCCTCCGTATCGAAATATTTGTCATTATTAACTTTTTTCTGCAATGTTTGATTATCTGTCTTATTCATAAATTTATTGTAAACATACGAAAAGATAAGTCACGCTCAAAATACTTATTGGTAAAGTAAGTCACAGACAAAAATAGATAATACTTACATAATTTTTTGAATAAGACGAGTGACGAAATGTTGTGATAAAAATCAAGTAACAAATACTTTGGTACGGAGGTAGTATTAGGAAACATGTGTGGAACCAACTATGAATGCATCCTGGGATAGGTATGGAGTATATAAGCAGTCACGTCTATCTACTGTTCTAATACTATATGCGTGCATTTAATTGTAGCCATGCAATCTCGGACGTTGCAAGAATGAATATTGACACGTTATTCTATTGATGACTGTACATTCACCTAGAGCGTCTCTTCTCCGGTTGCAGTTGCCTACTTGCCTTGTCTCCTCTTCTATTTTCCTCCTCCAAGTACTACTTGTGATTCTTTTTATAATGAAAGTTCTTTTTACCTCAAATAACTACATCAAATTGATACCATTGCTTCGAACATAATTTTGAACTCTGTGTAGCTAGAATACACACAATCTACGATTATTTCAAAAACATGCCATCATACGTAAGTGGTTATGAAGCTCAAACAAGCATTTCGGGGAGCTAGAGCCGAAAGGGCCAAATAGAGAATAGAAAAATAGCTCAATGTATTCAATTTAAAACTAAATTCAAGATCAGAAAAGGGCGTTGAACCGCAGAGCAGAGCCATGAGCCGCCTCCCCTACTTCCCCCATATAATTTTGCCCTTGTATGCCTGGTACGGCAATAGCATATCCTACCATGTCCTAGGGTCTTCTCATCTTTGCTCCTTAGGAGCTATTTGGATACGACATGCTAAACTTTAGCGGATCCATCGGAGGTTCGGATGCTAATTAGAAGCACTAAACTTTAGCAAGGTCATATCGGATGTTCGGATGCTAATTAGGAGCACTAAATATGAGGTAATTACAAAACTGATTGCACAGATGGAGTCTAATTCGCGAGACAAATCTATTAAGGCTAATTAATCCATCATTAGCGATGGTTACTGTAGCACCGCATTGTCAAATCATGGACTAATTAAGCTTAATAGATTCATCTCGCGAATTAGACTCCATCTGTGCAATTAGTTTTGTAATTAGACTATATTTAATACTCCTAATTAGTATCCAAACATCCGATGTGACAGGTGCTAAAGTTTAGCTGGGGATAAACACCCCCTTAGTCTTAGGTTTTCACCTTCTTAAGAGAATAAAGTAGCACCACCTATCGGGTAGCACGTGGCCTTACCCATATCTATCCTTTCCTTTTGTATCTAATCGTTCTTCCATCCTTTCTTGAGTGTTGCCAATCCTCCTCTAGGCGGAGTTAGCCACCACTTCTGTTGGTATTTCTTACTTTTAGCAATGCTCCTTCCTCTAGCAGCATGCTAATGGTTCTTACATTGCACTTTTAGGCCTCGTTCGGTTCTTCAAGTTTGAATCCGGACCAACATCCAATCCTGGTCAGGATCAAGTGGATCCTGGTCTCACACTCAGGGCCCGTTCGGTTTGGCCGGAATGGCCTGGAATGCAGCCCAATCCGGGCGGATTGGAACGGCCCGGAACAAATACGACCCAACACAAGAATTGTTGTTCGGTTGGCCTAGCCCGGAACCAAACCTGGGCCAGAACGATTTCAACCCTTCCTTCCACGGCTCGGAATCAATCCCCACCTCATCCCTCCCAGATCGGTTCTTGGCCACACTACGCGAGGAGACAGACGCTCCGCTGGCGGCGCCCGAGGCAACAAGGCGGTGGCGAGAGGTGGCGGCGTGGTGGCATGAGGTAACGGCATGGCGGCGCGGCACATCTTCGACGGCCACCACTGCGACAACGACCGCCACCTTCTCGTCGGTAAGTCGTCGCCTTCTCTTCTGTCCCTCTCGCCCTAGGTTTCTTGCTCCCTGGCCATCACCCTAGGTTTCTTGTTTCGTCAATTGGTTGATCAGGTGCGCGGGCTAGCCGGATTGATCGGTTTCTTGTATTTTGTGGTGCTCGATCCGTTCGATTCTAGGCCTAGGTTGGATGATTCCCCCCATTTATGATGAGAAAGCACGAACTTGGTAACGAGAGAGCCTGAAACTTGAAACTTGGTGAATCTGTTGGCGATTATCGAGTAGTCACCACTGATTTGTTGTTGATTATTCAAGAAGCGCAATCACTGGTATCCTATGTTTGTGAAATGTCTGAGGTGGTACATTGGCATAGCAGTTGAATGATACGTTCTTTTTTTCTACTGGGAAATGGAGGTTTAAATGATTTCAAAGGCATTGCATTCTGATCTATGAACTCAAAGGTTTAAATGATAGGTTCTTTTCTCATGGATATCTTTAGGAGCTAGAACTGCTATATCCAACAATCACTGTGTAGTGTGTACTATTTTAAGTATATTTGACCTCTTGCTTAAACTAAATGTTAAGAAGAAAATAGTGTGTATATACTATCCTAACTTCAGTCTTCTATTTTAGATCGACCTTCAGTTTTCTGTTTTAGATCGACCTTCAGTCTTCTATTTTCAATCTCAACAGCATTCAGCACATGGTTGCCTTGAGTTCAACACATCGATCCTAACTCTGTTTGACCTTGGCATTGCGTCTATGGCTGTGTTTCTTTTTTTTAAGTGAAATGGCTGCAACTATTTATTATGCATTTCTACTTACATTTGGTTTCTATTCTGCAATTTTAGCTGAGTACTTGAGATGAGTTTTCTAACTCAACAAACTCCTCATATGTTATATCTTGATACTAGTTGGAATCAGTGCACTAGCCGCACCCGAGCCCGCCTTGTGCCGCTCAAGCCAGCCGGCAGCCGCCCGGTCGGGACTGCCGACGTCCGTGTCAGTTGTTGGATCTGGCCTCGAGCCGGCCACGCAGCCGCCAGGGCCTGGCCATGTGTGCGACATCCTGGCTACCTCGCGGCCAAGGTCACCACCGAGGCCTGGCCGCGCACGGTCTCACCCTGTGTCGGTCAAGAAGGAGATGGAAGAGAGAGAGGGAGGCAGGAGGAAGAGAGGGGGAGGAGAGAAAGCCATCTGCTTTGTGGGGCCACCACCAATGGGGCTCACGCCACGTCTTGTAAAACCACCATCAAACCCACCTAGGGATGAAAAATAAACGGATTTGTAATTTGAGGGACTGCGAATACTCGATTTTGCACATGAGGGACCAAATTCAGATTACGGCTATAGTTGAGGGATGTCGAAAGGATTTTAAAAAAAAAGAACGTAGAAAGCCCAAAAAGTGTATATTTGTAGACAAAAGTTTTGTGTAGAAAAACAAAAACTTCATGTGAAAAAATTATATAAAAAGTTATGAAAAAAAGTGATCGTCGCAACAAAAATGAGGTAAAGAAGTTTGAACATAAGTTATAAGGAAATCAGGCCAAAACTTGAATAATTGTGCATAACCAAAATAAATTGAAACAAAAGGTTAGAAAGAACTAAGGAAAATTGAAAAATAAATTATTTCAAAAAATTGAGAACAAAAATTTTATATACTTATATTAAAACAAGGGAAAACGAGGAGCAGATCAGCCACACCTGCCTCTCCCTCGTGTGCCCATGCCTCGCCTAGTCATGTCTACCACGATTGCCCGCCTTACATCTGCGCACCGAGCAACCGACTTACCGACCATACAGGCACACCGTGCGACTGACCATAAAAGCCCAAATGGTCAAATGGATATGCCAATCGTACGTGGAGTGACAAAGGCTCCACGTGTACATTCACATCGCAACATGCATAAAAGGTGCCATGGATATGTATGCCCAACGTACTCCCTGGCTGGGAGAGCGGTGGGTGTTCCCTGTTCAAGCAGACGCCATGACTCTGCCACTGGTCGCCGTCTTCCTGCTCACCGTCTTTATCGTGCTTCCGCTCTCCAACCTCCTCCTCATTTCCATCAGCAAGCCACTAGCTTGTTAGCTGTTATTATGCGCTGGAATTGCTTACTGTTATTCTAGGTTGTAATTGTTGCTATTAATGGGATAGAATTACTTACTGTTGGACAAATTGGGCTGGAAAATGGTTGAAATTTGGTGGGTTGATTGGGTTGATTTTATTTAACATGAGCCGTGTACTATAAATTTGGTGGGTCGAAAATATTGGGTCCACTTATCAAACGGACATGTTACCAAATGGGTCGTGGTAGTGACGTTATCATTTATGTTAGCAGCCACGTCATTATCCATATTAGCAGCCACGTCAGTAGCCACGTCTTTCCATTTTCATCATCATCATCCATTTCAGCAGCGACATCATCATCCATATCACTGTTGGGTGACGTGGCTATTCAATCCGTGACGAATATTATCCCACGTGGCAATTGTTCGTGACGTTTATTTTCATCCTGATACTAGGTTTGGGTTGGGCTGTGCGGGCTCAAGGCTATTCTATGACAGTTTAGAAACGTCATGGATCATATCAATCTATGATGATTTTGTAAAACCGTCACGTAGATTAATCTATGACACTTAATACATGACGTTATCAAAAAATTATCACCACATACCGATTTATGACGATTTTTGGATGATTTGTGACGAAATTTGACATTACAAGATTTTTTTTAATGGACACGCTGGCGGCGACGGACGGCGCCGGAGGCTGGCCCCATCGCCGCGGGGCCTCCCGGTGCTCGGCCACCTCCACCTTCTCGGCTCGCTGCCGCACGGCGCGCTCCGTTCCCTGTCGCTGGCGCATGGGCCCGTCATGCTGCTCCGGCTCGGCCGCGTGCCCACCGTGGTCGTGTCCTCAGCGGCGGGCGCCGAGGAGGTGATGCGGGCGCGCGACCTGGCCTTCGCGAGCCGGCCCAGGAGCGCCATGGCCGACCGCCTCCTCTACGACTCCCGCGACGTCGCGTTCGCGCCCTACGGCGAGTACTGGCGCCAGGCGCGCCGCGTCTGTGCCCTCCACCTCCTCAGCGGGCGCCGCGTACGCTCCTTCCGCCGCGTCAGGGAGCAGGAAGGCCGCCGCGCTGGTCGCCCGCGTCGAGGCCGAAGCCGGCGGCGGCGCGCCGCTCGACCTGAGCGGGCTCCTCACAGAGTACGCCAACGCCGTCGTGTGCTGAGCCGCGTTCGGCGACGAGAGCGCCCGCGGCATGTTCGGCGGCGGCCGGGCCGTGAACAGGTCAGGAAGGTGCTCACCGACTTCCAGACGCTGCTCGGCACGCAGCCGGTGGGGGAGCTCCTGCCGTGGCTGGGATGGGTGGACGTCGTGCGCAGGCTGGAGGGGAAGGTTAGGCGGACGTTCGAGGCGCTCGACGGCTTACTCGACAAGATGATCGATGACTACCGCCGGCAGCCTTCCAACGGCGATCGCCGGGACTTCGTGGACGTGTTGCTGGACGTGCGCAACCATGAAAAAGAGCACGGCATCGAGCTCGAGACCAACGAAATCAAGGCCTTTATCTTGGTACGTACTACGTAGTTTTCAGATCTTCTGCAACTGCACACGTCAGTAGCTGATCGATCTCTTTCGTGGGTCATGCACGGGCCTTGGCAGGACATGATCGCTGGAGGCACGGACACCACCACCACTGACCACTGTGATGGAATGGGCCATGGCGGAGCTCGTCACTCACCCGCGCGCCGGGCGCAAGCTCCAGGACGAGATCCGCGCGGCGGTCGGCTCCACCACCGGAAGCGTCGTCGGCGAGGGCCATGTCGCCCAGCTGGACTACCTCAAGGCCGTGGTCAAGAAGACGCTCCGGCTGCACGCGCCGCTCGCTCTGGTGGTGCCCCGGGAGCCGCCGGCGGACGCCGAGATCCTGGGCTACCACATCCCGGTGGGCACGCGCGTGGTGATCAACGCGTGGGCTATCGGCCGGGACACGACGACGTGGGAGGACGCCGAGGAGTTCGTGCCGGAGAGGTTCTCCGGCAGCGCCGTGGACTTCAGGGGGCAGCACTTCGAGCTGGTGCCGTTCGGCGCCGGGAGGAGGGGGTGCCCCGGCCTCGGGTTGGCCGAGGCGAGTATTGAGATGGCGCTGGCGAGCTTGATGTACCATTTCGATTGGGAGTCCGCCGGCGGGACAGGGCCGTCGGCCTTGGACATGACCGAGATGAAAGGGATCTCCGTGCACATCAAGTCCGCCCTGCAGCTTGTAGCTAAGCCGTGGATCACTTAAGGGCTTGTTTGCTTAGGGGAGTTTCAGCTTCGCAACTGTAACAATACTGTAGCAGGCGGAATCGAAGCCACGGGGAGCTACTTTTTTGGCTTCGCCTTCTTCTCGGTTCATTTTGAGGTCTCGGTATCCGTCCCAACTTTGTGCTATAGTAACGCATAATGCTAAATAGTACGCGTTACCGTAGCGCGAAGCCGAAACCCTTTTGGCTTAAGCCGTGCCAAAGGAGGCCTAAGCTGTTACTACTCCTGCATAGTTGTGCACTGTTAGGGATGAAAAAGTTAAACAAAGAAGAAAAATGGATTAAGAATAAATGGAAAAGGAAACCAGGGCCTGTACTCGGATGGGGCTGGTGCCTCACAACATGGTGCGGCTAACAACGCAGTAATTAGTCCTGCAGCCAACGTGCGCTGCCTCTCCGGTCCGGCTATCATCATGCTCGTTTCTGAGCTGAAAACTAATCTTATCCTACTTATCCTACTATTACTAATTGGAGGCTCCTTTTGAAGCCTCCACATAGAGCCACCTAGTAATGCTAGTTGGATACTCTAACACTTAGAAAAAAGAGAAAAAAATATAGGATTCTCTCAAAAAAGCAAAACATCTAGCCATTAATTCGGTAGACTCAATCATCATAGCCGTTGGATCTATTATATTTTTTCTAAAAAACTTACCCACTTATACCATTATGAAAATAGTCTAAAGTAACCCCTAAATCTATATCTAAATTACCCACCACTGCCATTATATAAAACAAATTAAAGTAACACCTAATCTTCGTCTAAAGTACCCACCTATGCTATTATAGAAATAATTTAGAATAACCTCTTAAATTTTCATCTAAATTTCCCACCACTCACATTATAAAAAATAATTGCATCTAAATCGCCCGCATATGCCATTATTAAAAATTTGAATCACCTTCGTTAAAAATATACCCAGAGGTACATCAATATATGATTTTAAATTATCTATTTCCCATACTATTGTATAAAAAAAATAATAATTAAGGTATATACACATTATGTGTATCACCATTTATAAATATATAGAGGAAGTGATGAAAATATAGATTTTCATGTAAAAATATAGCTCAAACTTAGAGTCCATTAAACAAAATCAAGCCCATACTTGCGATGCAAATTGAAAAAAAAATTCTAAATGTGAATGAAAATGTTGTAGAGTAATTACTAACTAAAGTCTATCACAATCAGATGAAGACAATAATTATATATCTATATAAGTATTGTGTTAGCATATTTAACAAATGAGAAAAAGCTCAAGGTAATAGGTTTTATAGTAAGCTATGTGCCCTTATTTTTTTAAAAAAATTGGAGACCGCGCATTAATTTTCATAAGGCACGCTAGCAAATTCTCACAAGAAACCATCCAAGTATCCAACATTTGTTTTTAGAATGCCATTATGCCAAATTTTATATCGTGCAATACATATCATGTTCGGGATCTCACCACCGTAAAATATCATTGATTTGTTTAATGATTTGTCCAAATTTAAAATCGTAAACACAATTTAATGTTATTGATAGGGGCTGCTTCTTTATGTTAGGCAATGCGGCTCATAAAGAATGTTATTGTATTTAACAAATGCAAACCAAATTTTTTTTGCATGTTTTATTCAGAGGGACGCAGGGTTTAGGGTTTAGGTACGCACTGTCTCCGGCTTTGAACTCTGTTTTAGCACATTGCTGACACAAAGGAAGAGCTTGTCAAAGCATGTCAGTGGTTAGAGTCATGGAGTCCTTCGCATCATTTATTGCATGGCCATCATCACTGTTTAGGTACGCATCATTTATTGCATGGCCATTTATTTTACGCATTGGTAAATAATTATGCACCGTTATGGGTTCATTATGTGTGCTTGTCAATAATAATGCTTCTTTTAGGAAAGGGTCTGCAGCCTAATATTTTCCATTATAAAGAAACCAATTGATGTCAGGTGACTATCCGAGTCAGTTGCTACAGTGCCACATAGCATGCCATACTCGTTGTGTACGATGCCTATCTTTTCTCTCGAAAAGTTGTTCGGCATTTATCTTTTGTGCACGTTGGTTTGAGTATATATTTCTAGTTCTTGGTGTGTTTGGTTGGCCGTAACAGGTAAAAGAGGGGTAGAAATTTATAAATAAGAAATAAATCTCTTGTTTATTTGGTGAAATGAGAGTTTTAGTGGATGGGAAATGAGAATTTGATTTCAAATAAAATCACTTGTAAAGGGAAGGAGTGGTAATTAAGTGGAAATTATGATTTAAGTGGAAGATCACATTATAAACGTTAGTGGTAACTTGTGATATATTTTTTCACTCGCTAACCCAGCAACAAAACAGGGGATTACGACTCTCATATTTAATTTCCATCACAAGCCAAATAAGAGACTAGGATTATCTCTTAACCTAGCACATTGGTTTGAGTATGCTTCTACTCCTTCCGTCTAAAAAACAAACCACTCTAGGATTCAAAATTTATCCAAAAATAAGTCATTTTATCCTATTTAATATGTGCATGTGCATGTGAGCTATCAATTAGGGTCAAATGTAGCTATTTATTGGCTAATAAATAGAAGCAACCAATATCATTTTACCTCTTATTAATTAACCTGTCCTAAAATTCTTAAAATGATTTTTTATAAGGAGGAAGTAGTTATTTTTTGTTGACATAGAGGCAAATGTAAATATATAAATATATAAGAGTTTAGAAATAAATCCCTTGTTTGTTTTGATGAAAATAAAAGTTTTAGTGGGACGAAAAATTCGAATTTGAGCAAAAGCACTTATAAATGCAAGCGGTGGTAATTGGGACAAAATTAAGGTTTATTGGTCGTAACTTGCTATATAACTTTCCACTCACAAACCCACAAACCAAACAGGGATGACAATTACTTTCCATTAGAGAAAACAAATAAGAGACTAGGACTAAAAGTCCTACTACCACACAAATTTCCTACATCAACTCAACCTCTAGTTACCATGCTCATTCCCATCGCTTACCAAACGAATCATGAGTTGTATCAAAGTAAGGGTATTCATGTATTTCACCAACACAAATTCAAAATGACATGTATATTTGTATTGCATGAAGATCACCATACTGTGGAACCACCACCAATGTGAGGAGATAATTAAGCTTGTTGAGGAACCACCATCACATTGTGGTTAAAAGAATCTTTTAACTAAGAATCCTGATCAATTGTTGTTTGCTATTACTTACTTGAGGATTATGGGGGATGTTGTTCATCATGCAGGGGGTAAAATGTTTATGAGGCTCCAAAGGGTAGTGACGAGCCAAACAAACAAGCATGGCTCTGGGGCCATGTTTTCAAATTGCTCGATTAATCATGATTTATCAATGATTAATCAAGAAATTGCTCTCCATACATCGATCAGGGAATTCGATTCGGTTATATCACCTAGTCAACCAATCAAGCGACTAATCAGGCATGTCTAGTCAAGTGACTAGCCATGAAGTGTATAATTTAGGCTTCAGCTCAGTAGCAAGCCTACCCGGTAAGCCCACGTCTAATCGGTTCTTTACCTATCCCGATTTGCAACTGCCATCATTCGCTAAGCACGAGTGGGAGAGGAAAATTTTCTAGTTTATCTAGTTATGCTCTGCATGATTGTTTATATTTTTGTAATTTTCATTCGCAGATCTAGGTACTCTGTCTTAAAGTGGCAACTGACTAAACTATAGACTGCTATGTCCCAATTTTTGACTTGTAGACGCATGTATTCTGCATCAAAATGGCAACCCACTAGACTATAGATTACCCTGAACCGAGTGGTCGACTTGGTCGACTAGCCCACAACTAATCACGATTAATCAATGTCTAGTCACGATTAATTATCTAATCGTGCCTTAACGATTAGGCTCGATTTAACGATTTGAAAACATTGTTGTGGGGTGCTGTTAAAAGCCAAAACTGGAGCACGATTATAGCCCAGCCCAAGCGCAGAGGCCAAAATTGCCAAAACGGTCTTGTACTCACCTTCCGTACTGTTGTGAGCCCCACACCCGGTTACATTGCCTGCACCCAAAGTACTGGTACAACGTACACGTACATCGTACATGTGTCTTTTCTTTTGAATAAAGTTGTTCGGCGCCTTTTCTCTCGAGAAGTTGTTTGACTTTTGTCCTTTGTGCGTGTTGATTTGAATATGTTTCTAGTTCTTTCTGTGTGTTTGGCTAGTATAATCGTTGAAAGAGAATGAGAATTTAGAAATAAGAATTCAGAAACAAATCTCATGTTTATTGCTGGAAATGAGAGTTGTAGTGGGATGGGTAATGTGAGTTTATGGATCCAAAATCACTGATCATGGAGAGGGATGGTAATTGGGTGAAAATTGTGGTTTAAGTGGAAGAGCACATCCAAGGTACTAAATAGCGTTTAGCGCTATGGTAGCGGATTAGGGTCGGTGTAGCGGATCGCGAATAGCGGGTGCTATAGCGGACACTAAGTCCAAATAGCGGAATTTCAAAATAGTCATATTTTTAGAGCATATATGAATATTAACATCAAGTTTACTTTAAAAAAGTTAAGATTTTAATTTAGCCATTACATTTCAAGGTAAGAATCACAAATAAATAGATATAATTAAGATGTATGAATATATATTAACATTAAATTCTCATATTAACAAATAAAAAATTTATTTTTCATCCCATAATCCTTTGTCACTACCTAAATAATCATTTTAAACATTATTATTACCATTTGATTCATGTTAATATGTCAACTAAATCATAAATGTACGAATAGCGGCCTAATATGAGCAATAGCGGGCAATAGCGGACAATAGCAGCCGCTAAGTCCAAACATACTATCTTGGGTCCCCTACCTTGTAGCGGTAGCGGTAAGGTACCACTACCGCTATAACAGCCGCTACAAAATGCTATTTAGTACCTTAAGCACATCATAATAGTTAGCCTAATTTACAATACAATTTTCCACTCCCAAAACCATCAACCAAACAGATAATAACAATTCTCTCTTAAGCTCTCCTCAATTCCCATCACAAACTAAACAAGGGACTAGGACTAAACGTCTGAATCCCACGCAAATTCCCTATATCAATTCCCACCTCTAATTACCATGTACATTCTCAGCATTTGCCGAACGAGCCTTTACGCATTGTACGATCAAATTAAGGCTTCGTGTCTTTGACCAACACGAATTCTAAATGACTTGTATTGCATGATGATCACCAATTCATCATCTTGTTGAACCACCATCAGAGGAGATAAGCTTGTTGAGGAACCACCATCAAATTGTGGTAAATTAAAAAAAAACTTTTAACTAAGAACTGAGCATTCAGCACCGAAGTACCGAACAAGCAATAATTTATGATGAATTCCTTACCAATACGTTACGTAGAAGTTTTTAATAATAGTTCGGCCTTTTCTGAACCCAACATGGAGGCAGTGCCTCCGTTGCCTCGCCTTCGCCTTCGCCTTCGAACAAGTAGGTCTTGCAGTGGAGGTGGCCGCCCAAACTCCGAAGCTCCCCGTCGACGTCAAACTCTGCCCTCCCGAAAGCCTGCAGCTCGGCCCGTATCATGTTCCGCATCTCCTGCCGCACCACGGATCCCTCCGCCTTGGCCACCACGGTCCCCACACCCTCCGCGCTCCGCCCCAGCCGCCTGACGTCGATGGTGAACAGCGGCACGCCGCCCCAGGCCAGGATCACGCCGCGGTACGACACCCGCAGCATCGCGCCCCCGCCCCCGACGTCGAGGGGCCCTCGGTGGAAGGCCTCCTCGGGGATCCTGCCGACGTCCACGGCCAGCTCGAACACCGGCGGCGCGCACTGGTCGTCGACGCCGAGGCCCAGCCCCTCGACCGCGACGAGACGGACGAACAGCCGGGGGGGCGGGGTGCTGTCGAACCCCGCCATGAGCGCGTACACGAGCGCGCTTGTGCTGCAGATCAGGAGGAGCCACAGGAGCACCATAGCAATGGCCGGGCACTCGTCGTCTTTCTTTCTATTTGGGGCGTGACCGGAGTCCCCCTTCGCCGCCGGCAGCTGCTGGCGAAAATGCACTACTACGCCGTGGCGTATACACACCACCTTATCGCCCCGCCATTCAGCTTCCGATGAACGGTGCCGTGATAAATTTGGTTAGCCCCTCGGCTACACCTGACCAACTAGTTAATGTGCAGTCCGAGGCTTGACCAACTGCTCTCTGGTAAACGGCGTTAACGGCACCCAGAGGAGAGGATCAGAGGAGGACCTGCGCCGCCCTCCCGCCTCAGCAGTGTAGCTTGGACAGAGCATCGGTGGGTGACAATGGATCGTGACCCTCGTGCCTCTTTCACAGTCCAACAAAATTCTATTTATTTTTAACTTAAAATCATATATTATTATGATCCGGTTATATTAAACTCGATTTTTAAATTTGCTAAGCTAAATTAGAGAGCTCTTTACCCCCTTAGGCAGCGGTAAATGCAGTTGGAATTAGAGAGTAGCTGCTGGTACTCGGCTTCGTCCATCTGTTCGTCGAGTGGATGGTGCGACATCGTTGGACGAACCGTCTATCGGTTTGTAGTGGAGAGAATTACGGAATGGCACGGCACAGTCCTTCTGCAGATATGTACTTCAGATTTGAGAGTAGTTGAGAGTTGAGACTTGAGACCGGAGTCCGGGGCTGAAAAAGCAACAAAACAATGGAGAAGACAACCAGGGAGCGAGCAAACGCCGGAGAGGACTCCATGCGGGCCTTTAAGGCTTGGTTGCTTGAAGAAGGCCTTTTAACGTCTAACTGGGCCTCAATAATCGGTAAAGCTAATGTGCAGCCCAACTCACGCAACATGCGGGTGGTGTCCGGCCCGGGATGGGATTGGGCGAGGAACGAGAACGACATGCTCCTAGCCTCCTAACTAAAGGAAGACACCCTAGCCCTGAAAGAACTACGCTCGCAATACTAATTGCTACATCCCCGATATATTCGCAAAGTATAAAAATATGATACTCAGGCCACTAGTAGCGAAGAAAAAAGATGCAGCTGAAGGTTCTCGAGTATGTTAAACA
Source organism: Setaria italica (assembly GCF_000263155.2). NCBI lineage: Eukaryota > Viridiplantae > Streptophyta > Magnoliopsida > Poales > Poaceae > Setaria > Setaria italica. The sequence goes on along the minus strand of NC_028454.1, from coordinate 30,996,599 downwards.
CGATCCTGTAAAAAGAAAACATTGCGAAACAGTCATGACAGTCACCAAAATCTGCGAGAGCAACTTCGAAAATGACATTATTTGGCTATCAAGCTCACCGAAGGTTTTGTGGTTCTATACAGGAACGAATTTAATTATACTCACGCTGCCAGCGCTTCAGCCTGGGCTGGGCACATGACCGAAAAAGATCATACAAAATTACAAAGGAATATATAACAGCCTAACTATGGCCTACACCATCTTATTATTTACACTTGTTACAAATGAATGTACAGCTAGAAATACAGAATGTACAGAGAAAGAATAGCATTACATGGCCTCACGAATCGGTCGTCGGATTTGATCTAGTGAAAAGCAGAGCCGACCCATTAACACCACGGAGAACCATCAACCTCGCGTCAATGTATGTCCCACAGACAATCTTTGACAAATCGAACATTTCCGGTGGGGTCTGTGTACGGATCTCTTGCAGCACCTTTTGTGCAGAATTGACATTCAAAGCCGAGTTGCAGCTCATTGATACGTCTACTTCATCCGTAGCAATGTTTACACTGGGGAGACTGGCTGGCAGCTCCTTCATCTTTGCAACTTTTCTCCATTTACCACCAAGATATCTCCTAGAAGATCTTGAAGATGTGACCCTAGTCTCTTTATTGTCCTGTTCATGAATATAAATCCTCCCAGCAGCTATCCTTGCTGATGTGGTGACAGACAAAACTCCTTCAGTGCCAGATTTGTCATGAGGCCAATCAGATTCTGGCATAATTCTGAAACCAATATCTGAGGTCAGAGAGAAGACTGGATCGATGGACTCTGAACTAACTGTGAGGTACACATCACTGATGAGGATTCTAGGGGAAGGCTGACGAAGCGTGAGGCCAATATGTCTTCCAGTGCAGTACAGGAGACGCCAACGACCAGGTAGGAACTGAAGCCAATTCTAAATGGATAAAAGCATAACGAAATAAAATAATATTGTCAAGCAGATAATAACATAAAAGAGAGAGGAATAAAACAAACTGAAACCAAATTTTAACCAGAATTATCCATCTTGCAGAAAAAAATAACATAAAAGGAAATACCAAAAAAGAAAACAAATATTTCTCCACTTCATCATGATGATAGAGTATGAAAAATTCATAGCATATACACCTCAGCAATTATTGTACACGAGAAACTACAATGGCTAATCTCCAAAGTGGAAAGTAGCTACCGACATAACTATATCACGAATATATTCATGAAACATAGTTCATCATTATCAGGGCTTGAAGTAAGAAGTTACCTCAGTTCTTAAATTAGGGTTTAGGACCTCCATCAATTCAATGAAATACACTAACCGCCTACGCTGTAAATATGTGAAAGGGAGTCTATAAGTTTCTTTCGAACAAGAATTGTCCAATGATATAAAATTGGGATGGATAACATGTTTCCTTCATATGTCAGTTTCCAGTTAGGTGCGAGATCAAGCCTTTTAGCGAGACCAGAATGAGATGCAGTTTAAGACATGATCCACCCATGTGCAGAAAATTAGTACCTGATGATGTCCATAGATATAATCTTCAGCCATGCGAACAGCAGTCGATCCCAAGCCCCATCGAATGATACTAGTTGATGGATTTATACGCCATTTTGGCCCACAGAGGAAGGGGTGCCGCAATGCATCAACACAACTGCAGATTTGGTGCAACAAAGTAAGTATTTACAACTCTATAATGCAGGAAAGCATCCTAGCTATGAATTTGTAGCGTTTAGCTTGTGGATTCACTAGCAATGTTGATAATCTTACCTTATCCTTTTGTCAGGTTTTGTTGCCAGCAATAAGGCCAAAAGATTCCAACCAGCACCCCATTGCCTATCTAGAATCTAAGGAACAGTAAAGACACTATCAGATTGCTTGAAGAAATGATATCCCAATAAATTACTAGAAATAAAGACTTGCCTGCAAACCTATATTTCCAGATGGAGAATTTTGGCAGAGAATTGGTAAAAGGAACTCACGCAAACAGTATGGGTCGTTTCCCTGAAATAGAGGAAAACAAGAAAGGAAATAAATAGTTAGTTCTAGTAATAGTATTTATCAAAAATTAGACTCGCCTGCATCAAAATGTGGTATTATATATTGAAAGCAGGTAGTTTCAGTGAAACAAAACAAAGTCTAATAATGCAGGTCAGAAGAACATGTAATATCCCGCAATAAAACAAAATCACGATGTGACTGAGACCTCTGAACATTTGTTCATAATGCAGGCCATTCATTGGCTCAGGATGGCACTTACATAATGCTTACTTTGTGCAAAGCTCATAAAAATAGCAATGAACCTTCTGTGGTGGTATACGGGTGGTAATGGATCATGGCCCTTATACCTCCTTCACAATCCAACTCAGCCCTATCTATTTTTAGCTCAAAATCATATATTATTATGGCCCGGCCTTTATTGAGCCCAATCCTTAAATTTGCTAGGCTAAATTAGAGGGCCCTTTACCACCCCTGGGTATACTTTGTCACAGTATGAGCATACTATGGCTACCACAGATCTTAGTGAGGTAAAGGCTTGAACAGTAAACTGGCAAATAGGATATAGGGAAGCGCATAAAACAAACCTTTGTCAGGAAAGATTTGAATTTAAAGAAAGTTGAAGAATCCATTAGTTCTCTCAAAACCATCTTTGCCATGATGAAGCCAACACATCTAGAGACAAAAAGAAAAGACTTAAATTAAAGCACATAAGGGTTTATACTTCATGCTACATACTGTTTTAGAAGCAGTTAGACAGATGTGTACAGGTGTACAAGAGCTTCTTTGTTTCATATAAACCTTACCTCATGTCAAATGCTATCATCATTTTCCTCCTTTCGCCGTTACTTGCTACTGTACTACTGCTAGGATCATTATCATGAAAATCAGCAGCATTTCCAAGAATACCAACCTAAATAAATAAATCATCAAAGGAGCTAGTTAAGTTAGGTTTAGATGAAAAAAATTTACAGAACATAGGAATAGATTACACAAGATAACTTAGATGCCTGTAAGACTGTAACCATGTGAGGCTTGTTGCGAATGGATTAGAGCCTTGAACATTAACTCCATGGTTTGGTTCAATTTATATATTTCGTAGATTAATGTTATGAATGTGTATAAGCAAGTTGTATGAGTGCATTCCTGTGCATCAGTATTTTCACGGTGTGGATCAAGGGCATAGCTGGGCCAAATGGGCTCATGGCAAGTTGGCACCAAACAATGATTAGGGATTAGTTTCCTTAGAGATAGGATTAGCTACGACCTATTATTGGTAAGGACCATAGCAGTTCAAATATCATATTCAATTACAAAAGAAGAGAAATGGCTATTTTACCTAATGGAATATTTTACACAAATTTACGAACCTTTCAAAAACGAAATCAAGTTGGTGATATTTGGATTCTTTGCAACAGTACGAATCTGAAAAGGTTTTTTCTCAAAAAAAGAATGGACTATTAACTAAGAATTTAAAAAAAATAGAAACACGGTATTTGCAAAGCACTGAAAAATATTACAGTGATCAGAATGTAAGATTGTTGATGTACAAAGATTGACATTTCAACAGCACTGATAGCTTAGTTCAATCAATATCTGGTACAGCAGTTTTTTCTAGTTATAAGTTGAATTTTCCAAATAGCTCCAATTGTTTGAGCAGCAAGTGTATAACCAGAAGAGAGACAATGTCCTTCAATTTTCTTCAAAAGTAGTTGTGCATTTATCAAGAGTTAAAGCTGCAGAAAGAGCAAAGAGAAATGTGTAGCCCACATGACAATCATTCAGTTGCTCATCGGTGTACCAAGTTATAACTGTCATAATTAACAACGGTTAACATTTGAGAGCCTGTGATATCATGGTGTCTAATTCCTCAACTAAAAAGGTGTCAAACATAAATCGGTTTGTTATAGACACACAAAAGGTAGAGACAACTGTTGATTTTGGCATTTTAACAGGTCATATTTATAGGATAACAGTGAAACATAAACAGGTTGATTTTGACAACTCATGATTCAGCTGAAAACAGTGAATAGGATAACAAAACCTACAAACCACACATAAAAATTGCAAGGTCAATAATTAAATATACAAGTAAACTGTTAAATCTCAAGCCAAGAAGTACTATGCCATTTGAAGTTTTGAACATTCAGGACACAAATGCTGAACACATGTTGATGCAAAATCATGTGGAATAAGTAACCTAATTTTCAGTTGTTTGACTACATTGCACAAAAATGTAATTTGAAGTCCACTGTAAACTATGAAGCATGATTGCTAAGACAAAAGACAACCATTTACGTAAACATAAACAAATAGAAAGGCTGCTCACCTTAACATGCTTGTCTATTGGGCTCACATGAACATTCTCCAATCTAAGCTCAGTATGTGCCAGCCCATGGCTATGTAGATAATTTACCTATGTCAAATAAAATGTGTCTTCAGTCCAGATCAACAGGTAACGAGTGCATTTCGAGAAATTTAGTGTTTGTAGCTTACACCAATCAAAAGGTCTCTCATCAAAATCCTAATCAAACGTAGCTGTCGAGTTACAGCAGGTCCTCCAACAGAGTCATCTCCTACCCTTCTAACTTGTTCTTCATCCAATGCTAATGTTGCTTCTAAGGTTGGGAGCCAATCCGAGAGTTGCAACCAGTGGCGCAGGGAATAACTCCCATGATACTGCATAGAAATAAATAAACCCTGAAATGGTGAATTAACAAAAACCAGTGCCTCTACCAGTGCATCGATCAATCCAGAAGGAAGCAAAATCTAGCCCTTATTGAAGAGTTAAGGTATTATACACAAAAATAACTCTGAAGAGTTCCAATATTCTGTTGGGAGCATATGCAAATTAATGTTTTAAGTACACCTACATACACCCTAAAAACCATGAACTGACACGAAAATGACTGCAAACTGCAATTAGGCCCAAAATTGAAACCTGAAAGTGACAGTACTGCATTTAAGACCAGCCAGATCAGCTTGAGCAAGTAAGAGAAAAGCACTAACCCCATGCACCAATACTAACGGGACATCTTCCTGCTCCACCGCATTGCCCGGAGCAATGTAACCATGGACCTGCAGTGCGTACGAGTGGTACATCACCTGGCGGCGAGCCAGCTTCTTCAGTACCTGAAATCACACACAGCAAACTTGAGCTGAACCAGCGCGTTCCGCACGTACTCCACCGCATTAAAACAGTAGCTAATAAGAGAGAAAAAACCCACCTCAATCGCGCGCCGGCCCCTGCGCTTCGCCTGCGAGCTCTTCAGCTGCCGCAGCACCACCGTTGACCCATATAGCTCGCTGAACACCAAAATCAGAAACAATCGCCACGAATGCAACGAATTCGTACTATCATAGAGTGTCCTGCGACACTGACCTGCTCGGATCGCGCACCGTGGCCTCGAAGATCATCTCGTCCGACTACATCACGTACCAAAAAAAATTCTCTAACAATTAGCAAAAACGGAGGAGAAGCGCAACAAATTTAGCGAGCTGGAGAGCGAATCGGAGGATCCCGATCAGCACAAACCCGTCCGTGGAGCCCGACGCTGACGCGGTCTGCGATGGCGAAGTTGTCCATGTCGAACCTGACCACGGGGCACGGCCCCGCTCCAGCCCCCTCATCCGCCGCGGCCGGCGCGGGCGCCGATGAGCTAGCCTCCAACCGGAACCCCCGCGGGCGCCGCGGATGCGCGTAGGCGCGGCACAAGGGGCGGGCGAGGCCGACCGGCGAGGGGCATGCGGCGACGGCAGCGGCCGCCGCGAGAGGCATGTGGGGCGGGCACGGGGCACCGGTTAATACCTGTACCGTCGCCGTTGGTCTGCGAGTGCGAGTGGGAGAGGGAGAGGAGACCGTCGCGGCGCAGCGGAGGGAGAGGGAGGCGCGGGGGCTTGACTTAACAAGAGGCGGGGGCGCGAGGCGGTTGCGTGCGGGGAAGCGGCGGGGCTGTAGCTGCCATGAGCCCGGCGCGCGTCCGCCTCACCCCGTGCCGCGCCAGCGACCGCGCGGCCGTGCGGGGGCACGATTTTTTTGGAGGCCCGGTGCACCAGCTCGGACGTGCGCCGGAGCTGTCCGTTTCCGCCGTCTGGGCAGTGAGGTGCAGCGGTGAGGTCGAATGGTCCACCGGGCTGTGTCTACTGTCTGCTTCCCAGCTACTGCCGCACTGTGCAGTTGAGCGTAGCAATCGAGTATTTCCACCTTGACTAGAATGATTATGCGTACGGTTGTATCTTTTTGCCTGTTATTACTGGGAGAAAAACAAACCAACAATTTGGCAGGTGGTAGAAGGATCTAACAGCATCTTCTTACTGTATTTTTGTCCTGATATACTTATGAGTATTATAGCACGAATGTTCAAAATAACGGATTATTGCGGTGCGATATTGCACTTTATTGTGCTATTACCGCTACGAGCCCCTGTAGCTCGTAGAAGCATGCTAAATGATGTAGCGAGCAAATTTATTAGCAGCAGTGCTAATTAAATGTTAGACCGAATTGCGCTGGAGAGCTAAAAGGGGTGATGAAGGCTTGCTTCATGCAATTGGTAAGGCAAGCCTGAGGAAGGCATGATAGATTGGAGCTCTTCGCATTTGGAACAATACAAGAGGTATATATACTTCTTCACCTTTAATTCATGGTGACCTTATGCAGGGACATGGGATAGGGGTGACGAGTTTTCTATATACCAATCTGAACAACGGCTCTACCTTGGAGCATGCAGTCAATAAGAGAAGAATAGAGGATGGGGATCTCGAAGTAGGGTTGCGTGAAAGAGAGGGTCGCATGAGATAGAGGGGCTACGGCTGGTGTGTAGGCTTGTATGTGTACAATTACTTGTGGCTAGAACATGGTTTTAGCTAATGGTCATTCTAAATTTGATTGTGATGACTTATTTTTCCTTTTCAGATAAATCCACTAAATGGATTATTAGCTTCCGCTATAGCCCAATATATATCGCTGCTTAGAGCTTTTAGAAATGGATGCCCCTAAATGGTAAATGGTATGGTCCACTATTTAAGCAAAATTAAGTGTAAGTACCTTCAACGTTGATGAAGGAGGAATTTGATAATGCTATTGTTGTAGGGTTTGTTTGGTATAGCTTCAACTCCGAGATCTATGTTAGTTGAACTATAGTTTGTAGTTGTGGATTAAATTAAAATGTTATAGGTATTAGGATTTAATCTAAATATATAAATAATTTATCTATATGCTTTTGACGTACCTCTAGTTCTAGACAAGATTTATTTGAGCTAGACTTGCCAAACGGTATCTTAGTAACTAATAAATACTTTACTACTCCATGCTATTCAATGAATCAAGTATGTTTGTTAAAAATGTCAAGCTATGTTTACAATTTTTAGGGAAAAACTCTAAATGGTCTAATTAAATTTATTTTTTCAGGCAATACGGTTTACAACCTTTGAGTTCTCAAATAGATATGTGCACATGGATGTTTCATGTTTTTCTTTTTGCGAAGAGCGCACTGATGTTTCAAGATATTGTAAATTAACATGTTCCTTTTAATTCATATTTTGTTCTATGAAAATGCCAAATATAGTCATTGTAAATATGTTATCTATTCCCTTGATGCTCAGTCCATCAATAGTGCATTTCAAGCGTTTTGCATGCATGTGTCTTTTTTTTTGTAGTGTAGCTATGTATATTTAAGCAATTTATTGGGTGTCACGAGAAGTGCTACTGTAGGAGCTGTACTTGTTAATTTGGGTAAGAACTATTTTTTAACCAAATCCTATATTCAATATCATGAAATTTTCCATTCGGTATATATTTTATGAACATCATAGCTCATGAAAGTGGATAATAACGTGTTAGGATAACTAAAATGCAAGCAACACCACCTAAGCTGAAGTATAATTTGATAGATACAATGCCTTGTCAAGCTTTCTTTTACTCCATGTTGATATGAGTTTCTTGGACAAATTTAGTTCATATACTATAAACATATTTTTGGTAAATACATTCAGGTTGCAAAAATGATGACACAACGGCTAGTAAACTCATGAGAAAACTCTTTACTAGTCAGAAACAAAAATCAGCTTAGGTATAATATAAATCATCCCAATGCACTATTGGATTCATACAAAGCATTGTGAAAATAAGTATTGCTATATTATAGGGATCTAACAATACTTTTGAACCCCTTCGTATATATAAATGATATTTGGCTATGGCAAATTTTTTTCTTAAATTGTAAACTCATAAGCATATGGGTGCTCGCATTTCCGGATTCATTTTAGGAACTAAAAACGCAATTCTTTCGTTAATAGATGAGATGGTGGATTCTTCAATCTCAAGATCTCACCAATCGTCTATGGTGTTCATAGAGATAAAGGTCCCGTTTGGTAGGGCTTCTCAAAGTGCTTCTCCACCGGCTTTTGGTGAAGCCCTACCAAAGGGTCAATTTCAAAACGGCTTCACCACCAAAGCCGGGGAGAAGCCGCAAAACGGCTTACACTAGAGAGGAGAAGCCGAAAAAAGTGGCTTCACCGGCTTCTCCTCCCTCTCCAAGTATTAAGTGATCATAAAATTACATATATTGCCATTGAGAAGCCATTTTACCAAATGTTTTGCAAAAACGGCTTCAGCTTCACTAAAAAAGCCACTCCACCGAAAAAGCCGAAGCCGAAGCCGTTTTATGAGAAGCCGAAGCTCTACCAAACGGGGTCAAAATGTGCATGCAAGTATATATAAAGATGAGTGCAACCATGTACGTGGGCATAATATGTCTCGGAAAGAAAACAAACTCTTCATATTTGGATGCAAAGTAATATACTGCATTTCACCTGGCATTCAATGTTAAACTGAACGCCTATCTTCACCATTAGGTTATTTAAGTGCATCTTTATCTCAAGTACTAAATGTGACACAGTAGTGTAACTTTATTATTTGAACATGCTACGACCCTAATAGGAAGCACTCAAATGAAAACTACAACATAGACCGGTATGGAACCAATGAACCAAAATAGACTCCATATTAGCACGAGGCTCAAAATGTAATATAAGCATTTAATCTCTCTTCTCATCTTCTATTACATATTTGACTTTTTTATATGTGGAATTATAATTGATATGTGCGTATCCGTATGTAGAAGTTGAACCCTATTTCGAAAATATTGTAGTAAAATCATCAGATCTTTAACCTAAATTATAAAGCGCAACAATGGTAAGATCTCTAATTTGATTCATGGAGTGCAATAAATGGTGAACTGAGAGACCTACCTTTTTCTCCATGCAAATACGACGCGCCGAAAATGAGAACACAAGCCAAACCGTGGCCTAAGCGAATGCGGCGCCGAAGTTTTAAGACCTTTTGTCCACTAACATTTTTAAAAAGATAATGCAAATATGACACGCCGAAAGTGCGATTACAGATCAAATCCTGGCTTGAGCGAGTGAGGTATCAAAGTTTTGCAACTTTTGTCCGTAATTTTTTCAAAATAAAGGTTATGAAATATGACACACCGAAAGTGCAGATGCAAGAGCAGACTAAGCCCTTGTTTACTTCTCTCCAAACTCCCAACTTTGACACTATGCAAAAAGAAGATTCCCCATCACATCAAACTTGCGGTACATGCATGGAGTACTAAATGTAGATGAAATCAAAAACTAATTGCACAGTTTTGTTGTACTTTGCGAGATGAATCTTTTGAGCCTAATTAGTCAATATTTGGACAATAATTCACAAATACAAACGAAACGCTACAGTGTCGCATTTATGGCAAAATGCCAATTTGGCACCTCCCAACTTGGGAAGTAAACAAGGACTAAGCAAATGCGGCGCAAGTTTTAGCGTGCGTGCAACAAAAAAAACACCCGAAACCGTGCAAAGCACAGCCCAAGGACCCCCGCGCGACGCGCCTCGACTCCCGTCTCTCGTGTCCAATCCTGCCGCGGCGCCCCTTCGGCTGCGCTGCACACCGCATCGCACCGCACAGCAACCACCAGCCCGGGCCAAATCTCAAACAAACCCCGTCCCCCAAATCCAAAGCCGGAAAAACAACCAACCTTTTCTCCTCCCAATTTCCTCCACCCACGAACTCGTCGTCTCCCATCCCCCGCCGCCGCCTCTACCCCCTCCCTCCTTCCCTCCGTTCTCCCACCCCACCAAAACCCTAGCCGCCGTGCTCCAGCGCCCTGCCCCTCCCTCTCCCCCCACCGCCACGGCCGCCTAGATCCCTCCGGATCCCGCGCGCGCCCTAGGGCTCCAGGGCCCCGCGTCGCAAGCGCCCGCATCTGACTCGGTGGTGGTGCTCGCTTTAGGGTTGGCCCGCCATGCCGCGGAGCTCGCGCCACAGGTCGCACCGGTCCCACAGGCGGGGAGGCTCCGCGGACCGGTCGGAGTCCGAGGGCGAGGAGTCGGCTCCGGCCGTCGGCGCGCGGGAGGAGGCCGCGGCGGCGGCTAGGGTTTCTCGAGATCCTGAGCCCGAGAGGCGCCGCTCGTCCTCGGGCAAGGAGGCCGTGAGATCGGGGAACGGGTACGCGGAGCACGGGAAGAAGAGGAAGGAGAGGGTTGAGGAGGCCGTGGTGGATGTGGTTAGCGACCGATGGAACAGCGGCGTCTGCGACGATCACCTGGTCGACAAGAGGTCCAAGAGCGAGACTTTTGGGCATGCTGATACGGAGAAACTGCCCGACAAGTCCAGGGGATCAGGGGACGAGTCCAAGAGGTCAAGCAGACGGGCAGTGGTTGTGGATGACAGGGCTGAGGAGGTTGTGTCGAAGAGTGACTCTGGGAAGCGGCGGTCGGAGAAGGAGAAGGATTTGGGGAGGAGGGAGAGTACCGGGCACTACAAGGATGACAGATATAGGGATAGAGAAAGGGATAGGGAAAGGGAGAAAGAATGGGAGCGGCAGAAGGAGCGGGACAGGGAAAAGAGCAGGGACAGAGAGCGCGAGAAGGAAAGAGAGCGAGAGAAGGAGAGGGAGAGAGAGAGGGAGCGGGAGCGGGAGAAAGATAGGGATCGAGAGCGGGACAGGGAGAGGGAGAGGGAACGGGAGAGGCAGAAGGAGCGGGAGAGAGACAGGAAAGACTATGATTCCAAGCATGAGAGGTATGAGGATGGGGGTAGCAGGAAGACTGGCTCGAAGACAAGTAGGGCAGAAGAGGAGGCCTACTCCTACAGGAGAGACACAGAGATCAATGGTACAGTAATCCTTTTTCTAAATGTTATCTACAATGCTGATAACATTCCTACTGTATGTGTGCCATTATGTTCCATGTTCCTGCTTATATGGTTTTGTCATAGGGATATACTAGCTTGCTTAATATTTTCTTATGCAGATTGTATCTAGACATGCTTTGCTTGATGCTATCATTATTTTCATAGTTGCTAGACCTTACTACTTTACTAGCCTTGGCGAAAGTGAATGTGATCTGTGGAGTTAACAGTTCTCCTACATTTGTATTCTTTTCTGCCAGAATGGAACAATGTTGTATCCATTTGCCTTTGGTACATTGATGCCATCTCACCTGTAGTTGAGAAGATTGTTTTGCAATTGATCAATCGTGTAAATTATAGTAGACTTTTCACTGGGTTTTTTTTTTTGGTGTTGGAGAACTGATATTTTATTTCCCAGAGAACTGATAGTATTGTTAACATTGCTGTGATGAACTCTGTTTTTGCTCATTATGTATGGCTTACAGTTTGATATCTTGTCGTATAACTGTCTTAAATTATCTTAGTGTATCAGTGTAGTCGCTGGATATTATAAGAGCTTTTTATCGGGTGCTGAATGTTGTTTACTTATTTACATGTTTTTCCTGACTGCTATTCTTTGAGTTTCCTTTATATATGGTGTTGTGCTAGTTTTTCTTTTCTTTTGTTGTGTGTTGTTTCCTAAACTAGTTCTTTTGGAAGCAGAAATTTCTGCAAAAGAGAAGTACAATAATCCTGAGATGCAACCTGACAAACACAGCCGAAGGAAAGATGATTCTGAAGATACAGATAAGTGGCCTGCTGATAATAGAGACAGTGATGACAGAAAGACTCTGTCCAGATATGAACATGGTAAATCTAGGAGTTCTAAGGAACAAAGGTTTGATGATGACAAGTATAAGGAAAAGTATAAGGATGATTATGGAAGGGATAAAAGACAACAAGATGACAAGTTTCTTGATGAGCGCGTGACCCGTGGTCATGAAAGTGACAGGGCTGATTATAAGAGTGCTAAAGATGGGCACAGAAGCTCTGAGAGCCATTACAGAAAGGAAGCAGTTCAAGATGGTGATCATTATGAGGATTATAGCAATAGGTATAAGGAAAGTAGGGGGAAAAAACGACCTGAGGAAAATGATGACCAATATGATTCAAAGCCTCCAAGCACATGTGATCAACGTGTAAATTTGGAAAAATCTTCGGGCAGTGGGCGTTTGGATTCTCTGATTGAGAGAGCAAGACCTGATCGTAGTTCTAGTCCAAGTAAAATCCATTCAAGAAGTTCACCTAGCCCAAGTTCTTATCACGACAAAGATCAAAGCCGGTAACTTTTTTACGTATTATACATCTGAAAATACTGCATTCATTTCCTACAAAGCTGCAGCATTGTATCTTTATCTTGTCATAGTGCCGTGGTATTGTATGTGCTATTCAGTGTTAACCATGAGAATATTTGTTTCATGCTTTCTAAGTACATGTATTAGGTGCATGGTTTGTGTGCTAAATTGTTGCAGCATTTCTATTATAAGCTAGCTGGGCATCTTTGTCGCAGAAAAAGCTTGATAGAAATTATTATTATTTCGACTTGAATTTTTTTTATTAGCTGGCAGTTTTTGAGGTGAATAACTTCTATCATTGTGGGGTAATGAATTAAATGTCTGAGGAGCCCCATGAAAACATCTTTCATGAATTGGCATTTATTAGGTATATTTGCTGACTAAAGTTAACTATTTTGGTGTAAAATTGTGTGAAGAGTATCCATCATGATCTGGAATAATCTGTAGGTTGGAAAGTTCCTTCTTGAGGTTTAGGGTTACAGTTTATTTATCAAATATAGTTTGGCTGGTGGCTCCTTGTGGTTGGTTTTGTTTCTAGCCCTCAAAAGTTTGTATCATGCTAGTGCGGTTTGTAATAGACCAGTTGGTTGGAAAGTTCTTGTGTCCGTCTAAAATAGTTTGGCCCCTTGCTAGATTGATTTTGTTTCTAGGTCACATAGAAAAAAACATATCAGTGGGTGTAGCTTAGAATGTTTATCATACCTACCCTGATACACCTGCCTTGTTTATGCTGATACAGAAGTAGTTGACCAAGGAAGGCGTTTATAAGTTCTTGAACTTCATGATATCTGATTTAGATATTGGTTATTGGCAAATATTACAATTTCTTTCAACCAGTTAACAGATTTTGACATTGTTAAGTTATCTGCAGTTCTCCTGAGTGCTTTGTTTCTTCTAACACCTGAAATGGTTCATTGATTGATGTCCAGGCATGGATCTAAGGCGATGGATCATGGAAAGAGAGAAATGCCATATGATGAGAGAAATAGTCGACCGAGAACATCTTCCGGGAGAGAAAGGACACCTGCTTCTAGGCTTCGTGACAGGGATGCAGAAAATTGGTCTTCTGAAAGGCTCAAACAGAAGGATGATCACCAGCCTCGTGATGTACCATTGGAAATTTCTGCATCATCACAGTATGATCGCACACCTAGGAAAGACAAGCATACTTCACCAAAACAATTTTCTGAAAAATCTCCATCTTCAGGCGACCAAAGGTTTTCAGGTAGGCTTAGTGGTGGGCGTAGTCTTGATAGTAAAGGAGAAAGAAACAGCCTTACAAAATACAGAGATCGAGATGGCGACCTGTCCCAAGAACGATCACATCATCAAGATAGAACACCAGCTAAAGTTCCGTTCAGAGAGCCAACACCTTCTGGTTCATCCATGAGTAGAGGTGGTCATTTTTCAGGAACTTCACCAAATCATCCTCTGCCACCTTCCAGGCACAGAAATGACGACTCCTTCTTGGGTTCGCATGATGATGACCGTAGGCCTCAAAGTGGAGATCGAAGGTTCCATGGTCATCAAAAGAGGAATGATATGAATTCTGTACGTGGACATGGACATGCCTGGAACAATCCGCCAAACTGGCCTTCTCCAGTTTCAAATGGTTTTGTTCCCATTCAACATGGTGCTCCTGGATTTCACCCACCTGTTCATCAATTTCCGGGGCCACCTATGTTTAACCTTAGGCCTCAAATGAAGTTGAACCAACCTGGAGTTTCATATCCCATGCATGACGGTGTTGACAGGTTTTCAACTCACATGCGCCCATTTGGGTGGCCTAATCCTCTGGATGAATCATGCCCACCTCACATGCAAGTTTGGAATGGAGGCAGTGGTGTGTTTCCCAGCGAACCATATCTGTACAGTAGGCAAGAGTGGGATCAGAACAGACCTCATGCTGGCAGCAGAGGATGGGAGCTGACTGGTGATACATCTAAGGGACTAAATGAAGTGCCTGATGCTGAACTTCCAGTTGCTAAGAAGGAGCCTGACTCCGCAGCAACCGCTATTTCTGATTCTTCTAGTGGACAACACAATCTTCAACCTCTGGTCGAGCAAAAGGAAATTGAACACTTGACTTCTGAACACTTTGAAGCAAAGGATGATTCTAAAAGTGCTTTGAAAAGTTTGGAAGCTCCTCGAGGAGCACAACTTGTGACTTCTATGTTGTCAAAGAATGGCGCAGTCTTTTGTAAAAGCTATCTATCCAGAATTAGTGTGTCACATGATCTAGTTGAGTCTGAGTTGTACAAAAGGTGCATATCCTTGCTGGGAGACTTGGGTGTAGCAAAAGCCCCTATTGTGGTTAGGAATGAACTTAGTCAGGTATTCACATTCGTTGAAATTAGTGTCTGTTTCCTCATCCAGTTTTGCTGTTCTTATGGTTGTTACTATGTCTTATGCAGCGGGATGATGGAAATATTAGAAAGATAACTGAAAACTATGGAAGCCCAAATCCTTTCAGTTCACTTTACCTCAAGAGTAACAGTGCTATCTTTCAGGCAAGTTCTTGCTTTTTTTTTGCTCTCCCAATTTTCTCTAGAACTTCCTATTTGAAAGTTGAAATCTGTTTACCAGCTCTTATGAATTTAGCTATCAACTTATATGGGAATGTTAATTTCTCTTTTTTCCACAACAACAGAGAGCTTTGGCCCTTCACAAGAACCAGACTGGAAAGGGTTTAGTTCCTACCTTTGCATCTGTAAAAATGGAAGAGAAGATGGACGCACCAGAAGGTAGTCAAGATACAGAAATGCTTGATTGTACTTCAAAGGAATCAATGGTGAGCAGCCCTGCTCTGCAACATCACACTGATGTCATGGAGGAACGGTCACCATCAAAACAGGAACTTGGTGATAGGATAGGGGTGGCAACTGCAGCAGCTACAGAATCTGGTGGTGTGGAGGCACCTCCAGCAATCACACAACCTGATGAAGAGATGGAGGTCGTGGCACCACCAGCAATAACATCGCCTGGCAAGGATATGGAGGATGTGATACCTTCAGAAAACGAAGTACCAGCTGATGGCCTGGAGGATGGTGAACCTCAAGCAACCCTAGAACATGCTGGTGACTTGCTGGAAGTTATATCTGCTGATGGCCTGGAGGATGTTGCACAACCTTCAGCTGATGGAGAATCAGGTGATAACATGGAGATTATGCCCCCTGCTATGACAGATCCTAGCCTAGGCAAGGAGGAGGTTGCTCCTGTTGCTGCTAGCCCCCCTGGCAGTCAAGAGAGACCCTTCATCATGCATGCAGATGCTGAGACAGGTATGGAGGATCAGATTGGTAAAGTTATTGATGATAATCCTGGGGATGGTGAGGTGAGCTCTATCCTTGCCACAAAGCTTGATGTCGCTGCAAGCGATGATCAGGATTCTGAAGCTTTGTTGGTGGAAAGTAGGGTAAATTTAAGTCGGATACCTAATTCCCCAGAAAGTACACATTGAACTCCTTTTTATTCCATTTTAATTCCTTTTTTGTCTGAGGGACTTGTGCCCTCAGCCTAGCTTTTTGAGCTGCGTTATTTTCTTTACATCTGGGCATCTTCTCTTTCTAGTGTAACATTCGCAGTGAGCTAGGTGCCTAGCTTATGGGAACTTGCACGTGCCTGTGGGATGCAGGACCTGCTGCATGGCATGCCTCAAGCAGCCCGTGCCCATCCAGCAGCGTTTCTTGTTATCTGCTTGCTTGTATGCCCCATTGGCATGAATCTCACTGCAGCTTTTGCTAAGCGTCCCCTATAGCTCGGCCACTCATTGCATGATGCTTTTTTCTGGGATGGTATATTTAGCTTGGCCAACTAGTGTTTTGTCTATCTGCAGCAAATTAGGTGCCTCATTATCCCCTTAGAAGATTAGAAGATGAACGGCAGCCTATTTGAAAATTGTGCTAAATATATGGGTTTAAATTTTGGTTTGATTTGTTTCTGCATCCTGGCATTGGCCCTTTCCTGGGTTGTCGTGGTCCTTCTGTTGGCTTAACTCATGTCTTGCATCCTGGGAACATTGTGGCTCAAGTTAAAGTTTGATAAGATATTTTCATGTTCTGGCTTGCAAGCATTTTAATGATATTGATATCACTAAGATTTAACTGAACGTAGCTAAATTTGATAGAAAGTATGAATTTTTAGTCATTTCCTGATTCTCACATCTTACTAAAGAATAATATGTATAAACTTCAACTTTCGGAATATTGTGGCAACTAATAAGGTTAGAGAATAATAACCATTGGTAATGTTTGATTTGAGGCCCAAAAAAAATCTGTGCGATGAAAAGAGTAGATTCATTGTTGAATGCAAGTACAAGATTGGTGCTAGCCTTCTGATCGTTGAGTGAAATAAAAGAAATATTGTGCTGAAGTAAATCGGGATGGTTGTTGAATTCGAAAGGGGTATATGGTCGTGAGTAGTGATTCCAAATTTGCCAATATGGGACGGTTTTGGAATTTGAAAGGGGTATGTGATCCCAAATTTGCCAACATGGGTTGTAGCCGGATCACACGTGAGGGAAGTGTAGGTTGCTCTAACCTACTCAAACCTAAGCACCTAGCGTTGGTTGGGCGGTGGCTGTTTGTTGAGGCTTATATAACGTTGTATTTCGTTCGTACCGTAGAGAATATTCGTATCTAACCAGTATATCCTTCCTTCCGTTCTCATAGAGAGATCTTGTCCTAAAACATTACTCCCTCCGTTAAGATTATAGGGCAGAAAGACAAATGTGACGCCGGTGGAGCTCCTTGAGGTAAGGAAGTTGCGACACACCCTCCACCAGAAAACACGAATTTTTTGTGGTATTTCCATTGCCCAGGCATTGCGCCACCATGCTGCTTGTTCATGTGATGAGGACGCTCTTGCGTGTTCTTCCAGGCTCTTGCCATCTTAAACATTCTTCAGAAGCTAGATGCTAGCTTCGCTTACCTACCTGCTTTCAAACCTGTGCTACGCCGCCGACGAAGGTCAGTGCAGTGTGTGTATCAGTCAGTTTCGGACTCTGGAGAATTTCACTATTTCAGTTATCCACCACACCAGACCACACCACACGGTACCATAAAAGAACGGAAGATCAAGAGGACGGCCCGCGCGCTGTCAACTGTCAGCTAGCCAAGGCAGACGACGCGACGCGGCCTGTGCAATCCGCCGATCGACCACGAGCGCGGCACGCGGCAGGCTCGAGCTAGCGCCTGCGGGTCACGAGGCAACTGTGCGGTCTCGGAAAAAGCCGCCCCGCGCCGGTCGCGGAGTGCCCGCGCGTCGCCACGACGCCCTCGCCGGTCGCCTTGCCCCTCGGCGGCCGAAGGCCTGCGCGAGCGTGACCGGGCGCGCACGGGCCCGTGCCGTGTCATTTTTACAGAACTTGCGCTTGGGAATCGGCTGCTGCGTCGCCTGGGAATACGGCAAGAGAGCGGCAGCGCCCGCTGCCTCGGCACGGCACGGAGCCGCGAACCCATACGTGCCATGAATCCAGTCAAATCTTGTCTCATAAACCTGTTCCTTTCCCATATACAGTACATGGATTGGGGCCTTGGGGTGGGGAGTTACTAATTTTCCTGCCAATTCCTCCGATGCGCGTGGATTCTTGGACTGGTGTGTAATGAGATGAGATCCGACAACATTGCTGCGCTGCTTGGTCCAAAGGCGCAGCCATTCAGACCCCGATGTTAATTCACTACCGCAGCAAACGCCAAAGTCGAGGGATCGATCAACCTAGTACAAGCAAACTAACTTGCCCACCAAGCAGAGTGCCGTCTCAAGTTCCTTTGGAGCCGCCTCTCAAGTGTTCTTGTTGACATGAATGCACGAAAGAAAAACGCAGAGGTGTCTTCACAATTACGAGGAATACTGGAGGTAGGGATTCTCGACCCGTGGATTATTCTGATATCAGCGAGAAATTTGAGGCGTTGACTTAGATGTGATGTTAGTAATAATTTAGTTAATAGAAAAAAGAATTTTTTTACAGTCTCGTGCCAACCTATTACCTTCTTAGGTCTCAACAGGATGTGGCTAAATTTGGTCGCAATAACGGAGGGATGGAGTAATCATAGAACGAGAGTCAAGGGAAATAGACTTCCTGACCTCCTCTACGCCTTCCTTGGCGACTCGGTTGCCGTGCACCTTCCTCCTGCTCCTAGTGGCCACCGAGCGGCGGCCTGTGCGCTGCATCCTTCCACCATTCATTTCCCTTACTTTTCCCCCCTCCTCCCTTCACCCCACCTAACTTTGGTCGTGCTCTGGTCGCTCTTCAAGGACGGTTGGGGGGGGGGGGGTGACCTGCTTGCCGCCGGTGCCTCCCACCCTGCCGCTGTGGGTTGCTTGCTCTGCTGTGATGGTTGTCACTCATTGTCCATGCCTCCAGTTGTCTTCTTTGCTGATAGGGATGGGATGACGGGTCTTTGTCCTCCCCTTGGTGCTTCGGGTCACCGCCACCCCATGGCAGCTGCCGCTGCCCAATTGTCGTCGTCGAGTGTTGCTGGGAGGAGGGTGGGCTTCGGCTCCACTCCTCTCCCCCCGTTCGTCTTTTGGTCGTCGTGGTCGCCCCTGGTCGTCTTTGGGTCGTCGTGATGGCAATCGCTGGCCTGCGGATGTTTCCCATCATCGTCGTCATGGATTGCTTGTTGCCATCCCATCGATTTGGCTCTCATCCAGGCCTTGGTGGTTTGCTACATGGAGTTGGTTTCAGGAGCCTTAGCGAAAGCTTTGCCTGGTATCCGCCGGTGCCAACAACGGTTGCGTTCTTTAACGTAGCTCACCTCGCTAGGAACGTTGTTGCGGCTACCAAATCCATTTGGTTTTGCTAGGTGAAGACTTGGTTTGCTCCTTCGTGGATAGACGGACGATGGCGGTGGGAGCGTCGCTTCCTCCCTGGAGGCATGGTTTTGCAGGATATTTTCGCTTTACATCTGTTGGCTCCGGATTGTTAGGCAATCGGTGATGTGCGTGTGTTTATGATGTCCTTATCTCCTGCAGGTTTCAGTCGTTTTAGGTCGTGTTTAGTGTGGTGGTGGTGCTGTGACTTTCTTTTTCTGTTATTGTGTTTCTATTCCTGATCAAAAGGTGGTAGTTCCTATAATTATGCGCTTTGGTCCTGAAATTGTATCGTTGTAACTCTCTCCTTAATAAAAATCCTACTATGCACGTCTTAAGAACGGAGGGACGGAGTTATGGACGCGTCGGGCACGAGCGAGCTCCTGCTAGGTCGCTATTGGGCAACACCGCAGCAGGAGCCAGGAGGCAACCGCACGGTCAAAAGAGTCTCCCTGCGCCCCGGCCTGCCGGCCTGTGCGCCCGTGACCCACCAGTTCGCCTCGCCCCGCTGGGCCGAGGAAACTCTGCGAGGGGCGGATCGTGCGGGTGCCGCCGTGCCGGCCTCGTATCAAGCCGAGCCCGGCGACCCGGCCGTGCCGTCTCCCACAACGTGCGCCTGGGAAATGGGAATCTGCCGCCGCCTCTCCCGCGGCGTCGTAGCTATGGTCGAGGGCTGCTCGCAAAAGCAAGCAGTTCATCACCGTGCAAACGTGTGCGGTCGCTCTGCCGCTGTGGAGCTTGCGCCCCGCATTCTACGGCCTGGAAGCCCCGGTAGCCGTTAAGTTGCCAGCAATGAGATGGAACCCCACAGCAGCGGATTACGAGCATATGACCCTCGTCCAGATTGCCGTTGGAGTCATACCAGTGCCGCCTCCATTCAGTGAGTGTGGGACTTGGCATCATGCTCTTGGACTACTTCGACTTCGGAGTTCCGAAGTCATAATTCATTCTGTGCTAAAATGCCAGCACAATATGGAGGTTGCACACATCGTTTTAATAGGATTGTGGGAACAATCGTATGGACTTTGAAAACAAGCTTCTCATCACCGGCAGCTGCAATAATGCAGTGAGTGCAGCAAGGCCTCAACCGTATGACTCCAACAATGAATGTAGAAATGAACGGTTTACAGTGAATGCAGACATGTACAGTCCGCTAATGTGCAATTTCAAGCTTAACATGGAGCAAAACTTTTATTACAATAAATGAACTGGGCGTAGTGAATACATCTGTGGTATTTACAGGAATGGAAGCTCAGGCTTTTGAGCTCTAACTAAACTTATTCTAACAATGAATGTAAAAAGAAAAAAATGGGGGAGATCAACATATACCAAAAATGAATAATGGGGGAAAAGGCATAAATTAAAAAGAAAAATAAACTATGTGAGCAGCTCATTGACATCTACAGTATCTAATTCATGAATTTCCGGCAGTTAGCAGTCTGGCAGCGGCAAGGCACTTTGCGTTCATCAGCCTCATCAGGATCAAACAGATAGTCATACCTACAAATCACACAGAACAAAAAATATGGTTAGTCATGATTATGATCTTGTAGAGATGTTCAAAAATGGGAAAGAGGCTCCTGTCAACCAACATACGTTAGCTCATCACCGGCACGAACATTTTTCTTGGCTATTAGAACAATACGGCTTTCATCATGCCCAACACTCATAATCCTTGCGTAGCAGTTTGGTGTGCACTGCATAGAAAAGTAGAAACATCAAATGGGCATCTATTTCAGAGTTACATATCTGAAATTAGGGCACGCGATCCTTACAGAATGATTGATCAGGCGTGCCACGTTTCCCTTGTCTGTGGCATCAACAACCACTTCCTCACTGATTTTGAAAAGCTGTGAGCACACACGAAAGAGAGCAATATAATGCAATTAGCATTTAGCTAGACAAATTATCAAAGACATGGTCAATAAAGATATCACTAAATATCAAATTTGAATACATGCTACATGATTAAAAATGAGATGTGTCTTCTATGACCATCAAAAATAAAAAAATAAATAGCCCAAAAGGGTTATCAGAGATGAAACTGTTTAATCCTCCTCTAACGCTACTCTAGAATCAAAACACCATACTTAGCTTCCATAACAAGAAAATTAGCATATTAAGCTCACCAGAGCCATAATAGCATATCCATTGTATTTAAAATAATGCTATTCCCTGGGGTGAAAAAATCTACTCAAGTTCTTTACACCACATATATCTGATGAACTGATGTAATCATGTAATACAACCAATAACTCACATAGCAATCTTTGCCTTGCACCCGATATTTTTCTTCCCGTAAATCAGCAACACTTCGTCTGACCTGCTCACCGCGATACTCAAGGACCTGAAAGGATATAATAGAAAGTGCTTGCATGAGCAAATTTATTGAATGCTAGGGCAGTGCACTTATGAGAAATAAACTCTAGTAATTCAAGCTCAGTGAGAGGAATGGTCGAATGGGGCAGAAAAGAAACTAAGAATTTACCAAGGGTCAGTAGACCACCAATTATTATTGCAAAACATATGAAATTGTAGCCAAAATAACACATAAAAGTAGAAAGTGAGCATTGCCATCATGGTGAAGCAAATCTAGGTTCCTAATAGCCACAATTCTGAAAAAAAAAAACATGGCATATGCTACACATGGTGAGGAAGGTAAAGTACCATTTCTCCTTCTTGAATGTCCCTACGAGCAAAAAGTCCCCATCTATGAATTCCTGATCTACCAAAGCATACTCTACTATGCTCCGTTTTCTGAAATAATGAAGAGAAAGATATCATTATATCATACTAGCATAGAAGGCACGAAGAAAACTTAAAACACAAGACACACTAACCTGTAAATAACGTAGACGCTCCTTAAAAGTAGAAAAGGATTCTGGGTCCCTCTCTTCCTGCAGAGAAGTACAAAGCTTCCTTTATAAGAAACTGAATTTTAATACAAGGGAGGAAAAAATCTAATAAGAGAATAAGTCATGCAGTAATCAGAAAATTACCCTTGGAGGATTCAGATTATCAATTTCATCCCAGCGGTGTTGACAAGGTCCCCTCACACGATGTGCAATTGCTCCCTCTCTAGATCGCTGCATGTTAATAAAGCACAGTTATGCTTTCCAAAAAGGTGGCATACCAATGGCTGAACATCAATGTAAAGACAACTAATATTCTTATGGATTTGAAGTTGAGGTTGGCAGGCCTTTGGCAAGTCAGGAACCTGAATCACCAGCATATGATTGGCCAAGGGAGGATTGGTTATAAGTCCAGATACCATCAAACAATTACTTTAGCCTTGGTTGAATTACTACAGTTATTTTTACATATTCCCTCTCCAGCTGAACAAAACTAATTTGGAAGGGCAATGGGCAACATTAGGATAGCATGGCCATGCATACTTTCTTTGGCATGTCGGTTCCCTACACTGAAAGCAGCATTCTGAAAGAAGATTTCAACCACTAGGACTTCGACTTTTTGTTGAATAATGAATAGTTATACTTCTTCAGCTCCAAAGTTTCCATGCAAAGTACGTAGCAACCATATTATTAGCATAGACTGCAAGTCAGCAGTTCTAGAACAACCTTATTGGGAAGAATAGATAACTGGCTGCAATCCAACACATCTTGGTGGATGCAGGTAAATATGGAACCATTTACACAACCTTTTGCATAGTATGACCGATTTCAAAGCTAAGTAAAAAACACGCGTCCACGACTACTAAACTTATTATACAGTAGTAGCCTCTATGCATGTTTAGTAGTTAATATCTTTTGCCACTATTGCTGTCTTCTAGTGAACCATTAATACTTAAGTAGCACATTCTGTAAGATTAAAACATTATATAGAACTTCATTGTAAAGGACTGTTTATGTCACCATGTTAGATGCCAATTATATAGCTTCTCCAGTTGCTACTGTAGGGTTACATTCCTTACATTCATCTTCAAAATAAGTTCTCTAAGAAAATAGACATAACTCATAAGAATATAATGATACCTTTAGGTCTTTCCTAACATAAACCCGACATCTTGCAGCTGACAAGTTCTCTGAAATTTCAACTTCAGATGGTGATTCCATGGGGACATCTTTCCTAATCAGTCTTGATGCAGCTACTTTGCCATTACTCTGAACAAGCTTCTTTGATGAGAAAGTTCCAGCAGAAGTTTGAATTATTAAAACATTATCAGGGTTAGGGTTCCTGCAATAGAAACAAAAATACTTAGACTCTCATTAAGGCACACAAGGCCAAATAAATAACTGAAACTGAACAAAGACCTCTTATATGTTAGTATAGTGTTAGCTGCCCTATTGTTTTTTTTTTTCATTTCCTCCAGTCAAAAGAAGCCTTACCTATGCTGAGCACAGTAAGAAATCTTCTTTGTCGTCTGTTTGCCATTTTTTTCCAAGCAGTGCAGCTGCATACATGAAAATTAATATTAAGAGTTAGACCTCTATGTACAAATGCGGGACCAAAAAAAAATAATTGGTACATTTCAATCAGCATAAATGTATCATTTGCCAGCAGTCTGTTGATATACCTCCATTTGATAGCCTGCCCTTGATGCACAAATGGCATGGTAGTAAGTCGAGCACCTGTAGCATTGAGTACATGACCCATGTATTTGTCTACAAATCACACACATCTGGAGAAATAGATGAGAATGAAGCACACGTAGATTGTAATAGTTCAGCACATGAAATGATGTTGTACTAGTTGGTCAATCCACTTAAGCAATTTAAATGATAGAATGAAAAATAAACAACCTTCATAAATAGCAAAGGTTGAATGTTCAATATCCCAATAGCAGGTTCCATGAGCTCATCGCTAGCAAAGGCAACCTGTGGCTGAAACCATGCACATGTCACGTGAACCCACAAATTATCAACATTTGTTGGCTTCAAAGCACCACCTGCAATAAGTACAAAAGTTCACCAGGAACCAGGTTAATGGTAAGCAAAATACTCGATAAAAAGAAAGAATCCAGACTTTGGTAAACTCATTCTACTCGATTGTGCTTAAATTTTAGCTACTTGCATTAGTCATGTAACTTGGGTAGAGAGCAAACATCAAACAGGTCTTCATTTAAAAAGTATGTCAATACAATTATTAGCTTAACAGACCTGGGTTGAACGTCTGAAGCAGTACTAGTGTTTTTCATCCAGTACTATTACTTTCTCAAACGCACCCAGTTACTGAAGGAAAGAATTGCACATAGTTATCAAATCCACAAGGATTACCTCTTACAGGGCAAAGACAGCACTCCCTCTTTTGTTCAGGTTTCTCACAAGCTCGACAAACCCATGAGGTGAAGTCTTGCTTACCCCTCACACCATAACATTCTTGATGAACTGCTATCTGACATCTGAACGTGAGTGTTGTTAGTTGCAATTTGGGATTTGCACCATATTGCAAAACAAGTTTACACTGGAGAAAAAACTTGCAGGTACTACAAGTTCAGTTACCTGTTACAAATCACAATTTTGTTGTAATCCCAGTCTTCAACCCATCTACAGACCGCACATCTTTCTGTTGTCCATTTTACATTTACAGGATCATATGGGTCTGCATGGAAAAAACAACAAATTCCACGAATTCAAATCCATTGGGAGAAGTATCTTCAAAACTGCTAAGATTCAAAATCAAAGCTCTTATACCATTTAGCAAATCAATTAACTTCTGTTTCTTCATTTTCTGAGATGAGCGTTTTGAAGGATTTGTGGGACACACTCCTGGCTGATGTCGATCTATCTGTAAATCAAAATGTTTGGCAATATGAATATACAAAAACAGAAGCCACAAAACACAAAGATAGCAGATTTAGTGGCAAAAGTTGAAAATATGCTGAGGCCATTATACATACCCATTTTCCAAATGGCGTCAATGAGCCCTTAAGCTTAATACTGGACCTCCAATTTTTACTTCTGCAGCCAGCATGCCGCTCCCATTCATTGAACAAAAATTTCTGTCCCTTGCAAGGGCCACAATGGCAAGAAATTCTGCCAAAAAGATAAGGCCATAAGCAAATTCTACCATGAGCACCAGTACGTGTATGTGTGCGTGGTGGGGGTGGGGGGAGATTTTCACGTAAAATTAACACAGAACAGTGCTTACAATTCGAGATCTGGTAAGTATGTTCCTTCCATGTCAAAACAGACAAGTGCAACTTTGTCAGGTTTGCTTCCTTTCTGTGCAGAACTATCTTTTCTGCTTAAAAAAATATTATACAATATACATGTTATTGACAACAAAACACACACTTTAAATAGAGAATTACATAAACGAATGATTTTAGCTTACTTGACATCAGAAAATTTGGCAGTCTTCCCAGGGAGAGATGAATTCAGTTTAACTCTACAGTAAGGGCAGCAATAACTGGTGTCTCGTAGATCCTATCGCATTTAATCGTTAGCATGTTACATATGCCAGTTACTAAAAATACTGCAGATGTATTTGTTCTGTTATTGTGCGAAAATAGAGACAAACCTTGAGGTTGCTGCAGATTTCATCGCATTCTGCATGAACCCAACTTTCACAACCATGACAGCAAACCTGGTTACCACTTATCAACATTAAAATTTGCAACTGCAAATGATGAGATACACTTTTTTTATGCAGGAATGATGAGATACACTTAATACTCAAAACTTCTACAGTCTGTCTTACCCATCTTACACCATATTTATGTTGCAAACTTTTCAAACAAATTCCACAGTACTGTTTTGATCTCAAGATCTGCAGGTGCAACTAGCGTTAGGACTTAGGAGCAAGGCCTACATATACATGACCAAGTTCTGCCAACATAATAACCATAAAGTAATCAAGTTGGTATTCCAAAACATACCCTGGAACAAGGTCTGCAAGCAAGTTGCTCCATCACATACACCATCTTGTTTGCATCCTTGTTCGGAAAGCAATTTCCACAACTCTCACACTGCAGTGCTCTTCTGTACCGCTGTGTGAATGATAGAACAAATAGAATTAGTCTACTGGGGCAATAGATGATATAAAATGCAGTAGTTTCAACAAGATCTTAGCATGTAACAGTACCATCTATGCTTAAGTGACCTGATACTACTAACATTAGCCAGTAGATGAGAAACCAAGAACAAGCTACTAGGGGAAAGAAACTTTGATATTCCACACAGAGAAATCCTGAATGCATAGTAAACAATCAGCTAGAGTTTATTTGTTTCAAGATTTTATCATTGTCGTACATCAATTCTTCTATGGCCCTTTGACCTCACCTAAACTTTCAATGAGGCAAGGTAATGTGGCATCGTAAAGTTTCCCATGAAATAACAGACACATTAGAGTAAAACAGAGAACATTAGGCACAAGACATTGAATTTGTTAAAATAGCCTAAACATACACATATCCTTAGTTGTGCATCAACTAAAAACAAATTCACCAACTTGCCTTAATCTGTGGCTGGCACTCCAACTCATTTGAACCAGTCACTTCACGCAAATCATCTGGGAAAGTGTGACACACCACAGGTTGGCCCTTGGTGCTACAATCCATCGGGACTTCAGAGAATCCCTGATCAGCCAAAAATGCCTCTTCTACTGCCCTCTGGAAATCAGCAGGTTTGCAACTGCTTAGTTCTGTCTGCCCTTGAAATCTGAAATGGTAATGCAGCTAGTTCTTAACACGCAAGCTGGCATTATTCTAACCACAGTAAAGTTGCCAAAAATACCTGAGCAGGTATTTTAGCAGCAATGCAGCATTTTAACAGCTGTAGTCATTACATTTAATTGCTATAGTAAAAGATTTTGAATTACTACTCACCGGTCCATGTAGTCAACAAATGGAAATATCAACCCCTGCTTCACCCACACGTACTTCTGCAATCCACCATATCATCAAATGCATCATTAAGTAATAAACATCCCCGAAGAGAAAAGAGGTAGAATAAGTCAGAGAGTTTGAATACAGCGGTCACTACAAAATCATACCTTCTCATCACTGAACTCTGTGCACCAGCCAAATAGCATCACACAAAGCACAGAGACACCGCGAGGCTGTGGCGGCAATGCCTCAGCAGCAGCCTCCTGAGTTGGGTCAACCACCACTCCTGGCCACATCGGTTGCCGCTTGCCAAGCTTTGCCCACACAATGTCCCCATACACAAACTCTTCAGTACAAAGTAATGCATCCTTCTCCTCTTCCTCATATTCATACTCTTCATCCTCTTCATCCCCATCCTCCTCATCTTCCTCATCGTCTTCATCTTCCTCATCGTCTTCTTCGTAGTAACGCCTAAGCATTACTTCCTTCCTGTGATAATTATTGTATGGTTCATCGTGTACCGATGTCAGCGTGCTCTGGGAGGCTAAGTACTTCCTGGAGCCACCCAAACTCCGGCGTGCTCGACAACGTTCCAACATGGCCTCCACCTCCTCATCGTCGTCATCCAGCTCAGACAATGCAAAGCTCCTGTCAGAGACTGCAACTCTATCGTGCAGCACCCCATTTTTGCGCACCAACTGCTCTGTCTTGACAGGCGCCGGCGGCTTCGCCGGCTTCTCCTTCTTCCAGGGGTCAATAAGCACAGAGTCATTGAACCTGGAGGGCAACACCTGGGTGCGGCCCCGCGACGTGCGCACCACCGGCGGCCTCGCCGCGGCCGGCGGCTGCGCGGCCTCTGCCGGTGCCTTGGGCTCCTCGCTCCACCGGAACCCGTGGGCGGCGTACGGGATGCCGGAGGCCGGGACGTGGCCGAGCAGCTCGACGGGGAAGAACTCGTCGCCCCTCCGCCTCTTCCTCGGCCGGGGGTCGCCTCCCCCCTCGTCCTCCCCTCCCCCGCCTGCGGCATTGCAGCGCCGCAGTGCGAGGATCTCCGACCGCTGGTTCCGCTTGAAGATCATCCCGAACCGCCGGACAGGCCGCTAGATCACCCCGGCGAATCGTGAGGGCGGGCGGAACACCTCGCCAAACCCTAACCCTACCCGACCGCCGCGGGAATTCGGTAAATTGGGGAGCTCCTCTCCCCTCCCGATCCCTCGCGGAGGCGGCGGAGACGAGCTCGGATGGAGATGGCCAGATGTTGAAGAAGAGAAATCGGTCTGGGAATTTGGGGATTTTTTTTTCTCTTCTTCTCTGCGCTCTTGTTCTTTGTGTGTTCTAATGGGCTTCCCAAGTAACAGGGGGGATAGTCGAATAGAGAAGGGAGCGCGGCTCGGTGTGGTGGGGGAGATGAGTTTTTTTCCGAAGTTTCCTCGTGCGATTCGGGGGCATTGGATCGGATGGGGGTCGTTGGATGGAAGTCGTCGTCTTCGTCGTGGGAGCGGCTTGCCGTCTTGATTTCGTGGTCGCTGATGGTGGCCGCGGCGGTGTGCGTCCATGGAGATGGAGCAGGAGTGATGGGTGGCACGAGTCTGGGCGTTGCATTTCGGTGGCATCCTGGTCAGATGGTGATCTGCGCTTCGTTTTCGATTTTTTGGGTGTATATGATTTGAGCTGCGCGTTTGGGTTTGATCTGGGTTTCGAGCGACTGGAGATGATTTGTGCTTGGGAGTTCGATTTTTGGTCAAGGTTTGGTGAGGAAATTTTGGTGGTTTTAGGCATGGTCTGGAGGGGAGAGATTTTGGCCATGAACAAGTTTCGTGCAGCGGCACGGCGGAGCGGCAGCACACCACCTACCTCCGGTGTGGGGATGATGATGTCACGAGTAGCGTGGGCAGGTGGCCGCTGTTGATGGAGGTCGAGCTCGGATGATTATACTACAGGCTCGATGCGTGCGATTACGATGATTTGGCCACCTCGACGGAAGCAGATGTTGACGAAGAATTTTCGTTCGTTTCGATCCCATTTCCTTCTCGCTGTTTCGTTTGCGTGCCGCTTGGTCTGATTGTGATGCCCAATCTGGGGCCGCCGGCGGAACAATTTTGTTGTTGTTCTTCCCTCGGAGCTTGGATTTCTCGGCGTTTTCGTGTCGATCGACCTCCTCGGGTGAAGCGAAAATCGTGCACGGCCGCAGGTGCAGTAGATCCACATCCAGCACGAGCGAGCTAATCTGGGAAGTCTGCGAGTCCGAGCAAGACGAAGGTCTGAAGGATTAATGGAGTCCTGTTCTGTTTTTTATTTTCCTTTTCCCTTTCAGTCATCTTGTTTGTTGATGGTGGAATGGTGGCCGTGCTCGAATCCACGGGCGGAAAAAAGGTGTGCATCTTTAGCCCTTTGCCGGATGCGGGGGAGACGACGGCGATCCCCTCTCGGCCCATCTCCGCCGCACATTCGCGTCGTCTCGTCTCGTATCGTCAGATTCCTGTTCTTTAACCCCGGCCACCGCTCGCCGGAGTGTTTTGCTGCCCCTGCGGTGTGACTGACGACGACTTCGCCGGAGTTGGCTGGACAGCGCCACAGCCCAGGAACGGACTTCGATGGTGGACACCAGGCGGCACGTACGGGCTCGGCTCAGGTTCCAGTATTCCGCGGCACGGCGGTGGGTTTCTGACGGTGATTTGTTGGTGCGCTAGCTAGATTCCAGCGGCTCGTGCGAGGAG
Source organism: Setaria italica (assembly GCF_000263155.2). NCBI lineage: Eukaryota > Viridiplantae > Streptophyta > Magnoliopsida > Poales > Poaceae > Setaria > Setaria italica. Next base: position 30,966,744 of record NC_028454.1, on the reverse strand, counting down.
GGGAGGACTCGTTGATTAGCGAGGCGCCGAGGCGGAGGCGACAACTTGTCTAGCTACAATGGAAGCTAACGGAGGCGGCTTGCCGGCTTTGTGCTCGTGCGGCTGCCGTATCGATTTTGTGGTCGCTGACTGGTGGCGGCGGCGGCGTGCGTCTATGGAGATGGAGCAGGAGTGATGGGCGGCACGAGCCTGGGCGTTGCATTTTGGTTGCATACGGTGGCCTGCACTTGCAGCTTCGTTTTTTGAGTCTTTGGTGTGTGATTTTGGGTTACGAGAGACCGGAGATGAGTTGTGCTTGGGAGTTCGGTTTTTTGGTGAAAGTTTGGTGTGTGCTTGGGGGGAGAGGGGAGGGGGGAGACTCGCTGATTTGCGAGGCGGAGGCGAAGGTGAGTCCAGACGGGCGAGAAGCAGGCGATGTGCAGTGCGCGCGTACAGACCTGAACCTGAATCCGTGGCCATGGCCACGAATCGCGGCGGATCAGATGCAAGTGACGCTTGGTTGATTGGTTCGTTCCAGCGCTGGCAGCTTATCTTCCCCGGCCGGCGACATCCAAGACGATCCGGCGCTCCAAAGTGGTCGGATGATGGCATGGTTCAACAGCCAGTCGGCCAGCGAGCGCCGCAGTCGAGTCCGCCGCTCCAAAGTGCCGGTTCCCCTCTTTGTCACGAACCTTCTAGAAGCGAGATTTTTCTTTGTCGATGGCGGTTTTTTTTTAATTTAGTAACGCACTTCGTTTTGCTCGTCGTGTACCTTCAGCCAGGAACAAGGTAGAGATAAGTTCCCATGGCCAAGGAATCGAGACGTCGCCATGCCTGTTTAGGGTACAGAAGAAGGTGAGGTGGATAGAGAGAGGGCCCTCCTCCTGCCTGGTAACCAAACGCCCAATCAAGCACACAGGAGCCCCCCTCTCCTCTAGCCTGGCACGTTCGCACGGGGAAGGCGGCGGCGGTGGCATCGCGCCGCCGGTGGCGCCGCTCGGGCCACGCCAACCAGGCCAAGAGCGGCATGCACAGGCTTGTATCGTCCGGCCGGCACGCGGTGGCTCGTGCTGGGGGGAAAACATTCTGCGCGTGCTGAGCGGATTTCAGGTTACAGCCACAAGTGTTTTACTTGCGGAAGCTATCAAGCAAGCAGTAACTGGATGCGTGAACATGACAGGCTAGGAATGGGGCTTTGTTTTTTAGCCCCCCGAGCGTGCTCTGCTTGGGTCAAGTGTCAAGCCGACGCTGTTTGTTCCTAGGAATCTAGGATCCCATTTGTTTTTGCTGAGATCTGGTGGGCATCTACCACCATTTTGCTGATGATTGCGAGTCTAACTCGACTACTTCCCCTCTGGAATTCGCGTGTTCTGCAGTGTTCTGCTCTTCCGGTCATGCTGGACCTGGATTCATCTCATATTCAGTTCTCCGGAGTCCGGATAGACCAGATACAATCCCTGAGATATCAATTTTGCTGCCATTTTGTTCCCTCTGTTGTTCTTTCTGGGTCGTTTTTGGCAGGATGCATTTTTTTTTTTTGAGGCCTGTAGGATTAGGGAGGGCTGCATCACATACAGTACGGCTGCCGGCGGCCGCACCCGCACCCGCTCAGCCACAACGACGGCCGCCGCGCCGCTCCGGCGGCCAGACTCCAGTCGCCAAAGCGTCCACCTGCCCCTGCCTCCTGATTCAGTCCTTGTTGTGGTGCTGGCGCAAGCTTCCACTGCCCGGCAGGCCGGTACCGGGTGAAGATATCGACTATCGCGTGCCTCCTGAGTCCTCCGGCACGAGATCAGAGAGCTAGGCAGCGTTTTTTCTCATTCTCGTATCTCTTTTGTAATAAACCGTGAGGGCAACGAGGCAGTTCACTTCTGTGCGAATCTGCCGTCGGAGTCGATACCGGTGATGACTTGGTCAGACTCTTTCCCAGCTGGCTTGCCTGGGGTGGCTGAGTCAGATTGCAATGCTGTCTATGCGTAAAGCTCTCATGATCATGCTAAAAAAAAAGAGTCCTGAGAATGCGTCGTGCTTCGCGCACACGCCACATGGCCCCACATCCCACACATGGGAGTGTTCGTCTTTCTCTGAGTTGAATCTTCTGCCTTTCGTGAAACAGTTGGTCTCGCTTTGCGGTGCATTGTGAGTCCGGATCTCCTTGACAGGGACAGTAAATACATGCTCGGTCAGTCTTACCTAGCAATTGCACTTGCCGATCATAGTTCGTGACAGTCAGTGCTGGAGACGGTGGCTATCGAGAGCTCGAGGAGGATTCCGTGTGTCTTCTGGATTTTTACGGAGGTCGATGCAGTATTTTCCTTCTCGGGCATAGATGATTGATGCTTATATTGTGCTAAGAGACAGTAGAACTGTAGAAGTAGGAGATCAGGTCGGTGTGACGGTGTCGCAGCCTGAAAAATACGATTCTGCCCCAGGCCATCAGAGAATTTCACTCTGCTAAGGGGCTCGAAGATGTTTACCATTGATGATGCCCCCCACGTATAGCGATTTCCCAGCCAAACAAGCTGATCAGCACAGCTACCCATCAAAAGTAAAGTGCGACAGCTCCAGCATTGCTATGCTGGTCCAAAACGCTTTCCTACGAAGAACCGAATGCTCCGATCAGAGCCTCCAAGCTCATCTCTTATCTGAAACCCCGAAACGGAAAAGCTTCAGCTACCTGCAACGATGGCGACGAGGAAGATCACAGCATGTGGACCTGGACGAGCATGGGGATGGATAATGATACGGTGTCCCTGCTGTGTGCCATCGGAGGGTTGTTGATGTGTTGCCGCTTTTGGCCGGCTCTTCGAACTGCCGTTGGGGTGGTATGGTACGCCAACTGGAGCCGCTCCTCATGAGAGGGACACGAGATTTTGGGACTTAGGCGTGGCTGCAGTGCCTCAGATATTTTGTTCAATCTGAAGGCAACATGGTCCCTCGAAAACTTGGTACGGATTAAGGTCTGAAAGAATGACAGTCAACAGATCCGAAAGCTACATACACTCAACTAATAAAAGCTCCATCTTGCTCGACGAAAACAAATTAAGTCTGCTTAAAGTTGCTTCTCATGGGGTTGCAGCAAAGGGCATGGCGGCTTATAGACATCTCAACGGTCAAGCTCGTATCGTATGCACAGAAGTCAGAACGGAACAAAGCTCAGATGAGCCACGGCGCCACGATCTCATTTGGCAAGTGTTTCGGCTAGTAAAGGACACTGGACTCTGCTGCCTGCTGGGCTGCTGGTGTTGCCGACAGCCGACCTGGGAGGGGCAAGTGGAAAAGAGTAGGTGGGATAGAAAATTGCTTCGCTTTTTATCCAACCTTGATAAAGTAGGAGTATATAGATGAAAACCTGGATCCACATCCCATGGTCGACACATGCTCCGAGTGACTGACACGTAGGACAAGCATTTCGTTAGGACCCCGGTTGTCAGTGCACTGGATGGTGATTAGACAAAGCTGATTATTTGAAGTGGGTTCATGTTGGTGGAGATGCTGTGTGACGCACTGATTATGACAATACAGTATTCTTTGGCTGTGTATGTCTCTGGAGCATCACGCTGAACACTTTTGGGAGTTGGGCACTAGGTGTGGACTGGTGGAGTCATTTGGATCAGCATAGCAAATTAGCAACGCTGGAGCTGTCACACTTTATTTTTGATGGGTAGTTGTGTGATTAACTCGTTTTCGCTGGGAAATCAATATTCGTGGGGGTCAGGTAATCATCAGTGGCAAACATCTGGTCCCTCACGGGCAGTGCAGATAGAAAACATAAAACCTGTAGTCCCTTTAGTTCAAGCATTATCAGGGCATCTTCAATGGTCTAGCTTAAAGGTAGCTCAATCAATTTTTTACTAATTGAACAGCACAACAAGTATGAGATTAGCGTGGAGTGAAAAGCTAGTCTTGCTCACTTTTCGATGTAACTCTCTCCCACAACACGATCTTCAAAACTATATGAGCTGACTTATACTAATGGAGACGTCCTCAAGGAAGTATGGAGTACCTCAGTGATCATAAAGTTAAAAGAGTTCCAAATACTGTAAAAAACCCAATAAGTTGTCCTCTTTGGACTCCTATGTCTTATGGTCCAGTTACCATATACTCCATGCGTTTTAAATAAATAGTATTTTAAATGGAAGGAGTATATAGTCCTAGAACTTGAACCCGGCAGGCAGAGACTAAACAACATCCAAGTTAGGCATTAGGTTGCTTACATATTCATATTGATGTTTAAAAGAATACTTTCTCCTTTGTTTAACTAGTCCAGCGATTTAGCCCTATTAACACATTATTTTCCCGTGTCTCTGCAAGGATTTCATGAACTTTTATGACATTGGCCGATAAAAGATGAGATTAGTGTGACTTACGAACTCAGGAATAGTAAGTTAAATCTCATACCATGAATCATTAAATTATATAAGTTTAAATTAGATCTTTAGATATAATCTTTAAACTCTGCCTTTAGCCCATATGGCCATATCCATCTCACATCCTTCAAATCAAACTACACATACGCACAAGTGATAGCGCGATGCTGCAAAATCATAGGAGTTTTAAAAACACACACTTGTTGGTAAGTATGTGTGGCAATCTGTAGAGTCCTAGGAGAGTCTACTTCTAGATGAGACACGGTGGATTGTAGATTCAGACTGAACCTTTACCACTTATCCCCAATGATTAGTCAAAAATCTCGGGCGACACCCCACCAAACCCAAGGCTGCTGGAAAAAATCAAACGAAACCCTGAAACCCATGATTCCACAACTACTTGCTGCGGCCAACAGCCAACAAACACCTCGGGCGTCCGGCCACCAAATTCTCCCAACTCCATAATCGACGGCCCACACGTACGCCCTCGATTCACACAGGTTGGCCCCAACCGTCCGATCCCAAAGCGAGCGCCCACGGGAAACTAAATTAAGTAACGTATCCACGTCTGCCATGTGGACCCGGCGCGACCCCCCCCCCCGGATCTTTAAATCCGCTCGCAAACTCGCTCACTTCTCTCTTCCCCTGCCTCTGCTACCATCTCTCTTCCTCCACAAGCGCCGCCGCCGCCCGGCCCCTCCCGATCTCCGAGGCAAGCTGCGACGCCGCCCCCGCGGCCATGGCGTTCGAGAAGATCAAGGTCGCCAACCCCATCGTCGAGATGGACGGTTAGATCCCCTCTCTTGCTGATCACAATCCAATCGCACCTTCGCGTCGCGCTGCTGAATTTTAAACTTTCCACCTGGGTTTCGGGGGTGCGGCGAGATCTGTGAGATTGAACGGTCAACGCGGTGCTATCCTTGCGTTAATTCTGATCCGTTCGCTCAAGGGTTTGGTGGTTGAGTTCGCGTACGGAGGTTTGTACTCTGTAGTCGAGTTGCCGCGGCGTGGCTCCGCGGAAACGCGGATGCGACTCCCTGCCTCTTGAGAGATTGAATTTAGGCATGCAGCGAGATTCAGATGCTGCACGGGTGCACGGATGATGATCTATGAATGGAGAAAGGTGCAGAAAATTTGGACGAAGCCTGCTTAAGAGGAGGCTGAAAATAGTGAGGAAGTGGTGGTTTTAGTGATTAGCTAGTGCTTTCCTGGTGGTGGTCGAATTTTGGTGGATGCCTAGGCGCCTAGATACTGGATCTCGCTTTGTTACATGTGTTTTTAAGCTGCAATTTTTGTATTTTTGGGTGCAGTAGTCATAGTTTGCGTTCAGTCATCATTGGACGATCTGATTGTGGCACTGGCCCATACACTAACCACTCTCCCATCTTCAAATAAGAAAAAAAAGAATAGCTGCTCTTCCACCTTTTAAACTTTTTTTTTCAAGAAAAGCAACAAAAAATCCCTCTAGTGATAACTGATAAGTTCATAAATATTATCCATAAATTACATATATTGTTGTTTTTTCTCCATCTGACAGGTGCAAAACTAATTATTTACTCATCTACCATGTCGCTGATATCTTGTGTCATTTTCTTATTACAGGCGATGAGATGACCAGGGTATTCTGGCAGTCTATCAAGGATAAGGTGATCAACACCTATTGTTTCCCCGTTGTCTGATTAATCTGCATTACTTATTCTTTCCCGTTTTGGTTAGTCTAAATGCTGATAATTTTGATTCTTTCAGCTTATCTTCCCATTTGTGGACCTGGACATCAAGTACTATGACTTGGGTATTCTACACCGTGATGCAACTGATGACAAGGTCACAGTGGAGGCTGCAGAGGCTACTCTCAAGTAAGAGTTTGTTTAAATACTTTTAAGTTCTATCCAAATGATATGCTTGATTTGAAGTCACACTGTTCCTGAATTGTTTCAAGTGCAATTTGCTGTAGCCAACTTTTATCATCAGCAACCTGAATATTGTATTAGATTCTTAGGAATTTTGTAGAATTTTGATTAACAATGAGATCCAGCTCTTTTGTTGAAGGTACTTGCTGAGTGTTCCATGTACTTGTAACTTTTCTAGATTTCTTACATCAAACATTGGTTCTGCAGGTACAATGTGGCTATTAAGTGTGCTACCATTACTCCAGGTATGTTCTTATGCTGATGAAACATGCACTCTTCGTAATTTCGTATTGTTGAAGCTTGAAAATGTGATGCAAGTTCATAGATCTCTGACTATTTCAACACTGACAGATGAGACTCGGGTTAAGGAGTTCAACCTGAAGCACATGTGGAAGAGCCCAAATGGCACAATTAGGAACATTATAAATGGTAAGGTGCTTCTGTAATTTGTGCAATGAACGTAATCTGGATGTTCATGATTTTCTTTCCTCCTCTTTTGTCTTTAGGCACTGTCTTCAGAGAGCCAATTATATGCAAAAATGTTCCAAGGCTTGTTCCAGGTATTTAAGGAAAATGTGAAACTACTCTACATTTCGATGCAATGTTTTCCTTCTAAACTGAAGTGTTGGTGAAATCAGGATGGACTAAGCCCATTTGCATTGGAAGGCATGCCTTCGGTGATCAGTACCGGGCTACTGATGCAGTTCTAAAGGGGCCTGGGAAGCTCAAGCTAGTGTTTGGTATGGCCGCATACATCACATCATTCAACTGAATTTCTGAACAGTATTTTATTCCACAGCTTCACATTATCATGTATGTTATTGTATTGTTTGTCATTCAGAGAACTGCTGCGAGCAAAAGATTGATCATTTACTCTTCTTTGTTTTGTATTCAATTGGTAGAGGGAAAGGAAGAGCAGATTGATCTGGAGGTGTTCAACTTCACTGGTGCTGGAGGAGTTGCCTTGTCTATGTACAACACTGATGAGGTACTGCATTTCATTTCTAGCTCGATGTCTTTAGTTACAAAAAATGTCTCCATTGTGAGTATTTTTTCTGAAGATTTGTTTAATTGCTATTGATAGTCAATTCGAGCTTTTGCTGCGGCTTCTATGACAACTGCTTATGAGAAGAAATGGCCACTCTACCTTAGCACCAAAAACACAATCCTGAAGAAATACGATGGCAGGTACTTATATAGTTGTATGATCCTGTTATTCATAGGTTCTTTCAGTCTTCTAGACAAATCGGTCTTATTTCTGATATTCTTTGACTTTGCAGGTTTAAGGACATCTTCCAGGAGGTCTACGAAGCAGACTGGAAATCCAAATTCGAGGCTGCTGGAATATGGTAAATTTCCATCTTGTTGTTTGTCCAAATCTTCCAGAAAGTTTTCTTGCAGAATGTCATGATACTGAATTCTGGCAGGTACGAGCATCGTCTGATTGATGACATGGTTGCGTATGCGCTTAAGAGTGAAGGAGGCTATGTGTGGGCTTGCAAGAACTACGATGGAGATGTGCAGAGTGATTTCTTGGCTCAAGGTCATAATATACTAACTTCTTTTAAAATATGCTTAATGTTATCTTTTGCCCTTATGTGGTAATCAACACGGCTAAAGTGCATTCTGATATAACTCACCTTTTTATCAATGTGCAGGTTTTGGCTCGCTGGGTTTAATGACATCAGTGTTGGTATGTACTGACTTAGTTATCCATGCTGACTATAGATGTCACAATTATTAGTTTTAGTTGGTTCAGTGTCATAGCTGAACATGTTTATTTATCTTCAGAGAAATGCATGCTTTACATTCTGGTGCTGATCCATTCTGTATGTAGGTGTGCCCTGATGGAAAAACCATTGAAGCTGAGGCTGCTCATGGCACTGTTACCCGCCATTTCCGTGTTCACCAGAAAGGAGGTGAAACCAGTACGAACAGCATTGCTTCAATCTTTGCTTGGACAAGAGGACTTGCACACAGGTATAACCTTAACTTGCTTGAGTAGGCTTTATATAGCTCTCTGTAATATAGGAGCTTTTGTCTTTGTTCAGCTACATGATAGTCGTGCCTAAGAATATCATCATTTATTGTTTCACCAAAAGTCAAAAACTGTGAACTAATGCAAGTGTAGCAGCTTGGATGTGAATTACCATTCTTCTAACTGGACTTCAGTTCGTAGGGCTTAGCTGATTCACTAGCTACTCTGTTTGTGCATTACAGGGCAAAGCTCGATGACAATGCTAGGCTACTCGACTTTGCGCTCAAACTCGAGGCTGCCTGCGTTGGAACTGTGGAGTCTGGGAAGATGACAAAAGATCTGGCACTTCTTGTTCATGGATCTGCCAAGTATGTTATACTTAAGTTATTGCTTCATCTACTTCTACTGCATTCTTTTCTTGCATGATTGCTAACCTTTCTTATTTGCAGCGTCACGAGAAGCCATTACTTGAACACTGAAGAGTTCATTGAGGCTGTTGCTGCCGAGCTCCGATCAAGACTGGCTGCCAATTGAGCTTACATGAAACTTTGTCAACTCCAATGCTTCATCACGGATCGCTCCTAAGTCATTTCTGTTACATAGGCATTGTTATTCATGATTCTGATGGAGTGAATGCGCCACAACACCATTTTGATGTAAGTTAATTAAAGATGCTAGTGCTATGCGCGCTCTAAAAATAAAGGACATATAGAACGATTGGCCAGTGCTATGATTAGGTTGCCTACAATAAGCTCCATTGTATTTGTGGAGATTTGTCTTGTTTTCTCCTTTGAATTGCATGCTTATTTTGTAGATCATCAGTTTTTTTCGATTGCATTGGAGGCATTAAGGACCCTTCGTCACCCTTCAATCTGGAAAACAAAAGATCAGATCTATGTGTCTTGAGTGATAAGCTCTAAAACGCCTTGTGTGTGTGATCGATGCCACCACTTCCCATGGTACCGATGATTTTAGTCTGCCGCTATCAGGTCGGAAATGAGTTTGTCGTCTTAAACTGTGAGCTTACTAAGCCACGCTAAGCGAACAAATTATGCCACAACTATTTCATTTTATCAGTTAGTGAAGTTTCAAAGAGTTCGATGTTCATTTACTTGGATTCGATAAAGTGATATTGGAAGAGTGCGATTCAATGTTCGTTTACATTGATTCGATGAGGTGATACTGAATCTAAATGGAGAATGGAATGTGATGCGAGCTAAGAAAGTGATGGCATGTCACACACATGGCGCATTGTGCTTAGGGGCATAGCACTCCTGAAAAAGGGTATAATTTGGAGAAGTGGTGATGGAGAATCGTTCTGTACGAGGCCACTCTCTTGTTCAAATAAAGGGTCAGTGAACTCATCCTGCAGTAACAGGGATCATGTGACAGTGTTGTTGTAAGAGATGTTTTCAATGAGGCGGATGCAAATATAATCCTCTCCATCCCACTGAAGGAACGAACACATGGAAGATTTGATAGCATGGCATTTTGATCCCAAGGATGTTTTCAGTGTCAATCTCAGCCGCCAGTGTTCACTGTCCGACTATGGGCACATCCTTCCCTTGAAGAAAATCTGGACCATGTGCTGTCCGAATAAAGTAAAATCTTTGTGTGGAGATTGGCCCACAACAGCCTGCTAATGAAGAAGAAAAATAGCAATAGGGAATGGACGTTGATACTAGGTGTCCCATATGTTTCGGAGTAGATGAAGATGGAGGGCATCTGGTCTTCCCTTGGAGTAGGGGTGGGCGTTCGGGTAACCCGAAAAATTCGGGTCGGATTTTTCGGGTTCTGAAAACTGCAACCTGAAATGTCCCCAAAAATAATCAGAACCCGACATTTCGGGTGCCCGAAAATTCGGGTCGGGTTCAGGTACTCCCAAATTGCCCGATATCAAGTCACCGTCGAGCCGAGGAGACGGGGAAGCCCAAGGCCTCCGCCGGTGGCCGCAAGGCGCTGCTGGCGTCGTCCTCCGTGGACAATGACGAGGAGGACACGCCGGCGACCAAGCCGGCCAAGAACGCCGCGGCGGTGGCGGGGAAGGCCACCGGGGAAAGTCGGCCAAGGCTGCGAAGGCGGGTGGCAAGGCACGGAAGCCGGCGAAGACAAGGCAAGATGGGGGTGGGGGCGAGAGGACGACGGGAGTCGGGAGATAGGGTTAGGGTTAAATTTGTTTTGGGTTAGTGGAGCTGGAATGAATGTACAATTGTTTGTAATTGCTGCAGGTGGGCTTTTTTTGTTAGTTCGGGTAAAACGGGCTGTTCGGGTACCGTGCACTGGAATCCAAACTACTGTAGTTTAATTCGGGTTTCCTGATGTCCAACCTGAGATAAAACTTCGAGCAATCGGGTTTTGGGTAATACGGGTTCGGGCTCAGGTTTTTTGGGTTCGGACTTCGGATTTCGGGTTTTATGCCCACCCCTACCTTGGAGGCTGAATGTGACAATCTAAAATGCTTACTGACACCAAAGGAGGTGCTGCTCAATATATGGGACTGGGAGTGGCCGGAAGATATAAACAAATAAAAGCAATCACAGCGTCATGGAGGATTCGCACGTAATGATGTAAACGCTGGAGGAAATTGCATTCAAGCTCTACAGCTTGCTGGCCAAATTCAGAAAGATAGTACTGATTCATGGATATGCTGAAGAAACCAGTGGTGCATGCACAAAATGCTGTGCAAAAATGGCGTTCCCCGCCAAATGAGTATCTAAAGATTAATACTGATGAGGCCTTTGTTGAACAAAGCAGTGAAGGAGGTTGGGGGGTTTATCATAAGAGATCACGAAGGCGATGTTAGGGGTTCTGGAGCTGGGAAATCGAACCATATCAGAGGTCTCCAGCCGAAGCTGAAGCAGCTTTGCAAGCTCTGAATTATGCAGCAGGTATTAACATTAGCAGAGTTGTGCAAGAAACTGACGCCAACACTCCGAACTCGGCTCTATCTACTCTCATCATCTTTTGATCGAGCGTTGCTCGGGGTTTTATTTAGGGAAATAAAACTTGTCATGCTCACTATTTGTTTTTTTCATGTAAGGGTGGAGTATTGTCCAGGGTCCTGACTTGTTAGTATTGGAGCACAGCAACTTAGCTCGAGTGGGGTTCTGCTCTGCCCAAAGATGGCTCCTGATGTTGCACTTTGGGGGTGTTTGTTCCTTTGCTTATTTTTAGCACGTATCACATCGAATGTTTAGATACTAATTAGGAGTATTAAACGTAGATTATTTACAAAACTTATTATACAGATGGAGGCTAAACGACGAGACGAATCTATTAAGCCTAATTAATCCATCATTACTGTAGCAACACATTGTCAAATCATGAACTAATTAGACTTAATAGATTCGTCTCGCCATTTAGCCTCCACTTATGTAATGAGTTTTGTATATAGTCTACGTTTAATACTTCTAATTAGTATCTAAACATTCGGTGTGACAGGTGCTAAAAATAAGCAAGAGTGACCAAACCAGACCTTTGTCTTGTTGCTGCTGACAGAGTCGGCCTCTGGTTAATGGAACTGGAAGGCTCTTTCCATTTCGGAAAAAAAAAGCACTTCTTCTTTTTCTGTTCATGGAAGATGTACACAAGTCACTCGCGACGTAGAGAAACCAGCAGTACGCCACCCCAAATATAACAGCCGGTCCAGGTGGTTCCTCGGGCGCGCCGACCACTCTCTCGGATGGCCAGGAGTCTCGTACGTCGAGTCTATCCTCTATCCTGCCCCAAGCTGGCGTCTCGGATGAGCTGCGCTGCACGGCAGCGGACACGAGTCCGCCCCCAATTCCGCGAGGAAGACCGCTCCCGCCCATGTGTCCCCAGAACGCCGCTCCCGTCGCGCCACGTCCCAGACCACGCGGCGACGCCACCCGCGCGTGCACGCACCTCTCGCACCGCAGCTTGGCTATTTATTTTGCTGCTGGCAATGAGACGGTCAACAGCAGCTCAACAGCGTAAGGTGTTGACAGGGCGAAGCGGAAGTCGAGCAAGGCGCGAGTGAGTTCTAGAGTAGCTAGCAAGCACACGCTAGCTTGCGCGCACCGAGGATCAGGATGTCGGGAGCGCAGGGCGCGCACCCGGTCGGCCGGACGACGCCGACGACGTACGAGTCGGTGGGCGGCGGGGAGAACCGCACGCGCACGGACCTGCGGTCGCGGGAGGACCAGGGCGCCATCCAGATCGAGAAGGTGCAGGACAAGGTCGACGACGCCGCGGGGCGTGGAGTGGATCAAGGGACCTTCGGCGCCAAGAAGGAGGGCCGCAACGCCGACGCCGACGCCGGGGCCACGGGCACCGGCACCGGCGCGTGACCGGGGTGCCATGGATCGTGCACTTTGCTGTACAACGGTGTGTGCGCGCGCGCACGCGCGCGATAGCTGTACGCTTGCTCTGTTTACGAGGGTGTGAGGCCTTTCTGTGTAATATGCAACCAGTGCTTGTGCAAGATGGCAATAACTGATATAACATGTTAGTGGACCGTCTGGTTTGAGCTCTACTTTTACTCCCTCCAATCCATTCTGAAACTCGCATGTTGTCGTTCCAACACTATTAGGCACCACTATGTCTCTGTCTAATTGTGCGGGTCGGGACGTCGTGCTAACCTAAACACTACATTATGATTACCTTCTAACCTATGGCTCGGGACGTCGTGCCTGCCTTCTATTACCTCGTAACCTCGTAACCTAAACACTACACTGACATTTTCATAGTGTCGTGCACATTCTAACCTCTAAACACTGCACTGACATTTTCGGCACTATTGGTCCGCTGGCCCAACGTGCCCGTGCCAACCCTATGCCGGCACTATTGGGGCCGGCCGCCGGCCCTAACACTATGCATCTACTCATTCAATCCATATAGATATACACCCGTATAGATGTACACCCGTGCCAGCACAATTTAAGAAAATATAATTACGATGAGACAACTTAAAATGGTAACCTAAGATTATTGTATTGTTTGTTAATTGTATTGTTTGTTAAATTATTTGTTAATTGTATTGTTTCTTAAGTTATCTTTAAGATTTTATATATGAGAGAAGATTATTGTTTTATATATGAGATCGTCCATTGTAACTTAAGATTATTGTTTTATATATGAGATCGTCCATTGTAACCTAAGATTATTGTATTGTTTCTTAAGTCATCTCAAGATTTTATACATGAGATCCGTATGTTTCTTAAGTCATCTCAAGATTTTATACATGAGATCGTCTACAGATTATTGTACAGATTGTTTGTTAAGTCATCTCAAGATTTTATTGTTTGTTAAGTCATCTCAAGATTTTATACATTGTTTGTTAAGTCATCTCAAGATTTTATTGTTTGTTAAGTCATCTCAAGATTTTATACATGAAACCGTCCATTATACAGATTATTGTACTTTGTTAAGTCATCTCAAGATTTTATACATGAGATCGTCCATTAGATAATGTACTTGTCCATTAGACAGTCATCTCAAGATTTCATACATGAGACCGTCCATTAGATAATGTACTTGTCTACAACACCAATGTCCTTGTCCTCAGCTGTTAGATGTCCAACTAGCAAATGATTATAGGACCAATAAATAATTAGCCGACTTTCGCAAAGAAAAATATTTAGCAACGTGAGAAAAAAACAACTGCCATGCTATGGGCCTGCTCACGTTCTTTATTTTCTTTCTATGCAGCCCATCATCTTCAGCCCGTATAGGCCGCATCGACGTATAACATTTTGATTCTTTGGATCGCAAGACCGTATACTAAAACATCTTAACTATATGTGATAACCTAAAGCTCTGGCTAACCTACTAACACTGAACTAGATGCTCATACACGTGAACAAGGTTTTTTTTTTATAAGGACACGTGAACAAGGTTGTGGTGCTGTGATACTACTATCCTATCCATATGCCGTATGCGTTCTAGTTGGAAACCCATGCTATCAATCTCATATCCAACTCTCAACGTCACTCATAAAATACTTTGTAAGACATTTTCTATTTCTCCCCCTTCTGTGGGTCCCATAAATTTACTCTTCATCTTTCCTTCCTACAACTACCGCAGAGTGCAAGGCGTGCATACATCCTCGATTCACAAGCTTTGAGCTAGCGACTGATGATTTGTTTTTCCTCACCTCTCTCCCACCACGTCGGCCTACAATCCTAGTCATCCATTAAATAGCTAGCTGAGATAATTTTGTTGGGCTATTGTTGCGCCGCGGCCCGTGAGTATGACTTGTGATTGAGTGGAGATGGTCGTTTCTATTATTTTTTAATATGTTCATAGAAAAAATTGTGATTATACAAACAAATTCAGGTTACTCGTTCCATTTGCAATGCCAATGTTAGTTCAACTAGTTAAGTTTGCACTACAGCTGTTGAACCAAATACCGACTGAACCCATGATCCATGTATGGTTTTTTATTAGGCGTTTCTTCTCCAGCACGATCAAGCTTGACGTCGAGACGCGCAGGGCTTCTTGGTAATCGGTCCTCCACTTCGGTGATCGATGGAGGTGGATTTCTCAACGTACGCTCGATCTCAGGTGCCTCGGGTATCATCTTGACCGCGTAGCACGACCGTGCATGCAAGGGCTACCACGGCCAACGTGGCCCAACCCCCGCACAAGAAACCGTCGAGGGGCTGGCTCGACCCGACCGTGTGCCTTGCCACCTGCTCCGCCAGCATTCCATCTCGTCGTCGATGCGGAATGGATACCGGCGTGTTACCGTCGAGGAGGTGCGCAACTTGGTTCAGGGCGAGCTGCACGTCGTGGGGAAGGCTGAATTTGACGTGGAGGGAGAGGTCCACAGCCCGCACCATATTCACAGGCTGATTTCTCATCTCTCTGATTTTCCTCAAATATTGTAGAAGCATGCATCTTTACATTATCTACCAATTCATATTTTTTGTTGACTTTTTCATGCACGTTTCGATAGTTTTTTTTTACAAGTACGAGTATGGGAACATGGAAAAGGGTGGGAGCGCGCAGGAGACGTTTTCGTGAATGGGTTGGCGAGGCCGCGAGAAGATACACGAGAGTCACAATGACACAACGGCTGAACAAAGTGCCTAAAAGAGCAAAATTTTCATAACTCATTAAAAACATCTGCTCAATGATTTACAGAGGCATGCACTTGAACCTAGAATTTATCATCAATGTTCTGTTGTGAGCACCGAATACAAATATTCATCACCCAATTATAACAGAAGAACAGTATACGATGCCGGTTTTGTTCCACCCCTTCTATCTTTTGCTCCACAGAATTGAACGGGCGTCACCAACCAAGTAGTACAGCCGGCATCAAGGAAACTCCAACCTCATTTGTCAAAGATTTCCGAGTGCAGACTTCAATTCCCTTCATTCTTCAGGCTCTACAAGGATAGTATGAATCAATTGTGGTAGAAAGGATGTCATATGCACGTGAGTTAGCTACTTGCACAAAGTACAAACCAGTCTATTGAAAGATGCGCCATGCACCAACTTCTTCAGCTTCTCTGCATCAGACTTCGCTCGGTCCAAAGCCTGCAGTGTCAAGCAGGTCAGGTAAATGCTGTGGGCCTGAACAACGAATTGCATGGTTCTGTAGCAAACAGTATTTCATTTAGGTTTTTTCTATTAAGTTATTGCCAACCTAGTCCCTCCATTCCGCTGCATTTGTCTATGGCCTTGGGAGAAAAACGTTTCACAATGTTTGTCCATTGGCATGCTTTCACTCACTGCCCCTAATTAATTAAATGCTTTAAAAGAAGAATAGTGTTTGTTTGTATCATATTGTTCAGTAGGGGTATTGATGGTTATTTCACATTCACTTTTACTTGGAACTATTGCTTTCTTTGTTCGCAATACAGTATCGTTTTTTCTTCTTGTTTCAGGAATAACCAACTCAACACTACTTAATTAAAATTTAATCAGCACCTGTTGCTAAAGAGGGTACCAAGAATTAAAATGAACTGTGCAGGGTTACTGGAGAGATTGGATAAAGCATTTACAACATCTTTAGAATGGCCTGGTTCAATAAAAGGATGTTTGAATCTACCTGGATCAGCGACTCAACCCTGCGCCTCATCCTAGTATGCATGAATCCTTCAGAACACTGATAAAGGAAATAGCAACTCAGAACTTGAATAATTATTAAATAACAGTTTAGTGTAAATGCAATATCAAGAGTTAATACGACAATGAGATAATAGTTACTGTGAACAAATAACTGCTACCACAATAAAGTAAAAAGAAAAAAAGGAGACATAAATAAGTATTTTTTGTGTTGTGGACTATCAGTTTGACACCTAATAATCTATGCTCCTCAGCATCTCGGTATTAACGCATTGTGGGGTTGTAAGAGCAGCGATTTTAGACTGCTTGACAAATGTGATGGTCAAGAAACGGAAGCAACGACCAGAGCACCCCTCCTTGATTCTAGACATACATAGAAACAATTAATTTGGGCTAATAGCAGATTACAGAAACAACAGGAATATCAAATGTTTCAATACAGTGCTGTTCAGCCATTGAGACTGCTAGGTACTGCTAAGAAAACTATTCTCAATTGGTCCTAAGATAGCCTTCTGCAATTACAGGCCAAGCCAAAAGAAGGTTGTAATGGCCACTCAACCCTGCTAGTGATAAATAGGGGATCAGAAAAGAAGAGTCCTTTGGACACTACAGGTATTAGCAGCTCTATTGTTCTGACCCAGAAGCTGAGGTGTAGACTGTGAAAACTCAATACTTCACAAAATTTACTTCCTCTACCCCCTTTGTAATAATTTCTTCAGATGGTTTATCCAAACCCCCAGACTTCTTTGAAAATTTGCTGTATTTTTAATGACGAAATAATTAGAGAGAGAGGGAGGGAGGGAGAGGGAGAGCGAGCGAGTTTCCTTCGGTAAATATGAGGCATACAAAAAGAACAATGGCGCATGTTAGTTAGAATAGGCCACAATAGAGTCACTCAGTGCAAAGCAATCAGTTCCAGGATCTGTCAGTTCAATACAGCCATTCATACGATATGTGCAAATTCACCAAGTCTAGTAAATTCCCATATGTTCCACGGAGCCTGCAGGCAGAAACTCTATATAAACAAATGATGCAGAAAATGATCTTACCTTTACATGATAGCTTACATAAGCATGAAATGTTAACAAATTCCAAACTGTTCTGTCTAGCTTTTTACCCTCAACATGCCGAGGGTATACAACTGCACAAATGAAAAGTTTGTGAGGCAAAATAACTTCATGGAGGAACAAGGCATACTAGTAAAAGTGTAAATTACCAAAAGTAACAAAGCCAGCATTCGCATTCAGTGCATCAGCAGGTACCCCTTTTAACTCAAGGGGAGGTGCCGGAGACCACATACAAGAAGGAACATTATTAAGTGCGGCAGTTCGTCTTGCCTCCACAAATTCCTACATTTAAGCAGCAAGAAGAGAATGAGTAACAAAATGCTCCCATCAGATTGAGACTTTTTGGCAGGATAGCTATGCCAGGGCTTTCGGCAGGATAGTCAGCGCCCACTGAAAAGCAAGTTTTATTTGAGCTTGAAAAACTCAATAACTGAAGGGTTGCTGTATATATACAGTGCAGCATGAATTGTAGCAGTACTGAAAAGGTTAATGTTAATCTTTAGTGTCAAATGTAGCTGGTATGATACAGATAAAATGCATAAATCATGAATAGGTCACGAAGCTGATGAAAGAGACAGAAGGAAGCATAAAAAATACCTGCAGGAAGGAAGTTGCTAAAACAATATCAATGGAATCCTGAAATCTCATTGGGTACACAATAGTAACTTTATCTGCCTGAAAAGCCAACAGTTAATTCCATTTGGTGAAAATAATAAAATCAATGCAGCACTGAACAGATTGACCGTAAAATCAAATACATAAGTAATACATTCATGTACATAGAATAATCAGGGCTAATATAACTAATATAACACCTAGGTACTAGTTGCATGATATGCACATTTATATGATATGGCTGTCCCTAAAGTCATACCTGGGGAGCGAGGAAAAAGGATTCATTAGGACGGTGAACAAGAGCAACAAGCTTGTCAACATTAGGAGCTACTGTCTTCGAGGCTAAATGTTTCAGCAGAACCTTCAGTGGTGCACCCAGCACAACCTCTCTAACAGATGCAATTTGTGTCAAGATAGCATTTCTTTGTTCTGGAATATAGTTAAGAAAAATAGATGATCAGAAGCTATAAATACTGAGAACATGACTTAAATACAAAAAAGGATCACATGTTAGGAGATGTCTATGGCGTTGGCAGGCTAATCATAAATGAATAATGTTGAAGAAAATGTGCAAGGTCCTAAATGTAAATTTATTTTAATGCGATGGAAGAAAAGGAGGAAAAAAGGATCACATGTTAGGAGATGTCTATGGCGTTGGCAGGCTAATCATAAATGAATAATGTTGAAGAAAACATGCAAGGGCCTAAATGTAAATTTATTTTAATGCGATGGAAGAAAAGGAGAAATATGAGAGTTCCTCACATCAATACCAAACAAATGTAACAAAATGGACATAATTAACAAAAACCTATTATGATGGTCTGGAAAAACAACACAACACTTCAACAGTACAAAAACACTTACATTCCCAGTACATACAAAAATATCTTAGTTCGCAACTTACCAAACTAAAGGAATAAATCAAGAATAACAGTTGAACAAAGAAAATCAAGATAATTGGATCGGAATTAGATGGAAAATGTAAAGATGCAAATAAGTTTAGGTTAAATGATAATACAATGATAAAATGCCAGAAAATGAAGGACTACAATTTCAGGAGTTTTTTTGTCACCTTTTTCTTTCATAGGGGCAGCAGTTACTTTAATCTATTCAAAGCACAACTAATGTAAGTCTCAGGCAACCAACTGCATCATACATGCGCATGATATCTGAAGCATCTATTCAATTTCCAACTACCTGTTAACACTAAAATGAAATTCTGCCCATGAATGGCATATAGTGACGCACAGAATCATCAGCAAATTTGATCATGCAGTTTGACAAGGCAGCTATAACCTTGGATATGTTACGCTAAATTGAAATTTTACTACAAGTGGCATTTATAGATACACGGAAGCATCAACCAATTTGATCATGCAGCACAACAAGACAATTATAACCTTGGAAAGGGAACTCTAGAACCTTCATCTGGCGGAAGCTTTGTCAAGTTTATCTTCATCGTAAGATCAAATCCATCCTTTGGAGGATCAAGAATTTGCACAACCGGCCCATAAGCAGCCTTTATAGCCTCAATGGCACCAAGTGGAAGCCCATCATACAGAATCGCTTCAGGAGGTGGGAGCGGCAAAGCAACCGATAGCACCATTACCTTTGGATTCCTCATAGAAAACTGAAAAGGAAAAACAATTACATCAGGGCATGATATCGAGCATGAGGCAGCTGATAACTGATCCTAACGGCTAGTTCATACATGACAGGGTCATGTCCACATCCATTTCCAACACTGAAAATAAAAAAATATTACAAACTATATTTTAAGGTCTATTGGGTAAAATGCAGCTTCCACTCCCAAGAAGAGCTGTTATACACACACAGTGAAATTAAATGAAAACCTACTTAAAACAGAACAATATCAACCTATCAATTCGAAAACACATTCAGCTCAAATTGTAACACTTAAAATTTGGCACTGTATATCCTTTTTGGCACTGAAATACCGAATACAAAGCCACCTTGAGATCAAATGTTTGATTTGTGCCCCAACCCACCTAACCAAAATTTAGCTAGCCCAAGTATTCGACACTGATTTGGATGGACGCCAAAATTTTGTCAATACCATGCCACATTGTGTACCATCCATTTGTTGCCAATAATTGGCCCAGCGGCCACTGTTTTTGGAGCAAATTACGACGCGACACAAGACAGAACTCACCTGGATATGATACCGCACATCGTCGAACTCCACCGTGTGGCAGTCGATGTCCATGCCCTTTTCGCCGCTGCGCAGCACCAACACCGCATGAAACGAAACGAAACGAAATGAAATTGCTGCAAACAACCATGCCGCCAGCAGCAGCACGCGTTTCTGTTCTGTCTACGCCGAAAGCAGTGCGACAGCGGGCGACTCACCTGAGGACGCGGTCCTGCAGGATCTGGAGCAGGAACCTCGACGGGGACTGGAGCAATATCATCTTCCTCCTCCCCTCTTCCTCCTTCCAACCAAGCTTCCGCCCCCCGTCCCGCTCGATCCTACGGGATTCCCTCGCGAATCGAATGGACCAGAAGATTCTAGAAGCGCGCAGCGGCGGGCGGTGGAGCTTCTAGAAGCCGCGGTGTGGCGCGAGGCCGTGAGATCTGCACCTCCCCTCCTTGGCAACGGGGCGCGATTTGGACGGAACAAGCGAAATGGACCAAGAGTGGAGGAGGGGAGATGTAAAGGTGGAAGAGCTAAAGGGCGTATTTGCAAGATTCGTTTACGAATCATCCCAACCCTCCAATATGGATCCGACCGTTACAAAATACCGGCATTTAAACGCTACTCTAAATTGCGAGTGAGAATTGCGTTATTGCAGTGTCCGAGCCCAAGCCCAGCTGAACAGGAAAGAAATCCTGCTTGCCCGGCGGCGACGCCTCCTCCGCCCCGCCCCGCCCCGCTGCTCGAATGATCAGCGGCGCAGGCCGCGGCAGCCGACGGGGGCGCGCCCCTGCATCCCTGCTCACGAGCACCTCCACCCGCCGCACCGAGCGCTCCGTCTCCTGCTGGTTCGTGAACTGCACGGTCTCTTCTCTCGCGATCTCTCTACTCGTGAAGCTCGATCTAAATTGCATCCTTCTTAGGTTTCTCTCTCGTATTTTCGGTTTTTTTATTTAGTAACTGTAGTGGGGTTGTCTCTTAATCTTTCTTTGTTGATGCTCAAAATTCAGGTACTGTGACTGCAAGATATATGCCTTCAATGACACCGTGTTCAGTTTGGGGTCGAAATATGCTAGGTATGGTTTCTGAAGATCTTATTTAGTCCCTTGATTTTTGGCATGAGTAGAAAATTCAGGTGTTAATATTTTGTTGCCTGAAGTCCGTAGCATCTAGTGCAAGATAGTCTGAATTGATGTACTACATAACCTATGTACCCCTTTTTTTCAGACTACATCCATGCACATGCACAGATGCACTGCTTTCGTTTCACTTTTTTTTTCTGAATTTCAGTAATATATTTAGAACTGTTCTGCTCTTACGTACACCGTAAGCCTCTCTTGCCAGACTATCAACATTTGTATTCTCAATTTCTTAGTTTTTAGTTGCTTCTGAAGCAATGCTGTCCATATAGGTGACTGAAGTTAAACATGTTATTCTGGCAGATCGGGCATTGTAACAGTTCGATAACCAATTTAGTGCCAGACTTATTTGTTTAACCAACTAACCATGAAATTCAGCCTTTTTTCTCTCATCTGGGGTGCTTATTTCGTTTTCTTCTCTAAAACTTTAAGCATATAGCCCTGTATGTATTCTTTTTACTGATATAGTTTTCAGACCACCAGTTAGACTCGTAGATCTTTTTTAGGTGCACTGTGCACACATTTGTATTCAAAATTCGTTGTTTTTCAGTTAATTCTCAAGCAGTGGTGTCATTGTGTCAATACAAGAGACTTTAAGTGCAGTTTCTTTGCCACTCTCAGAATGTCAACCAAAGTCATTCATTACTTTCAAAGTTACACTGAGTTTCCTTCATTTTTCACAGATTCATGAGAGCATGGTTTTCCATAGGCGTTTATTTCTCTGTCATCGCTTTAGTCGGTATATCCTTGGTAAGTTGATGTCTAATAGTTTTTCCCAATGTTCTGTGCATTATATTCAAAAGTTGGAAATGTTCATTTGTATCATGGACCCTGTGATGTCACTGACTGTTGCTTCTCAAACAGTTAGAACAACTCGTGCAGTTATACCTTACAATATGATGTGATCATTGACATAATTTACAATGTGTACATGAGTCTATATATGCCTCCATTAGTTGTCTTGGTTCATGATGGATGGACCGGCTGCTTGTTCAGACAGAGGGCGTTGCTGATATTTCACATCAGTTTCCTATATATGCGGTGGCAATTTCTTAATTTTACTATAATATATAAAATTGACATCAGTGCTTCTAATGATTAAGCTCCTACCGACTGTAGCATAGGGATTTCCTTTCGGTGGTTCAATGTTTCCAAAGGATTTGTTTTCAAACTTTTTAGTTTGGCTTTCTCATGGGTTTGATTAGATCTCTACTAGACATTATGATAATATTAAGTATTTGTTAATCTAATTAAGTCTACCACTTGATATGTAACTGCATGTAATATTACACTTCTTTATATATGTGTGGTGGGTTTAGCAGGTAATCCACATATCTTTTGTTGTAATGTGGAAAGAGTTTTCTCTTTGATTATACTTTTTCCTTAAGTATACAAGTCTTACGTGGTGTGCTCTGTTTAACTTCCTAGATGCTATTGTGGGAGTCAATTGGTGTGTTTTATTTCAGGAGTGGATGTCTTAGTGCCTGGTTAAAGAACCTACTGGTAAGTAGAATTTGGCACTTCCTTTTTTTTCAGCTTCTCACATCAACAACCCACCATGCATTTCTGCTTATTGCAGACTTCAGGGCACAGCATATCTATTATGGATACCACAATCATCATAATGTCAACAATCTTGTCTATTGCTTTTCATGAATTCGGACACGCCATTGCAGCAGCAAGGTCTTTGTCTTACCTTCACATTTCTTTTTTTCCCTGTTAGATGTGCTGCATATTTTCGTTGTGTTCACTTGAAACTCAAAACATCTGTATTATGTTTTACTTTGCCTGCTCATGAATAATTTTCCTGTTATGTTCTGACACATTCTTTTCTACATGTTTAACAGTGAGGGAGTAGAGATTGAGTATGTTGCCATATTTGTTGCTGTACTTTTTCCTGGGGCATTTGTTGCTCTGAACTATGACCGACTGTTGAATCTGCCTCTCTTTTCGATGCTCCGGATTTATTGTGCAGGAATTTGGCATAATGTTGTGGTAAGCCATGCTGTTGTGCATTAATTATTTCCAAAACATATGAGCAAACCATCTTTTTTGGTTATGTCTCTTTTTTATTTTCATAATTTATTACCATCTACTTTCAATATCCGTGGTACTTCTTGCTAACTTACACAGAATTGTAGTGCTTTAATCAAAATAAACATGTATAACTATTTGTTTACTTACAATGATGGAGGCAAAAAACAAGAAATAAGTACATAAGATGTAATTCGTCACTATCTCACTGAATATTTGGTTTAAACAATGTGAGCCGAGATATATTGAAAAAAATGGAAACCAGGCTCCTACACCATACAAATGCGTCCTTATCTTCTCGTAAGGTAGCAATTAGTAGTGGTTGATATTCAAGGGAATACATCAGAGAGTATCTTTCCTACATGCTACAGCATACTGGAGGGAATATTTTGTTTGCCTGGGACATCAGAAACTGATATCAATATGTAGGAGATGGTTTTGCCTTCTTTTTTCAATTCCTTTGCTTGACTATAGTTCTGCAGCCTAAATCAAAGCCTCAAGGTATACCAACCAAATAGAGTTCCCAAAAAAAAAGGTATACCAACCAAATAGAAACAGTTGCTGTTTTAGAAAGTGACCTTAGAGAAGTGTAAATACAGGATGTCAGGAACTCAGGATACTATTGGGAGTCTGTAGACTCTGTAACAACACTTGCGGTTTTAGATGTAGTTCAAGGGTGGAATTTAATGGTATATACTTCAATACTTGTGTATCTTGTCATCCTAGCTGAGCATGTTACTCGATTCATGTTGATGTTCTGCAAGTTTCTGTAATGACTCCATATTTAATAGCTCTGTGCAGTATGTGTGCTGATGACATTATCACTTCCGGCGGTGTTATATCCTCTTTATGTGAGTGGTGATGGCCTTATGGTAAGTCTTCTTTGCGTTTACATGTATCTGATCTTGGCAACCTTTTAGAATCTAAAAGACTGTCAGAACAGGTCACGGGAATCTCACAAACATCTCCTCTGTCAGAACACTTGTCTGCTCATGATGTTATCCTCTCTGTGGATGGTCTGAAAATAACAAGAATTGATGAGTGGATCAAGATTCTGAACCAAGATACTACAGCAAAATCCAATGGTCCTGAGTTCCTTGAAGGCTCTCAGAGATATGTTGCCACTAGTTCTGGCAAGGGTTATTGTGTGCCTGAGTCATGGATGGATGCAAGCAAAAATCTCTGGCATATAAGAGACAAGCTGCCTTGCCCAGATGAATTGATAGCCTTTGAAAAAGCTATCTCTAATGGCTCAGCCATTTTAACCGAGAAGACCGGCAGAGGTAGTGACCAGAAGGAAGTTGAGGGAAAATATTGCTTAATTGCAAAAGATGTAGTAAAGCTCAGAAAATGTGGAAATGGGTGGCAGAGAACTGAAGATGATGGAATTAGTCGTGCATGTTTTGAGGTAAGAGCCCTGATTTGTTTTGATTGGTACTACCTCCGTCCATTTATTCTGGGCATGTTTTCCTGAAGCACTTGTATCAACACTCCAATTAATGTTTTGGCATCTGGCTTAGCTCACGGCTGCTAGCTGTATGTGTATGCATGCACATTTAAAGTGCAGGGGCAGTATTGTCCAACAACAACAAAAATATGCATTGGAAAGCAAATCATGCCTAACAATCCTGGAAAAGTCAATGAGAAAGAGTCTTAGGAACCATCTTTAGGAAGTCAACCCTTCTTGTAATAGAAGTTATCTGCATATATGATTTATATACTGTGCTTCATGTACGTCTATTTGATCAATGCTGACAGGATGAGTACTGCTTGGTACCTGTTCTGACCCCAGGCTTTTCATGGATTGAGGTCTCCTATGCCAAGCCATACTCTTTGGGATGTTTACAAAGAGGAGGAAATTTGTCATCATCATCACATCCTGCAAATAATGACCTTGGACAGAGTCCTTGTGAGGGATCTTTTGTTTATGTGGGTGATCTGTTATCAGCAGCACGTTCTGTTAGGTTATCCCCCTACCAGCCTCGATGGACACTCCTTTTCCTTGCAGATATCCCATATATCCTGGGAAATGGTTTAAGTAGTTTGCTTCATGCGTCTGCAGCATTGGCTGTAGTCAATTGCCTACCGGTGAGTCTCTACTTTACTGAAGGAGTGATGGATTATTTAGTTCATTATTACCTGCTTGCAACATGTTTGCATGACTTTGCTTGGAAGAGGATACTCTTAGCAGAATTTGGTGTCAGTCATTACAGCATATAAACTTGGCAATTCAGCAAGTAATTTTGAAGAGAAGCTACATGATATGATCATATGATAGTTTAATTTTTTAAAAGTGTTGATTCTTTTTCCTTACTATTTTTGGGCTTAGTTAACAAGTACATCTGCCTTCTAAATTTCACTTTCTTTCTTTTGTATGATTACTGAGTGTTTGCTTAGCCATCTGCTTTTTTGGGTAAATTCTGATTTATAGCTATTTTCTTAACGTTTGAGCCCACTATGCTTGATTGTTCAGACAGCTTTTATAGCAGCTAACTTTATGACAATGAATAGGTGTATTTTCTGGATGGAGAAGCAATTTTGGAGGCTAGCTTAAGCTACTTAGCTTTGTTTTCCCGAAGACAGCAACGCAAAATTCTGAAAGTTTGCCAGCTTGTGTGTACAGTTTTATCAGTTATTACGTTCTCAAGGATTTTTTATTCCACAACACTGTATTATGGTTTTGTATGACAAATTACTGTGGTATTTTGTCCTGAACCGGGGGGGGGGGGGGGGGGGGGATCACTTCATCTACATGGCAATTGTACGTTGTATCCTGTATGTATGAGCAGAAGAATGCTCACCTTCTCTAAAACAATCAGACTGCATAGTTGGCAAATAAAATGTTCATTTTTCATTTTTTGCAAAAATGTTATGCGACTCTTGAGTTAGTGGAATGCTTGCAGTTATTTTCCTTTTTGTGTCTGATGGAGTAAAATTCAATCATAGTAGGAAAATTGCAATTTGTTTGCTAGTTCTTTCGGAAAAGATGAAGGATGATTTCCCAACCAGGCGAGGGATGTAGCGCCCACATCAAAGCACTAAACATACAAGCCCCAGTCAACAGTGCATGTGGAAATTCATCACCGTATTTATTTACAGCTCATTATTCCTCAACAACAAACCTCCATCGACTAGTCATTATTCCAAATTAAATTCCATCTACAATATATCGAAATGCACAATAAGTTTTCTTCTAGGTGAATAAAGTACTGTTAAGGGCTTCAAAGGTAGAAAAGAAAAATATCAAAAGCATGATTATTGGTGTGTTTGATTGCTGAACGAGGTTTTATAAAGCCGCATTGTATGTTCTTGATCAGGGTAAGCAAACTGAGTAGATATTGTCCATATAAAATGCACCAGTGAAGCTTATTCTGAACATACTCACCTAGGTTTCTATAGTGGATGCACACAGCTAAGCAGCCTTCTGTGTTATAATGTGGGTTTATACACACCCAAGGAGGCAGGATGTGGAGATGCGGGGAAACAAACACACACCCATATCATTGCCCTGAGCTCCAAATTTTTGAAGCCAAGAAAAAAAATTATAATTCAAGGTAGAACAGGATCCTTGAGCGAGTCACCATGCAGCGGGGCAGCACAGACACCAAGTTTAACAGCAACAATGTTGCTTGAATTTTTTTTAAATCAGATAGTCAAACTGTTCGTGTGAATGTCGTAGTTAATATTTTAACGACAACGCAACCCTGGCCAAGCATTTGTATATTCAGTCCTTAGATAAGTTCTTCCATAATGTACATTGTACAAATAGGAGGGAGAGATTCCGGGCTCTAGTAAAGCTACGAAGACACTTCCAGCCATAATTCTAGGCCAAAAAAAAAAAAGGAAACATCACACACACACACTAGAACTCCCAACCCTATAGCTAGTCCTGCTTCAACGGACCGGAGGACGTTCCTCGTTAAAATGTCGGAACCGTGTGTCGCTGGAGCTGGGGCCGGGCTTGCTGAATCTTAGGGCACATTTGGATCTTTTGACAGACCTTGCCTCGCCTAGCCAGGCAAGGAGCGCAGCGTCTCATGTGTTTGGATAGTTTGACAGTTGCCTCGATTTCTATGAAAGATTTTTTCTTGCTTGCCCGGGTGAGCTGGAATGGCTCTCCTCCGCTAGCGAGCCTTGCCTTGCTTGGTAAGGAGAGACTAGGCTAGCCAGCAAGCAAACCAAGCGGCCCCTAGCCTTCTCAGTTGATCAGAGACAAATGCAAACCAAAAAAGAAGATGAAAAAAGAGTACAAGCAAAACCGTAGGAGCAAATATCAATCAAGCCCTCGCTTAGTATTGTGCTTCTAGGTGTGAATGCCAGTGCCATTTGGGTAGTACCCATTTACCAAGCTGTTTAGTGGATTCTTCACAGGCACAGTTGGGTACAGTTTCCGTTTCGGGACTTTAGTCGGTGGCTTTGTCGTATTGTTGCAGCTGCGTTGAAGCAAAGGTTCTAGTTGCCCAGATGCCGCTGCTATCAGCCCTGTCAGGAGAGATGCATTGTTGATTCAGATGAAGCACTTGGCCATACTCAGAAAGCAGTAGCAGTGTTATTTGTAGAGTGGATATCAGAACAAAAACTGATCATGTGGTCGTTTTGTTTTGTCGAGAATAGCGGGTTTTTTTTTTGCAAAGTAGGATTGCATTACCTAAGAAAAGTGGAGATGGTTTTCCTGGTCTCGACTTAAATTCAGGATGGAATTGTGCGCCGATGAAGAACTTGTGAGAGGGCAGTTCAATGATCTGCATCCAACAGAGCACCATTCATTAGTTGATGGAGAGAGTTTTGTAATAAATTATTACCAACTACTTATATATCTACAATATCCAAGAAAAAATTCCAAGTCCACCTCCATCCGTGTTCCACTTTCATCCTTGCCCACGAATTGAAGCCCGGCCCTCTCAAAGTCTGGGACCATATCAGGGTTCACCTGAAAAAATAAAACTTTCATCGTTATACAAAAGAGCAGTGGCATACATGATTTAATATAGCTACCAGACAATTCGATAAGGCTAACCTCGTATCTGTGGCGATGCCTTTCGTCTACAGAGGTGGCATTGCCATACCTAAGACACATGAAGAACATTCGCCTCATCAAGTGAACAATGATGCATCAGACCTGAAGAATATGAGGGCTTGTGTTTTCTTACAGCTTTGCAGATTTACTGCCAGTGACTTGGAAATATGTTCTCCTCGATCCAAGTCTCATTGTGGCCCCCATATGGGTTTTTGAGCCCTGTTGAAGTGTTGTCCGAAGTATACAGATCAAAATGAATGGTAATGGATAATAATTATCAAGTAAGTATGGTAAGTTAGCAATAACCTACCTCTGGCATGAAAATGACACAGGGCGATGTTGCAGCTGGGTCAAATTCTGTGCTATTTGCACCACGTAATTTCATGACTGAACGGGCAAACTCAATCACTGCAATTTGCATTCCTAAGCAAATGCCGAGATAAGGAACGTTGTTTTCACGTGCATATTTTGCAGCAAGAATTTTGCCCTGAACTCCCCTATCTCCGAAGCCTCCAGGAACGAGTATACCATCCGCACCCTGTGGTGGAAATTCCGTCAAATGACCGCATAAGTACTTGCAAGAAATGCATCATGCCGCCATTTGATGTAAAGTGTGCTTACCTTCAGCAGTTTCCATGCTTTTTTGTGGGCTTCAGGGGTCTACACAAAACAAGCATCTCGAAAGAATCAGCAAAAGCACCGTAAGGAATAAAAATGATTTGGTGCCCGTAATAAACTGACCTCTCTAGCTGAAGAATCTTCCAGATCACATGAAGGAACCCAGTCGACTACAAGCTTTCTTTCCATAGCAACCGATGCATGCAGAAGAGCCTGAAACAAGGTCAGGTTCGGTAAATTAGTCAGCAGAAAGAGTGATATCGTCAGGATTGAAGCTTTGCTTTGCCAGCAAGAAAAAAGTTTTGACTGGCAGAGCTCCAACGAACAATGAAGCATAGATACAGTTTAAACAAAAAAAAAATCAAAAAACGTGTCATGTAAGAAAATTGAAACTCATCAAGCCGGGTCTGCTCATATTCAACTGACATACTAATATACGTTGTATACTACTGCAACACCAGCTTAGAATGTTGCTGTAAGGAGGGACACTGCCTTTATTTTCACAAAGATAAGGTAGTATTTTTTTAAAAAAAATAACTACTTGTGAGTTGCTCTGGTCTAGTTTTTTTTCCATTGATTCGTAATCAAACATGGAATTATATAGCTATCAAGTGATCGACTGCAACTTCATGTGTAAGAATATTATTATCATCATTGCAAGTACAAGTGTGCATCTGAACTTTAAAAAAGGTTACCTTTAGAACAGACAGGTAGGAATCTGATAGGCCAGTATATTTTCCAACCATGGCAATATTGACCTGAAAATTTGATTGTGCAACAGTGCTCAATTTAAATAGCCATTCGCTCAAAAACATAAGGGGTAACACTCTACCCCTCACACCTGGGAACAGTAGGAAGAATAATGACTAATGAATCCTACCGGAGTCTTCAATTTGTCAAATTTAGTGGCCCTTTCGGTCCACTCCGCCAACTTAGGTTCCCTAGGTACCTTTCCAGCACTGCATTCGTTATCGGAATAAAAAACAGAGAACACATCAGCATTGCTCCTTCAAACTACGAGATGAAAAAAAAATTGCAGATCATTCAAAAAATACGTACTACTGAAGTTCTAAAACTTTCAGAATAGCTTCATGGGCCTTCTGGTCCTATAAAAAAAAAGTTCCATTGTAGATAGTTAAATAAGATGTGGATTCCAAATTTATGGTATGTATTCTGCAAGAGAAAACGTGTCCTACCCTTAGCAACAAAGGGATGTGCCAAATGTTTGTCACGTCATGGAGGTTCACAATATTTGAGATCTGCAACATAAGTTGCATTGTCAGAACAAGAGCAAGGGTAAAAACTCAAAAGCAGACTTGAAATGGCAAGTATTATCATTACCGGAACATGGCAAAATTGTGAGAGCTTGACTTTAACATGTTCTTCCAGTGGCTGCCAAAAATATGGAAGTGACCGTCAGTGATGCAATTTTCAGTATCAAACTGAAATGAACAACAGATCTTTGAAGGACTGAAAATAGAAGAATGCTGACTACCTCAGTACTGCGACATGCTAAAACATCCGGTGCCAACCCAAGTCCTCTAAGCCCTCGAACACTATGTTGTGTAGGCTTAGTTTTCTACAAAAATGAGGAAAAGAAACATCATTTGCAAGAAAGCAGCTAGCAGAATTCCACTACTTAAATAAAACAAAAAAATAGTAGTTTTTAGGTTCCAATGATGACAGTACTATTCATTGTTAGCACATTAACAAAGCATAAGTTTTTTAAATCTAAATTGTAAGCTAAAGTAAACTTCATCTTTTGGAACATAATTATTTTGCTACATAGTACAATACTACAATCTGACATCAACGCTAACAAAAATGCAAGCATCTCACACCTTTCATATAGTAGTAAAACTTACCTGTTCACCAACTACATTCAGAACAGGAACAAGACTGACATGAACCAAACAGAAGTTTCCAGGTCCTGCAGTACACAACAGGAACAAGCATATCAACTGAGGCCAAAAGGAAACTCTACAAAGGACCACGCCGAGAGGAAAATTGTCATGCTCAGGGATGGACTTGCTGTTTTCTTACCAACACGATATGAGAATTGACCTAATGCTTCAATGAAAGGCATTGACTCAATGTCCCCTGCATCAAGAATGCCACTGTCGTTATGCGGCGAAAAGATTTTGTCCCCTGCACCGGCATACTTACACGACTATGGGAACAATTAAGCAAAGATAAACTACACTAGGTATTTGAACTAAGTAATGCTGCTATTTAAGCAATAATAGAATCATTATGTTCACCTATAGTGCCGCCAAGTTCAATGACACAAACATCAGGATGTCCTTCTTTGCCATCGACTGGATTCATTGCAACGCGTTCAATCCAATCTTGTATTTCATCTGTAATATGTGGCACAACCTGATAACGAAAATAAAAATGAATACAGGTTTAGTAACCTCTGTCAACAATGATATTTTTCTCACATGAAAACTCGACCACATACTGATCACGCACCTGGACGGTTTTTCCCAGGTAGTCACCTCTTCTTTCTTTGTTAATGACAGCCTGATTCGACGTATTACAAAGAAAACTATGTTAGATTACAGATGATGAAACCAGCAGGTACAGTTGGTGTCAAGTCCAAGAAGAGTTGGACTATGTGCAATCGACAGGAGATTACATGATAATGTAGAAAAAAAGGCATAATGTGGTCCTACTATGCAACCGCAACAGAACGGTTAACTGCTATCTGCTAATGGTGTTTGTTTCAAATGTAGTTCCAGACCTAGTTACCTAGTTTACTTTTGCATCCTATACAAAATTCAGGTGGTCAATAGAAGAAAGATTCTTTATCAACCAGTTGATAGAAACAGACAACAGGTCATCAACTCCACAATTAATCCACCATGTGGCAGGCTGAATCTTATTCAGCTGCTTCCGACAACGGTGGCAGGCTAGAGGCCCGGATGATTCTGCACATGCATAATTGTACCGCTGTGGATCTTACGATGAAACGTAAAGTGACTCAATAAAGATTTGTGGGTTCCATGTGCGTTCAGTCAATCAGATGCTCAATGACTTACAGATATCCATTGAACGCCGCGGGTTTGTTAATGTCAAAGTTAAAAAAGGAAAAAACAACTTTCTCCCTCTCATTTAAAAAAATAGGGAAGTATAAAAGCCAACTTTTGACTTGATAGCACAATCTTCCACACAAGTTCTAATTGCACATGGATTAGGGCTCATCTGTCCAATTACCTGATAGATTTTTCCTGTGGTTATATTGTTGTCACGGGTCAATTTGATATCCAGAAAACGTTCATAGTTTCCAAGGTCCAGGTCCACCTTCAAGAAAAATAGAAGGAAGAAAGACCGGTCAGCTGGAAAAGATTATATCCACATGACTCTTTTCTTTTTCAGAAACATGAAACCATGCGAGAAGATAATCCATGAAAATAATGTTCATTACGGAGAGCTACTGGAGACGATCAATGATCAGCCATAATGATACCAACAGTATTTTTCAGTTAAGAGAGGCACAGAAAAGGATATGCTGGAGAATCTTGTGGTTAGCTACCTCTCCACCATCATCCAAAACAAAGACCTCGCCATGCTCAAATGGAGACATGGTTCCAGCATCAGTGTTGAGGTAGGGGTCTGCAGATGGGGGGTCACAAATGAAAAACTATAAGAAATTATGAGTAGCAAATAATGTTCACCTAACAAAACTAAATGGCGTCTTTAAACCCGTCACCAACTTCCAGTATAGACAGAAACCTGACAACTAAATTCTTGAACAGAAGAGAACTAAGGAATGCGCAAACAGATAAAGTTAGAATGAGTCGTTATGTCCATCGACTTAACCCAACAAAGGTACACGAACACCTTCGGTGGAAGAAAAAGGCACAAATTCCCAATCATTTGTAAAATCTGTACTTGCACTCCCATCAGTTGTTTCAAAGTGAATACCTTCCTTCAGGAAATGGTATGAAAATTTTGTCAAAAGAATTTTAATGCATGAGGTGACAAACTTGACCTAAACTACTGAGGATTCCGTCTCTTTGAAGGAACTAAGATTGTGACACCAAGTTCACATATCCGCTTCTTCGAGAAAAGAACCAGTAACCAACAACCGAAAACAGTGTGTAAAACAGCTAATTACCAAAAGAAAAGATGAAAGCACCCCAAAAGTTTTTCAAGCATGCAGTTCTCCTCTGTGTCCGAGAGAGAAAATGTTTTGCGAACAGTCACCAGCAGCAGTGCAGCACTATTTAGCATACATGTACAGAAGTACAGAACCAGGCCTACAAGGCTAAAACAACAGCAATGAGCCAGAGCTTCCAACTAACTTAATAACAGGAATCCTCAGAGCAATAGAGGAAAGCAAATAACAGAGAAAAGCAACAAACAGCGAAAACCGTGTAGCAGATTGGTGCATCAAAAATGCGTTCGTTTGAGGCAGTTTTTGTTTGACAGTTCAACCGAATTTGAGAAACCCATTTCATTTCTTAGAGCAAAAGAGCCCATTTCATTTTTCAGCTTAATTAAGACGGCCACGAACTAGCAGCCACCAAGCGCATTCACACTAGAGGCTGCCACGCGGCCATCGCACCCCCCCAGACAGCTCCCCGGTGTCCGGAAATGCTGCTTCCTTTGCCCGAAACAGCACTTGTTCCACCACAGCCAAAACGACAAAAGGGGAGGCGTTCGGGCCTGGGCTCTGGGCTCAGATAGAAGCCAACCCCCAGCCAGCAAACGGCAAAACGAGGGAGAGATCACGCAGACCCGGTTCAAAATCCAGCCTTTTCCACCGAAAAATCCGCCCTTTTTTTCGGATTCTCCGCCGGAGCGGTTATTTTGGCGCGGAAACGCCAAAGCCAGAGAGGCCCCCCCCCCAAAAAGAAATGAATCGTCAGGAAGCGAGCCGAGCGGCCGGGGGGGATGGAATGACTGCCGTACCGATCTTGATGGTGGTGACGCGGAGGCCGCAGGACTTGAGCACGACGCCGATGCTGCTGGCCGTCACGCCCTTGCCGAGGCCGCTCACCACCCCTCCGGTCACCAGCACGTACTTCATGGCCGTTCTTGCCGCCTCGGCGCCCCCAAAGAGCTGACGGGTTTTTTCGGCTCTGCTCCTGCGCACGACAGGGAGGGAGGAGCGGGCGAGCTAGGCACTAGGCTAGTGTGGTGCCAAGGGGCGGGAGCTGGAGGCGGGCTCAGGCGCTCAGCGGAGTTCGAAGATTTTAGGCTGTGGGAATGAGGGGAGACGAGGGGTTAAATAGAGAGGAGGGAGCAGGGAGCTCAACTGAAGACTCCCCCAAAACCCCCCAGGCGCTCGCACATGGAAATAAACAATGAAGAAAGGAAACGATTTTGGCGGAGCGAGCATTTGGTTGCCAGACGGGAATTGGTTAAAGCCCAGGTGGCCGGTGCGGGGTGTTACCGTGTCTGATTGTGGTCCGCCGCGCCTTGGATTTCTGTTGCAGGAGCCAACCGCCAAGAGGCGCTCGCTGAAAGTGACGGCTCAGCAGGGCGGATTACGTAACTGGAAGGGTCCAACAAATAGCCTCCAACGCTCCTGTAGGATTCTAATTCTTGCATTAACTAGCAGGGCTCCTGTAAATTTTGTTCAATATATGTGCCGTTCTATGTGTTCCTCCTTATGAGAAACGAGCACTTGGTTCGATTAGTGAAGCCTTCGGTTAAGGCTTGTCCACCTAGGTTCTATACCCAAGTCTGAAACGGGTGCTCGTAGGTCGTGTGTTAGTGTGGCTACCTCTACCCCTAAAGGGTTCAGTACTGCTTTTTTAAGAAAAAATCCAGTAGAACCTATGCTTGAGTTATATCAGCCTTATATGAGTTTATTTTTATTGCACAAAAGTTGTAAAATATGTCCCTGGTATCATATTAAAAAGTTATTGCACAATTGTAAGTGATTTTAATATTTGTCACACGTGTCAAACATTAATTATTCTTGCGAGAAAAAAGATGCGTTTTATACCCCTTTTCAGGTGTGCTAACAATGTGTTTGCCATAGTAAGGAGATCTAGATAAGGGGCAAAGTTTGAGGTGGCGGCAAGAGCAGTGGTTTTGACGTGTATACATGGAAGCAAAGATCTGTTGGCATTGGTTGAGGGGTGCAAATGCTTAAGACATCACAGCAGATGTCCAAAGTAAAAGACAAATATGGAACACATTGTATATATTGTAAGATTTTTTATATTATCATGGGTGAACTGTTGTGCTTGGATTCCGATCACAATCTTCTCACCATGGAATGGGTACTTTCAAAACTATGATCTTTGACCAAATTTTTATGATAAGCAAGATATTATTTCCTTTTTAGTGGGTTTATAATGTATTGTCCCATATAATATTCTAGATTTCATAAAAAGCATATTGAAATTGCATTCGCAAGACCCAGCGAAAACCAACAACCTTGTATGTTTTTATTTGCATGGATAAATTAGTAACTTTTTGAGTATTGTCGGTGCCAGGCAAAGTAATCACACAAAAGATGTAACTATACAACGATACTCTTGATTCATATATAGTGTTCTTTTTCTTATAAATTTGTATTTTTTTTTATTGGTGATTTCGTCAATGCCAGATATCTTGATCCAATCTTTCGGATATAGTCATTTGGGTACAGTCTGCGTGCGTATATTAATATGGATATTAATATAGGTGTGTGTATGTGTACATACGTGTATATAAGCATCTACGTTTGTACTATATTTTGCAAAGAAATTTCGGGGCTGGCACAAACCTTGTGTTCTAGAGCCATCTTCATAATATTTTTGAAACACACAAGAGATTGTGCATATCGTCAAAGTGGTATGCAGAACATATTTGGTTAGTCCAATGTGAATATAATTGTTTAGTTGGTCTAATAATGTGAATCACATTTTTGTCCAATATGTCATCCATGGTGTATTTGTTTATTACTCGTCAAAAATTTGTTCTAAGCACTAGGGAATCATATTCTTACGATAAAAATACCACATATAAAAACAAAAAGTAATATTTTGTTGCTGGACTAATTTTCACCACTAATCAACTTGTATCTTTTCTAAGCCCTTACTCCAGCTTTTCACAAAAGAGAACCTGATTCTAGTGGGAGAAAAAGGAGATCGTTTCAAGCATCGTCCATCATTAACCGTTATTTTCAGGTCCGCTGCTGCCTAACCCGAAACATGCATGCCGACTATGAAGTCGTGGTTATTGTTGTCAAAAACAAGTCACAGCCTGTGGGGTTTCACTTGATGACCATTTTTCTTCTAATTCGATGCTCAAATCTTATGCACTCCTATCCCTTTCTGCCAGCGCTCTTACAGCTCCAGATTTTGCTTCAGCGCTACTTTTCCTGTGCTCACATCTTTTCCGGCTTCACATTATGGGCCATCAGGAAAGGACGTTAACAATGAATTAAGCCCCGTCATTCAAAATAACAAATCAGAGTCAGAGCCTGACCTGTCAAGTTTTACATGTCATGTTAGTACAAACCAAGTGTAATTAGCTGAGCAATGAAATGACAAGTTACAGTGGGTTGCATGAGATATCCGGCCGCTACGTTTGACTAAGAATGCAGCAATCTAATTAAAGGAAAATTCTTATGGATTTTTCTAGCGTTGATAAAAAACAATATTGAAAGAACTAATTGGGAGCACAAGTGTAATAATAAGCAATGCCGAGATGGATAAAATGAGGTTGCAATCGCGTCAAATTCCCAAAAGAAACACACATTCTTATCCGTCTCTATATTTTAATTCGTGAGACTCTAACTTAATATTTTAGCTAGAAGATTAGAGTAAACACCGATGGTTGCTAGCTTTGTGCCTTTTGATACAGTTAGGTAATGATCAGGTACCAGGCGCCGTGTATTGCTAGCAGCAGAACACATCAAAGACAAATTAAAGGAAAAAATCCTTAAATCTCTCTGCTTTTTTATCTTCCCCTTTTGCTGATCCGCATCTAACTGATAATTACTACGAGAGTAGATTCTTGGATTCTAAGTAAAGTGGTACCGGTGGTTATGGTTTAAGCTAAGGGATCGGAAAGTGAACTTTAAAACTTGGCGCCAAAGGCTAACCGGCCCAGCTTGCAAGTTGACAGCATTGATTAGCCTAACTATCACTGGCTTTGGGTGAGATCTTGATACTAGTTGATACAGATTGCAGGTTTATGCGTGCATGAATGCTATACATTAAAGAAGGTGCCTCCTTTTCTCATATTTTCTTTTGTTTTAGAGAGTAAAAAAAAGACGGAATGCAATGATAGTAGTGGTTTTCACGTCGAGAATTAGCCAAACAAAACAGCACAGATAAAGGATGGCCATATTTCTTTATGATTTTTTTTAAAAGAAAAATGCATGGCCGCATTTCAGTCTGTGCTCTCATTCCTATTTTATTTCCTGCACGTTTGGCATTGTATTTCATTATTGGTTTCGTTGCACAATTTACTATCAAAAATACTATTTTAGATGTTTGTCATGGGCCTGTCAATTTCCCTTTTCATTTTCCCTTTTCTTTTTTTCCTTTTTTTGAGCGGACGGAGTCGTGCGCCCATCATCATTGTTCATTGTTCCAATCATAATCTTTGTAACCATAAAAATGTATATAATCCACCTTCTATTTCTATGTAATCAAGAAAATTTTTGATGGAATCGCATTATCCTTGCAGCTCCAATTCTCTCTCGGTACCCTTTGTTATTCAAGATATACACACACGCCGTGTTGATGGAATGGGAAGGGACCAGATCGACCAGAACCAGAGCAGGGACGGCCGAACCCAATGCTGCGGACGCTGGACCAACTCCCTGACCAGGCTCCGAGTCACCACCCCCCCTACATTCAATTCAATTCCGTATCCGCCAGACTCGTACCAACTTGTCTGCAGAAATTATTGGCGAGCACATTTTCCTTCTGACGCCGAGTCCGCGCCAACACGGATCCACGCCATCGCCCCGATCGGGCTGCAGGAGCTTTGATTCGCGCGTGCACGTTCAATTCGCTGGCTGCTGGGAACGTTTAGGTTATTAGCCACTAATTAACCAATCGTTTTATATATTAGCCCACACTAATAGTCTAGAGAAAATTCTGCAACGGCCGTACTACGTATATATAAAGTGTATACTTACAATAATACTACTCCTATATGACAATGGAAGCATCGATCATCACGGCCGGGCCGGCCGGTCGAAAAGCTTCTTTAATTAGGTTATACGCGTGCGACTTTGCATGGACGAACGAGAACTTGCCCTTT
Source organism: Setaria italica (assembly GCF_000263155.2). Lineage (NCBI taxonomy): Eukaryota > Viridiplantae > Streptophyta > Magnoliopsida > Poales > Poaceae > Setaria > Setaria italica. The sequence continues at coordinate 30,928,600 of NC_028454.1, read as the reverse complement.
GAATTCAAACGATTCGAATTTACACCCACATGGGCAAAGGGAAACACAGCAAAAAGGACGTGACGCGAGCACATACAAAGCGCGCGGTGAGGTTGATTATTGGGGTTGATACATATAGCGCTTGGCGAATATTCTTCCTTCCAGCGAAAGAAAAGGATATCTGATCGAGAATTGTTGAAGGCTTACAGCAGACTAACCGTAGTGGTGGCCCTGGTTCATATATAGCTAGCGGTCCAAAAAAAACAAGAATTTAGCGGAGAATTAGTACGACGACGACGACCGGCTTTTCCACCGAGTCATGGTCGTCGACCTAGCGATTGACTCGCGGTGCAGCTACTAGCTGTGGCTCTCTGATGGAGTATTATTTGCTCCGTGCCTCCGCGTGGGTGCATTTGCTGTGTGAACCGTTTACTACTGTTGGGTCTTCAGCGAATCCAAAGGGAAAAAGGCGGTCTAAACGCTTCAGAAACATGAGAGAGAGAGAGAGAGAGAGAGAGAGAGAGAGAGAGAGAGAGAGAGGCATGCGCGTGCATCGCTCTATCGGACAATCCGATATGCCATGGGCGACAGCGGTTGTATACTTGTATATATAATATATCTACGGAGTATATAATAAACTGGTGGATCTGTGGATCATCGGCAATTCAATCCGTTGGTGGACGCACTTTCTAGCCCGAACGAATTTGTCGTTGCTTCCGACGACGCCCTCACACGCAGTGACATCTGGTGTGTGCTAGGCTAGCTCTCCCACGTCCACGTTCGCGTCGCTGTCCGGGCTAGCGCGTCCTCCGTCGTCGCTTATCCGGTTTTGCCATGCCGCTCGGGATATATTCCTTTCCGTCCGCTGGAAGTCTTGCCACACCGAGATCGGCCGCGCGTTCAGACCGACGCCGTATCTCGATCGGACAGCGCAGGCGACGCGAGGCGAGACGCGGCGCTGTCGCGATCGGGACGACGGAATATCCTACGCGAGCTCGATCGGGAACGTCCAGGAGCAGCCTTGTACGTATGTGCCGGCCGCACGCGCAGCCGTCGCCACGTACAAGTCGAACAGTACGTCCCTTGCCGCCACCGGAAGATGCCCGGTGGAAGAACGGACGGACGCTGCCGCACGCTGGCTGCCGCCGCCAACGCCGGACGGGCCGGGGCGCGCGTGGTCCGTGGCCAGCGCGACGTACGTCGTTTTAATTAGCACGCTTGTGCTTGAGGATTAAATGAGGTTTAGTACGTTGTCGCTGGTTTAGAGTGGTATGTAGTACTTTGTTGTAACGAGTTGATGACACTGCACGTCGTCAAAGCTCTTATTTCCCGTAGATCGATCGAGTGCATGCAAGGCCATTGCGTCCAATAATTATCATGCATGTGAAGCGCGTGTCTCACGGATCTAGCTATACATGCAATGTGGACGTTCATCGTCGTAATAAGTATACGTAGTACGACGATGCTAACGGAGCATGTGTTACTTGGATTCCCTTTGCCATCTCCGAGGAAAAAAAAAACAGAAAGGAAACCTCGGATACTCGGATCCCATGGATTTATCACTCATCAGTCAGCGATGGCGTGTCCAGATTGAACGGCAGTGCGCCTAACTAGCTAGCTAAACGACACACTGATGAAAAGAAATTAGCCTACCAAATGACCACCTAAAAGCTTTGCAGAGCTCTTGGAAAAGGCTTTACCAATCAGCCATTGACATCCCTGCATGAAGAAGCTGAGGTGTGATTGACTTTAATTTGGTGGCGTCGGTGTTGCAGCTTGCATGGGACCGGGGCTTGACTCTGAGCAAGAAGATTTGTGGTGTGTAGATAAGATAAGCTCGATCGCATCGTTATGTTTGACCGTCCGATGACACGGGAGCTGCGTGGAATTTGGAAAAAATTAGATCGGACTAAGGGTTGAAACGTTGAACAAATAGCCAAAGTCGAGTGGACGGTATTAGCACGCGAAACGAATATTGTACAGTACTTCCTGCCAATCGAAAACGAAAGAGAAAGGATTTTGAGTGTAGAAGAATTTTGAATGCAAACGCAACAAAAGATCCAATCAAACAACATGCATGCATATGGAGAGTGCAGCAGTGTGCCCATGGTCCCTGGACAGGATAAGGGAAAATGAGCAGAGAAGATGATGATGTGCACATGCCTCAGTTAAGGAAAGGAGTCCAGCCATTTGGACTTCCGCAAACAGGGACCGGCCGGCCGGCTGGACCGACGGGGAGGCAGGAATCAATGGCCGCAAGAGATCTAGCCCTGAATGGCGCTGCGCAGGATGCAAATTGTAATGTGCGCGCCACATGGTCGAGTCAGTGCTTCTTCCCGGCGCTAGATTACGTGATATCTCGTGCTCCGGTGACTAGTGTAGTTTGTCCCCACTCCCCACATTGCACTATGCATGGAGGTAGTAGTAGTACTCCTGACTTCATTCACAAAAGATAGTGTCGTTTCATGGTGGGTTAATTGAAAGGAAACCGGCTGAAAGCCTGAAACAGGTCAGCAAACCGGTCTATATGTACCCTTTCGTTGTCGTAGAAAGTAGAGTTGAAGATTAGTAGAATTTTGCCTCCCAACAAACAAACGACAAAGTAAAATTTGATAACTACCAAGACTTGCAATACTGCCTCCTAACAAACCAACAACTAGGCATGAGTAATTTTTGACAGCTACTGGTCTACCAAGTCATTACTTGCAGCACTATATCTCTTTGCTTATGCTTGGCTCAGTTAAAATATTTATTCAATCTTGACCTGTTTTTTGTCTTTGGCAACAACAATCCCGCCGGTCAAAAAAGAGAGATGTTTCGAGATGTATACTTCACCGGTAGAAACGACCATCTATCCTCAACAAAAATCTCGATCATTTTTGAACCCGGAACTAAAGAGGCTTTAGTCCGAGTCTAAATTCCATCACCCGTGAGGTCACCTTTGGTCCCGGCAGGGCTTTAGTCCCGGTTGGTGACTAAAGGATCATCCACGGGTGAATACAAAAGGATAGAATCCCCTACTCAGTCAGATGTGCTGTGTAGGTGAGATGGTAAGGAAACTACACGCGAAGAGTTTGTTGGTTTGAATCCCACGCACCGCACGCGCATATTTCGCGTGAAAAATCGTGTGACTTGTGACTTGTGGGAATTTCTAATATTTTTTTGGCGTAAAACCTTTTAATCCCGGTTGGTATTACCAACCGGGACTAAAGATATGGCTTTAGTCCCGAAAGAAAGACTCGGGACCTTTAGTCCCGAATGATTAGTCCCGGTTGGATTTTCGAGACCTATGCGTCTCTCCAACCGTGATTAAAGCTCAAGCAAGGCTGACCGGTCATACTGGTTGCTCAAAGCGGTCTAACCGGTCTGGAACCTGTAGCCGGTCTGGCAATATAAATCGATCTGATCGGTTCAACTCTAGTCCGAGTAGAATTGATGAGTCCTTTTAGATAGATTTGTAAAAGGATTTTCTTGCAGGGCAAGACCTCCCTACCCTACAAATATAAAGGGCCACAACCGATTGAGGTGAATACGCAATCGATCAATACAATTACCTTTACTTTTTATCTCCAACCCTATTCTTTTTCAACCCCCTTTTTCTTCTCATCTCTACGGCGGTTGAGGAAGTTTTGAGTGGCTTGCCGATCTCAGAGCAACCATAGACGCACCATCCCTGACGGGGTCCTTCCCAGGATGGTGATCTTAGGTTTTCACGGCATCCCTGTGCCGACCGACCGCTTGAACCAGTCTGACCGGTTCGAGGCAGGAGCTAGCGCAATTTGGTGTGTTGACCAGAAAAATATCAACAATATTGTCATGCATTTTTATATCTTTTGGAATTTGGCTTTTTGGCATCCTAGATTTGTTTATCTCTATCAAGAATAGTCTTTTTATTGGATGAAAATTTATCTCCTACGTTGGCAATGACTGCAACTACCTCCTGCTAGGAGGGTCCAAACCAACCACCGTTTTATATTGTTACCAAGATTTGAACCCTAGTTGGTGTCTCCCTCAACTAAGGAGCTTACCACTACACTATAAGAGCGCTGGCATGTGATATCACTCAAATGCTGAAGATACATACAATGGGTAGGAGTGCTATCTATAAAACATCAAAATTTGTGTTGGCCATCATATCATGCGTCGAAACCATCTCTTACGAAGAGATGACTTGCTAAAAGTATTTACATGGCATCTTGTAGACTGCACATTTATTGTTGTTGACATGCCCTAAACACATGGCGATGTGTGATATTGCACTGCTACTCCATTCCATCAAAATTGCAAAAAAAAAAACGCCTAAATCTTCACGAGTAAGGGCTAGGTTCTAGCTAGAAAGTCTCTGAGATTCAGTTTAGCTTTTGAATACAAAACGAAACCTTACAAGTTCGGTGCCCCGGGCCTACCTATGGAGAGGCGCGCTACTAGCGTAGTAGCACGACGGTGCGGTAACATGGCCTGCTTGCCCTTACGCATGATGATCCACCGAAACCCGAATAGAGCGAGCGGCAGGGAGACAGAGCCAAATCTGGGGATTTCGGGGTCCGCGGGGCCCCCGGAGATCCTGCGAGCAAAAGGGCGTCGCTTTCCAGGTGGTGGACCGTACGGCGCGCCACGTAAGGCAGCGGTGGATCATCGGCCTCGGGCCCTACCCGGCGGTAGCCAGTAGGCGCGCGGTTGGTGGGTGGGTGCCGCGCCCACCACGTTGCCTATATTCATGCCGACAGCCGGGAGGCCCGGGAGCACGTGGCCCGCCCGCCCGGTGGCGCGAGCGAGGGGGCCTCCTGCCGCGGCCGGCCGTTGGTAGTTACTGGGCTCGGGGCTCGGCGAGGCTACTGCTAATTGACCAACCAACGCTAAACCTAAAACCCTAGCATAAACTACAGGATGGATGCTGTGTTTTTGTCGGAATTGCTAAAGGAGCTTGTCTGGACTTTAGAGCCGCACTGTGCACATGATGTCGATACATGAGCACATGGGCACATGCAGATGCAGCACGGGATCAGCAGTACGTAGTTCCCCCTGCCGGTAAACAAGTGCTCTGCGCCTCTGCTCTCTTTGATATTTTGAATCCGCCTAAGATGCAAGATTTGACTAGCGACATCAATTTATATTGCCGTGCCTTCATAATTGCAGTCGAAGTTTACTGCTAGTATGTAGTAGTCGTACTGCAATCTCGTTGTTTTCTCTTGCTAATTAAACCCTGTCCGTTCAACTCCTAATATCTATGTGTGTGCAGCTTTAATTTGGAAAATATATGTGAAACTATAGTGACCTACGTGTGAGGAGTGACTAACCACACTGTTAGGTGGTCGGCGTGCGGTTCTGTTTGTTTCATATGTAATGTAGGCAGTCAAGGTAACAGCATGGCATGCAGATGGCACACCTCAAAAGAACACCCTAGCGCTGTACCAAAAGGGGCATCATACGAGGCACTAGTGGCTTCATTTCTAGTAACGCGGCGGAACGATGAACGAAACCGACAGGCCACACCACTACGTGTGCGGCGCGCCAATGGACAGACCACGGAAAACACAACTCCCAGAGTCCCAGTCCAAAACACGCCCATCGCCATCGCGCTCGTCCGGTCCGGGAGCCGGCCGGTCCAACCAGGCGCGCCCGCATGTCGCCGGGGTAACGCGCCACCAGATCCGGAGCACGATCGGTCGAACTAGTCACGACCGTCGGCCGGCCGCGCAGCATGGCTACATGACATGCACGCGCAGGCAACGCTACCTGCTGGTAGCCTAGCCTCTGAGCAGGCCGGGCGGCTAACCGTCCAGGGGCCTTATTCACAAATTAGGAGTGGCAAAGTTTGCATTTTATCATAAATGTGCAACTGTAGTATTTTATTTGTATTTGTGAATTATTGTTCAAATATTGACTAATTAGACTCAAAAGATTCGTCTCGTAAAGTACAACAAAACTGTGCAATTATTTTTTAATTTTGTCTACATTTAATACTCCATGTACCGCAAGTTTGCTGTGATGGGAAATCTTCTTTTTGCATAGTGTCAAAATTGGGAAAAGATGAACTTCGGATTAGTCCTCCCGGTCCCATCAGTCAAATCACCGATCTGGACGTGACTAGCTCGGTCGCGACCATTTCCGTCAAAACCCACCCACGCACGTACTACTACCAACACCCCCGGCACGGCCGGTATGGATAGGGCGCAACCGAATCGTCTCTGTCAGAATCCGCCCGCCGCTCGCAGTCTCTCCAGCGCATTCCGACGTGTCGGCCGGGTCACACGTAACCGCCGCGTCCGATCCTCGCCAGCATGCCGATCCACATTCCCATCCCGACGACGCTACGCTGCAGGCCTCCCCGACCAAGTCTCCACCGACGGGACAACAGAACGACCCGGCAGCGCGCCAGCGCCAGCGCCCGGCGACTCGGCCTCGGCGCCCACGGCACTGTCACGTCGTCGGGCGCTCTCGTTAAGAACGAACGGCAACCAGGTGGCGACGCGCACGAGGATCGCCGACGCCGAGCGAGCGAGTCCTCCTCCTCCGTCAGCTCCCGCCGTGCGTGCGTACGTGCGCGCGCGCCAACCACCGGCGGTTGCTTGGCGGGGTTGGCTTGCCGCGGGTCGGGGGGTCTGTCCGTGGCCGCGCCGGGGGATTTCGTGAGATCTGGCTCGCGGCGTCGGTGGCGGTCGTGGCACGTCGGGGGAGGGCGGCACGCCCGGGCGCCGCGTTGGCGATGAGTCAATCGGCCGTTGGGTCGTCGTTGGGGGAAAGCGAGAGTCCGGCCGCCCCCCGCCCCGGGTCGCTGGTTGGCCGACCGAATCCGGGGGGCGTGTTCAGAGCTCGCAAAAGAACGAGCGGAAAATGAACTAAAGAGAACGCACAAGAAACGCCGGTAGTTTACATATTATTTAACAAATTTAATTGCAAGTTTGTGACCACGTCCGGGGATCGGATAAGGCGTGTGGCTTTCCGGCGCACGCGCGGGAGATTTGGGTTGGTCCAGCTGGTCACGGGACGGGCCATACGATCTCGATAGCGCAGTTTAGTTTGGATATGGCGTGTATTTGCTAATCGGGAGCTAGCTCAGCTGGGGCTAATGATGTAGTATTTGTTTCTTTTGACAGCGAGAGGAGCTCATACGATGGAATTCATTAGTGGGTGGGTTTATACCGTCGCCGCCTTAGGCGGCTCCAATGGACATAGCACACGTTCTTTGATGTTGTGGAAATGATCTGACGCGCGCTTGACCAGACGGGCCAGGCCGGGGACTTGTCAAACCACCGAGAGCTCATTTCTACGTCACGGATGGGTACCGTAAAGGTCATGTCATATCTCTTGACTCTCTGATCATAGGGTTTTAACTTTTATTATTATTATGTCAAGCTTTTCGAAACTCGGCTGTTTATAACTTTTAAATATTCAGTTGGGAAAGAAATCATATATAGCGATTTTTGAAAAGGTAGTAAATGTCTATTAGAATATATCTATCTTGAAAAACGTTCTATACTCATTTCATAATCTCACAAAATTTACCAGTTTTATAAATGTATCCTAACATAAATAGTTGTCAAAACTGCTTCTTAAAAACTATAAACGTCATCTAAATAGTTTGATTTAGTACATACAAAACTAAAATGATCTACATTTTAGATCCGACGTTGGTTATATTACGATGTAGAGCTGGGACATGGAAATAAATACTAAGCACACTTGATCATTTGTACTCTGTTTGCGGAAGAGAAGAAAATGAACAACGGTGAACGATATCTCTTGCACCCGCAACCGACAAAACGTACAAGATAAAAAAAGGAGTCATGAACATGGTACGGGGTTGCTGTTCATGATGGTCAGACTGTCCCCTACGTGGCAGTGAATCACTACCTAGTTGGTGGAAAGTCTCCATGGCAAAGTTCCGCAACGTCTTCATTCAGGCCTACCGCCAGACTAAGACACAAGCAAGAGTGAAACATGAGCAAACGCCCGACTTCATACCAAACACATGCGAGTTTAATTTCCTCTAAATCTGTAACATCCTACTTTTTAGAGCATTTAAAATACAAATTTTTTAAATTTTTTCTTTAAATTAAACGTACTCTCCTTTCCTAAAACATTCAAAACCATTTAAATCTACGTATATGTTGTATTTGATTGCTCTAGCTTCCTTTCCTTCTTACCCTTAGGAATATTTCCTTCCTCTAAATCCTAAAATTACTATTTGAATTATATTCCTTCATCCAAACCTTTATTAAATTTCTTTCGAATATTATCCAAATACAATAATCAAATCCTTGATCCAATCCCTCAACATCAAATCCCAAACCCTCCCAAAAGTCCCATTCTTAAATCTAAACTCAGCCCATATCTCAAACCCACCCAAATTTGAAATCCAATTCAGATTTGGATTTAAACTCCCCTTTGAATAAATAGAAAACCAACTTAAAGCGTTAACGGGCCGCAACTCCTCTTTCGGCCCACTCTCTCTTTCGGACCAGTTGGCCTTGCACCCTCCCGCACACACCTTGTGTGGCGGAACACCTCGGATTAACTTGACTAAAGCACATTTAGTCACCTAACATGCGATCATATGCTTTATTCAAGTCAACTCGACGATCCGTCGGATTTCATCCGATAAAACCACTTATATAGGACTGAGTTAGCATAACTCACACGAAGGTGAGTGGTTCCAGAGAATATAACAGATCATCCAGTTAACCAAGTTCAACAATTTATTCCACACTGGTTCGAAAATTCAGAGTTTTACAGGATTCAAAAGCAGCGGAAAAGGTAAAACAGAGCGGCGGAAGCTAGCGTCGGGTCGGATGTCCCTGAAGAGGCCGATCATGACATTAGTGATCCCGCTCCTCACCGTCCGAGGAAGGATCCCACTCGACCGTCCAACCAGGAGGAAGCTGGGGCGGCCAAGTGCCAACAGCAGCAAACTCAGAAGCTTCAACTTCACCTGAAAGAGATGCCACAAGCAAGGCTGAGCTGCTAAGCTCAACAAGACTTAACCGACCGGTGAGAAATTACTCCACCAACATCTAGACATGCAAGGCTCTTTGACTGAGGGGTTGGTTTTTGCCAAAAGCGACTACAGTAGATCCTTGCTTTCAATATTTTAGCTCAGATTCTAAGTGCATTAACCAGTCTACATTGGCAACTTATGCTAAACAAACATAGTTTCCAACAACAATGTATAGAACAAGCATCGAGTTCATATCATCATCATGTTCCATCTTTACTCAGTGTAGCATAGCGATCAAGCAGTCTCAAACTGTGAGAGGCAGACGAATCGATTTGAGTTTCTTAACCATGCATGGTGAACCTAATCTCACGACATCCAGCGCACCACAAACTTCCCTTGGCATGCAATGCTCCACAGTCCCGGCCTCTTGTCGTACTGTGACCGCACTTGCACCCACATGATACACCATGGGAACCTCGTTCCAGGAACAGCAGGGGTATAAGCCACGCCCTAGTTAAATCAGGTACTAGGCTTCCCCATCCCATACTAGGTATGAGATTAGTACTTTCAAACACTTAATCACGAACACCAACACTTTCCAACCTTAAGCAACTTCATATAGACAGACGGGGCGATCCACCGACCACCAAAAGAGTTCACCAGACCCTGCCCCATCCACCGTCCTTATAGTTGTAACCAGAAGGAGAACAACCAACTCCTATAACTCGCGAGTGATAGGAAATCACTCGACTTTTACCGAGTCATATTAAGCAATGCAACTACTCGGACTTATCAACTAGTGTTCGGATCAAGGGAACTAAGTCATGCATCTATGGTTTCAAACAACTCCTATAACGTAAATGCACATATAAACGAAGGAAGGCATATGCAAGTTTAGAAAATTGGGGTCATGCTCTGGGGCTTGCCTTCGAGCGGGGTGGAGGCAAACGGGTGCTCTGCGAGTTCTGCTTCAGCTTCTGCGGTCGGCGGCTCAGCTACTGCTCCGTCTTCTAGCACCGGATGCAGCTCGTAGGTGCTGTCGGCGAGATTTAGTTCTACACGAATGCAAATGCAGGGGTTAACATTTAGACGGTTATTTCAACAACACTTGCAAGCTTTAGCCCAGAAACTTGTAGCAAAGCTACAGGAAAGGTGTGGAATTGCAAGCTTCAGTTGATAGAGAACAAGACAAAAGGGTCAGGTTGTGAGAAACTTCTGATCTGACCCTTAGATCTAAGGAATAACTGTACCGGGGTCCTCAGACTTAACATAGAGAAGTCCCCGAAATTTTACACAGATACCCTTGGGTCAAAGAAAAAGATACAGCCGAGCCCTCGGGCGAGGCGGATAAGGGTCGGCGAAACAGACAGGGTCGGACGAGACGGAAAATGGGGTCGGGTGAAACAGACAGGGTCGGGCGAGACGGAAAAAGGGGTCGGGCGAACCAGGTAGGGGGTTAGCAGCTTACCTTTAGGCCTACTGGTGAAGTCTTGGGGTCGGGAAGGAACAGGGTCAGGCGAAGCGATGAAAGGTGCTAAGGTTCGGGCGGCGGCGATGTCCGGCGGTGCTCCGGCGGCGGCGGTGCTTCTTGTTGATACAAGTAAGCTCTAGCACCGTGCGGAGGAAACAAGCGGCTGGTGGGTTGGGAAAGGCGGGTGTTGAGCGGGAAGGGGAGTGTAACGACCGACCCAAAAATCTCTCGAGTTAACCTTAATCTGAGTCCCTAATCCCCTGTCTCAGCTTTACCAAGCCCAAGTCCTCAACCTCCAGTCCGGTCCCGACCCCTGTGACCCGACCCCTCTCCGCTGGCCCCCAGTTCCGACCCCGCCGACCCCAACTCACCCGCCGGATCCTTCTAAGTCTTCACAGCAGTCTCTCTCTCAATCTGAGCAGTGGACCATCCGAGACTGACCGGTGGACCCACAAAAATCTTTTCCCAGATCTTCCACGACAGACGCACTCGAGTAGCATGCCCGCTTCAGAGATTCTCCGCCGCGTGGCTCGTTTCCTCCGACACCCGCCGCTCCGCCCCGTCGCCGGCCACGACCGGATGGATTCTCGCGCCCCCTTCCCCCAATCGCAGCGGAAGCTCCTCTGCTACTCTTTCTGCAACACCTCGCCGCCCGCGCCCATCATCACGTCGCCAGATCCCGGCTGCAAGGCCCGAGGTCTCCCGTCTTTTCCGTAGCCCTTCCACAGTCGCGCCGTCCAGGTCCGCGCTATGCGACGATTCCTCCTCCGCCAACCCCGGCCCTGGCCGCGACAACTCCTTTCCTGCCTTGTCAGAGCGGCGCTCCGACGGTCTGTTGCTTCGCGCTCGCCCGCGCGGCTGCAGCCCACCTGTCGTCTCACCCGAGCAACCTCGCTCCTAGCGCCGTTCCCTCTGTCACATCCATCATATCCGCCGCACGACGACGCCCGCCTCCGCCAAATCTCAACCACCGGCAAACCCGCGCCTGCGCCGCCCTGACGCCAGTGCCCAATGACCGCCGGTGTCATCCCCGAAGTCCTGCTCCACCGCCCTCGTCGCTCAATCGCCGCCCCGGCAGAGCACTCCCTCGCTTCTTCCCCGGTCTTCGTGCCACTCCAACCCTCTCTCTTCCGCGCAGCTATAAAAGGGAATGCCAGAGCTCCGTCGCAGTCCCCTTCGCCATCGCTGCTCTCTTTCTTGCTCCCTGTTTGTGCTCACAGCGCCACCACCAAAATCTGAGGAACTCTCCTCTCCGCTCAAACACCACCTTTCCCCAATCCACCAGCCACTGCTTTCAGTGCTGCCCAAGAGTTTGCTTGTGATCCACAAGAAGCACCGCCGGACATCCTCGCCGCTGTCCCAAGCCCCTTAGACCTTCCGCCCAAGCCTTCTCTGTAAGACGAAGGTAGGCTACCGACCCTTTTTCCGCCTCGTCCGACCCCTTCTGTCCGCCCGACCCCTGTTCCGTCTCGTCCGACCCCTTCTGTTCGTCCGACCTTTGTCCGTCTTGCCCGACCCTATCTGTTTCGCCGACCCTTTCTCCGCCTCGCTCGAGGGCTCGGCTGTATCCTTTTTCTAGACCCGAGGGTATATGTGTAAAGATGTGGGGACTTCTCAGCGTTAAGTCTAAGGACCCCCAACATATCTATCCCTCTAGTCTAAGGGTCAGATCGTAAGCTTCTTTCCATCCGACCCTTTTACCTTGTTCTTCTCCAACTCAAGCGAACTTCCCACCTTTTTCCGTAGCTATGCTACCAAGTTTCTGAGCTAGGACTTGCAAGTGTTGCTGTTGAAATAACCGTCTAAAGTGCTAACTCTTGCATTGCATTCGTGTAGAGCTGCATCTCGCCGACGGCTTCTACGAGTTGTACCCGGCGCTAGAAGAAGGAGTTGTAGCCGAGCTCCCGCCTCCAGAAACCGAAGCCGCCCCAGCAGAAGAGCCTTTCCCTTCCTCCTCGTTCGAAGGCAAGCCCCGGATGTATGAAACCCCTATGTTTCCAAAACTTGTGCATGCTTTCTGCATCTTGCTTGTGCATTTACGTATAGGAGTTGTTTGCAACCTTAGATATATAACTTAGACCCCATGATCTGAACACTAGCTGTTGGACCGAGTAGCTGTTTTGCTTAAATAGGAAGCGGTAAAAGTCGAGTGATTCCCTGTCACTCGCGAGTTGTAGGAGTTGGTTGTTTTCCTCCTGTCACAACTATAAGGATGATGGACGGGGCAGGGTTTTTGGGTAACTCTTTGGTGGTCGGTTGATCGCCCCGTCTGTCTATGAAACTTGCTAGGGCCCGATAGTGGTGGTGTTCGTGATCAAGTGTTTGAAAGTACTAACCTCATACTTATTATGGGATGAGGAAGCCGAGTACCGGATTGAACCTAGACGTGAGCGGTCGCCCCATTGTCCTTGGAACGGAGTTTCCCCTGCTAGCTGTCGCACGTGGTGGCAAGCGTGGTCATAGAACGGCAGAGGCCGGGTCTATGGAGCCTTGCACCAAAGGAAATGGGCCCGACACGGGTTAGGGGATTGATGGGGAAGGCCGACACAGGAAGCGACCTTCGTGGTGCGCAGATGTCGTGAGGTTAGGTTCACCATGCATGGTTAAAGAACTCGAATCGATTCGTCTGCCTCTCACAGTTTGAGACTGCTTGATCGCTATGTCACCCTGAGTAATAATGGAATTTGATGATAACTTGGTCTCGATGATGTTATATACCCTCTGTTTGGTTCTATGTTTGCTTAGAGTAAGTTGCTAACCTAGACCGGATAATGAACTTAGAACCTGAGCTAAAACTTGAAAATAGGAATCTACATAGTGCTTTTGGCAAACAAACCCCTCAGTCAAAGAGCCTTGCATGTCTAGAAAGGTGGAGTAGCTTTACTCCTGTCGGTTAAGTCTTGTTGAGCTTAGTAGCTCAGTCTTGTTGTGGCTCTTCTTTTCAGGTGAGGTTGCTACTCCCGAGTCTTCTTCTGTTGGCACTTGGCCGCCCCAACTCCCTCCGGGTTGGACGGTTGAGTGGGATCCCTCCTCGGACGGCGAGGAGAGGGATCACTGACGTCCTGGTTGGCCTCACCAGGGACGTCCGACCCCCGGCGTTTAGCTTCCGTTTGCTTACCTTCTGTTGTTTTTCTTCTAAACCTTGTAAAACTCTGATGTTTGTCTTATGGCCGAACTAAATGGTTAAGTTGTTTAACTCAGTGGACTTGTTGTATTCTCTGGAACCACTCACCTTCGTGTGAGTTTGCTAACTCGGTCCTGTTCAAGTGGTTAAATCGGATGAAATCTGATGGCACTTCGAGTTAACTTGGCTAAGGCATGAGTGTCGCGTGTTAGGCGACGTAACCATGTTTAACCAAGCTAACCCGAAGTGGATCCACCACAGGGAGTTCCTCAAGAGCTTAGGTGGCAGCGCTTGAGCACGAAACAGGGGAAGATGCGGCAAGGCAACGATGGCGAAGGGAACTCCAGTAGGGCCTCTAGTACTCCCTTTTATAGCTGCGCGGAAGAGAGAGAGAGTCCGGATAGCGCGAGGATCAGGTCAATCAAGATGGAGTGCTTTGCCGTGGCGGCGATTGGTTGACGCCTACATTGGCCGGCGAAGCGGAGCTTCGGGGATAGGGTCTTCGGTCATTGGGCACTGAAGACAGAGGTTATGCAGGCGCGGTTTTGCCAGAGAGAAGGATTGGTGAGGACGAGCGCAGTCTGGTCGCATCAAGCGGTGGATTGGGGGCGGCAACTCGGCTAGCGTGTGGCAGGAAGGAAGGAAAGGGCACTGCAGGCGAGAGCGCTGCAGGTGAGGTGACAGAATGAGCGGTGACGCTAGCAAGCGCAGACCAGCGACTTTGCCGGGGCATGCTACTGGCGAGGAGGGAAAAGGAGTTGTCACTGCTGGATCTGCGGTTGGTGAAGGCAGCATCGTCGTGGGGCGCGCGCGTGGGCAGCGCAACTGCGGCGGAGACGGAAAAGCCGGAAGGCATCGGGGCGTGCGGCCGGGGATCCAGGTGAGATGATGAGCGCGGGAGGCAAGGCGGTCTGGCGCGGCAGCGGCCAATCTCTGGTCGCAGCGGTGACAGGGCGCATGGCGCGGCCGGCGAGGTTGTGGGCGAGACGAGACGAGGCAAAGAGTTTGCAGGGCGCTTCTGCGCGCGATTGGGAAGGAGGCGCACTGATCCGTCGGGTCGTGGCCGGCGACTGGGCGAGGCGGGGCTCGTCGGGGAGGTTAGGCCACGCGGTGGAGAAGTTCTGAAGCAGGGCGCACGCTTGCTCTGGCGCACTTGACCCGAGAGATCCGTGGGACTTGGTTGTGGGTCCAACTTCCAGACTCTGGCTCTCTCTCTCTCCCAGCTCCCAAGTTTGGAGGGACACTGGCTTTCGGGAATTAGAGAGAAACAGCGGGTTGTTGGGTTTCAGGGATCGGGGCTGATTAGAACTGCAAATTTGGGAACTCGTCTTAAGATTAACTCGGCTAACGAACCTCAGTCGTTACACCTTGGCCTGGCTCCTCCTCTCACAGCCCACAACCACCACCAGCCCAACACCCCCCTCCTGGCCCACCTCTCCTCCTTCGGCCCAGCACCATGGCCTAGGCCTGCTTCCTCTCACCGCGGTCAGCACCGCCGCACGTCGTCGCCCTCTACCATGCGCCGCCTCGCTCCACCGCACCACCTTTTACCACACCACACGTCTTTTTACCTCGC
This sequence comes from Setaria italica, assembly GCF_000263155.2. Lineage (NCBI taxonomy): Eukaryota > Viridiplantae > Streptophyta > Magnoliopsida > Poales > Poaceae > Setaria > Setaria italica. Next base: position 30,913,512 of record NC_028454.1, on the reverse strand, counting down.
CGCTGCTCCAACACGGCTCCTGCCGCACCACGACGTCACTCTAGCGCCTGCCACCACACCGCTCTAGCACGCCACCGCGCCTGACTCTGTCGCGCCTGCACCCACTACAAACCCCCTCCCCTCCTCGCCCGCCCCTTGGCGCCCAAGCAAACCATTCCCCCTTTTTTCTCCCTGAAATCGGCGCCAGGGCACCGTGGCACTATTCCCGACCATTTTATGTGCCGACGCCATCCTCATCCTCACCACCGGTACATGCTCCCTTCCCCTCACTTCCTTCGTTGCTACAGCAAGCCAACCCACCCTTATCTCCTCCCCGGCAACGTGGCCACCTCCGGTGCCTCCCTCCCACCTATAAATAGCCCCAGCCTCTATTCCCGACCTCCACACACCAAGCTCTAGGAGCTCAAGCTCCGGCCTCTTTGTGGCTGTGCCCTTCCCATCTCCCCCTTGCCCTTCCAAGCTCCAAAATGTGTTGCCCGCATTTCCCTCTCGCTCCCCATGCCCTTCACCCGGGCTCTAGTGGCCGGAGCTCCCAGATCGGGGAGCTCCCGAGCTCACCCGCGCTCCTCCCGTGGCGGGCAGGCGCAAGGTTGAAGAAGCAGCCGGGGCGCCATTTCTCTCCATGCCACTCCGTACCCCTCCCTTTCTGATGCTGCAAGCAGGCCCCACCTAGGGGTGATGGCGTTGCCCTATCCCCGTCACGCCCCTCCGCTTGACTCCCCTGCGCCCGATTTTGGTGGACCCATTCTCAAAAGTATATATCATTGCACAAAAAATATAATTAAACTATTTTCATCAATAAACATATTAAAACATTGTTATATTAAATTTTCGTAAAAAAAGGTTAAAATTAGCTACTATCACCTTGAATCTCACTAGAGAGCAACAAGTTAACTATAAACATGTACTTTCAAATGAACACCAAATGAAGCAAACTGTCACCTCAATTTGATTTTTCTAATGGATTATTTTTTTGGAGTTATGAGAATGTATTTTGTTCCCTAACCAAAATTTAGGATTTTTCAAAAAAATGGGTATTATTAATTTTTGAAAACTATAAATAAAAACTAGAGTGCCAACTATACAAACATTTGAATTTTGCCTTCCAAATTCGAATGTGGTATTCCAATGTATGTATGAAGTGGCACATATACAATTTAATGATCAATCTTGCAAAACAATAAAGTTAAAACGTGAAGTAATCCCATTACATAGGTAGAAATAAATTTATGTTCCCAAAAAAAGTACATTATTGCATAAAATTATAATTAAAATTACTTTTATCAAAAACCATACTTAACTAAGGTTATGTTAAGTTTTCATGCAAAAAAACATAAAGTTAGGTACTAACCATAAGAAAATGAGTAATTCCATGCGCTGCAAGTACACAAGGAAATGATTAATTTCCCTGTGAGTTTGATTATTTCCCTGTGCGTTAGGAAATGCGAATTTCCCTATGGGTTTGGTCATCTCCTTGTGCGTTCTTTACGAACCGACAAGGAAAATGAGTAATTTCCCTGTGGGTTTGGTAAATTTCCCTGTGCGGTATTTTAAAACCGACAACGAAATGTGAATTTTCCTGTGTTTGGTCATTTCCTTGTGTGTTCTTTACAAACCGACAAGGAGGAAATTCCGTTTCCGTGTGCGCGCAGTTTTGCGGATGATGATAGAGTAGCACAGGGAGACGTGCTCTGCTCGAATAGGAGACTAGTAGAGAATTGACCTTTAGTCCCGGTTGGTAGGGTGCAAATCTCCCGAAAATGGATCCGGGATAAACCAACCGGGACAAAAGGGGGGGTCTTTTCACGCGAAATATGCGCGTGCGCGCTGCGTGGGATTCGAACCCACAACCTCCAGCCTCGCGCATAGCTTTCTTGCCATCCTACCTACACACCACATCTGACTATGGAGGGGATGCTATCCTTTTGTATTAACTCGTGGGGGACCCTTTTATCCTGGTTGGAAACACCAACCGGGATAAAAGACCCCCTTTTATCCCGGTTGGTATTACAAACCGGGATAAAAGGGTTCGAGGGATTTAGTCCTGTTCCAGTGACCTTGGTGGGGACCCTTTTATCCCGGTTTGAAATACCAACCGGGATAAAAGGGGAGGTCTTTTTCCCGGCTGATGTTTCAAACCGGGATAAAATGCCTCTCAGGATCTTTTTTTCACACTAGCCTTTGCAACCGGGATAAAAGGTCCCGGTTGGTGAGCCCCCACCAGTGACCGAGCTTTAATCCCGGTTGGTGAACCTTTTGTCCCAGGCCAACTTTAAACCGGGACAAAATGGGGTGCATCGAAAGCCAATTCTCTACTAGTGGAGCAGGATGCATGGCGGCCTACTATCCTGCTGCCCATTCTGTAGCCTGGTGCACGTGCATGGACTTTTCCGTTGTTGAACTCGATCGGGACAGTTTGTACCAAAATTAGGAGTACTTGGGTCACATGAGGCGGCGAGCCATTCAAACCTGCGAGGCCAGTCGATGCCGAAGTTGCAGTCCACGTATGCATAGTTCTAGAGGAGTGTTGCTGGCCGTGCGCCGTCGATTGGTCCATGAGACCATGACATTGGGTACCGCCGTACCGGAACCTTACACCTTTATTTTAATTAATAATATTCCATACGTTATTTACAAAGTACTACAAACTTATTCCTCAAAAATTTAAGTAACTATAAAAATATGACACCAGAACTGAATTTCCGTCGATAAGACTGAAAAAAAAAACCCTCAATTTTATTGCATTGGCTGTTTCACCGAAAGCGTGCAACTCTTGCTGCGGACGAAGTGGGATTTCCTCTTGTACACCGTGGTCGTTTTCATTTTGCATGACTTGACCTGAACATGTAATAGTATATTCCGAGCTGCAAGAAGCTGTCGCCGTTCTTCCTTCAGCAATCAGCACGCTGTACGCGGATTTGCGGCTGTGTAGTATTGTGTGGTAGCGCGGCACTGCCCCAAGTGCGACGCGCGTGCGGCCACTGTCCTCTCCATGTATCGAACTTGCCGGCCAATCGAGAGAGATGGTCGGCGTGCGGCGACTGGCGAGGAGAGATGACCGACCAAATCATCCGATCGGAAGGGCTCAGTGTCCATCTGTCGAGATACGGCGATAAAGACAAACCCAAGTCTCCATCGGCATAGATGCACAGTCATTCACATTCGTTATGTCAGTTAATGCGTTTATGAAGATATTTAGACCGGTGCAGTGGGCCCAAATTAATTATCTTACCCTAATCTTCTGGCCCTCCGTTAGTTCTCGAGGTTTCTTGCTTCATACGTATCTCGTTTTCTAGGACGTGCTCCACTCCTGATGTTACTGCTAGCAAATATCGCCGACACATGATCCTTGTTTTTTCTTTCCTTTCAAAAACTCTCCTTATCACTATGGTTGTGATATTTACGAGGCCTACTAGTAACTTTTACTGGCAACTTTAGACCTTATTTAGTTGCTAAAGTTTGGAGGTGATAAATTACTGTTACAGCACTGTAGCACACTATAGCATTTCGTTTGTATTTGTGAATTATTGTCCAAACATTGACTAATTAGGCTCAAAAGATTCGTCTCGCAAAGTATAACAAAACTGTGCAATTATTTTTTAATTTCGTCTACATTTAGTACTCCATGCATATGCCGCAAGTTTGATGTGATGGGGAATCTTCTTTTTCCATAGTGTCAAAGTTGGGAGTTGGGGATGAAGTAAACAAGGACTTAATTCAGGACGAAGCCTAACTGTCACAAATCACATCAACTGATCACCCACGTACGTCGGTGTTCGATTGGACCGGCAATGGCCAACCTTGAAGGAGTAGGCCCGTAGCATATGCTGTTCCGCGCGCTGCTATCTTGACGTCTACGGTGGTCTAGCACGGCGTGATGCATTTGTGGTGGTCGATCGACTGACTGGTCGTCGGACACATGTATCGTGTCTGTGCTTTCCACATCAGGTTAATCGGAGTGATTTCCACCATTGCATTGCAAGGCCCGGCCGGACCACCATGGGTGCGGATGGAGGATGGTCGGTGCACGCGTTGTCAGAGAGCACGGAGAATTCGGTGCCTGGCCCAGTCGGATCCTCGCGCGTCAGGGGCAAGCCAATGACAGTGTTTAAGGTTTCCTCTGGACCCTGGTCCCCTGCGCTGCAGCAACGTACCCAGCACTCAAAATAGTAGTGGCGCCGTACAGAGATAGATTCACAGCGAGTGGCGAGTGGCCGGCTGGCTGGCTGGCCGGCCTGTCACCCCCACACATTATGGCTCTAGATCATACCATATCTGCTTTTCACAGTAGATCCACCGTCCTCTGCTCTAACCTACCTGCAGCCTGCGTGCCTTCTTCCCTTTTTCCCCACCGCCGGCAGGAGTGCAGCACGGCCCGGGAGCAGATCAACTAGCGATCAAGCATTGGCAGGACCAGAGCGAGAGAGAAGACGCGCGAGAATTATTTTTAGTTCTATCTATACGACGTGAACTAGCCCGCTGAAACGAGAACTGCTCTACGCAACTTGACGCTACAAGTTTCCCGTGAGACCTCGATCTTCTTCTGAAGTTGATGTACAGTTAGTTGTCGTGTGCATAGTACGCGCGCGCGCGTCTCTTTCGCCAGGTCCGCGCTGAAGCTTCCCGGTTCCCGCGATCGTCCGAGAAGTTTTTGTTTCGTCGGGCATCGATGCAATGCAACGACAGAGCAGCTCGAGCACGGAACCGGCGATGGAGGAGCAGGGATAACGCGGGAACCGGCCGGCCAACCCGCGGCGGCCCCCGCACACGGCCACCTGACGCGGGACCCCCTGGAAACGGCCCGCCCAGCGAAAATGTGCCGCCGGGCCGGCGGTTAGCTTTGCCATTTCCGCCCCCGACCGGCGCGCCAACGCCGCTGGATCCGCATCCGCCTGCCTGCTGCTTAACGGGGACACACAAGCGCGCACCGTCCAACCGCCGGTGGCCTCCTCCGCATGCAAGTGTCCGCCTGCGCCACCTCGCGTGGGTACGTCACCTTATCCCGCCCCGCGCTGGCCCTCCTGGCATATGGCCCGACCCCGATGTGTGCCGGGCGTCCCCGGCCTCGGCTGATGTGACGGTGCGCATTGAGTACATTAGCTAGGCGCGGTGGAGCCGTGGAGCGTGGAGGTGATCTCGAGTCACTCACCGAAGAACGGAGGGCACCGATCGGGGACATCGGGTTGGGTCATGTGACGCTGCCACTGCCCGGACCCCGGGGCCGGCCGGGGAGTCCACCGCGCGCGCTGTCCCGACAGCGAACACGCGGCTCCGATGCGGCGGATGGCGAAGGCCGCAGGCGGCAACGCCGGGAACTAACCCATCGTCGGCCGGCCCACCAGCACCACCGCATCGGACGCCATGCAAGTGGGCGAGCAGGGGACCCTCGTGGATCGGCGAAGGGCCGAGATATTTAGCGACGTCTCCAACCAAGGTGACTGGTGTGGGCTCGATCTATCCCCTCTGCGTACTAACCGCCTCCGGGTCATCCGGCGATATCATCGTCGCGCTACATGCCTAGCGACTAGCTTGTCGGCCTTTCGTCGTCGATCGTATGTACTGCCGGCGAATTCCGGGATGCATCTGACGGCGTGTTTGCCTGATTGGGTGTATGCGTACGTGGTTTTGCATTGGGTACGTGCGGTGCTTAACGAGAGGAGACACTCCACGTTGGTCTGACGATGCATGACTTGGATGGCACCGGCCGGCGCCGATCGGCTTAGGTCAGTGTCCGAATCGAGTATTGTACGTGCCGTTCTAGGCAACGTGACATGATATGGCCTTTGAAGAAAGGACACTCTCATGTGGAGTTGTGTACCGGTGCCAGGCGTGAGGCGTCGTCTCTGCTGGCTGGCTGGGCATTGCATCTGCCGCCGACGACTTAATTGAAGGACACCATCATCTACATGTTAGGAATCGCCGCGATTCATCTAAAACGACGCTCACTGGCTAGTCCCTGTATAGGCATCGTCGTCGTGCAACGGTTGTTGGTTATACGTCTCACACAGTATCAGCATGAAAGGTGCGCCTTATCTACCACCGCGCATATGAAATGAAGAACGAACATGGGACGTCGCGTCGTCATTCGGTTGCCTCGAGAGGACCGGCCCAGTGATCCGATCGGGTAGACTGATTAGACACCGGTCCTAGCTCCAAAACAGATGATGATCACGTGAAACTTTAGCTTTAGGCCACCGCTCGCCATCGCATCGTTAATGCTCAGTATGATGCCGTCGATATCTTTGTACAGATGACGATGATTTTCTGTTAGTGCAATGCATCTTTCACACCTAACTGACACAGTATATACAGGTTGCGGAAATTAGTTAAAAGAGAGCCAGGGCCCTCTCCGTTTCGTGGCATTTGGCGGCAACATCCTACTAGCAGAGGCTAGCACCAGTGCATGCCCCCTCTTCTGCCGTTTACGTTTCTTTCACCTTTGCTTTCTCGAAAGTTCAGGTGTCCCCTGTGATAGCTAAATAAAGGCGGTTGCTTCCCTTTCAGTGGCAGCTTAATCACTCAGTATAGCACGTTGCACGTGTTCAGGTATAACGGATTACCGTCCTGGTTCACACTGTTCAGGTAGCTCATGTAATATCTGTTATCTACAGTGGCTTCACCTTCTTTTCTTTGTTTCTGACCAGTCGATCTGGCTCATTGGTGGAGTACTAGAGTTAGCTTCAAGTCGAAAAGGTGGTCAAACAAATAACAGCACAAATTGAAATTAAAAAAGTACTGTGAGAAAACGGAGTTCAGTTCTTCTGTTACAGGCCATACATGTGGTTACTAGTTAGTATCAGTGCTACTATGTGAAACATTTCTTTTTCACGATGTCGATACGTGCTCTGCAACATTCGTTCTGATCCGATTTTCACTGAAAATGAAAAGTCATTCTGTTTTCATTTGCAAAAGCCATCTGCCCATCTTTTTGGGCCTAGCATCGAAGGGCGGGCTACACATTTCCGGCGCAAAACCCGCGGGAAGCTTCGGCCTGAGCGGGGCCGCGCGGAGCCGAACCCGGGCGTGCGAGCGGATCGCGCAGAGGAGTAACTGGGCCGCGCGGAGCAGCAGCGCACGGGGCGGGCCACAGAGAGCAATTGGGCCGGGTGAAGCCCCCCGCGAGTGTCAGGAGCTTTAATTTGACTGTTCCTTCTGATTGGTTTGGGCACGCACACACATCTCTCGAAGCACTACGTGGATTAAAACAGGATAGCTTCAAAAACCTATATCTATACCTTATCTACAGTTGTTTCTTCCAATATACCTTTATCTATACCTAATATTTTGATTATTTTGCAAAAAAATCCCTCAACTTTTTCGTAATCAACTCGCAAGCCTGAGAGTTAAATTGTTGTAGTTAGTTGATTTGCAAAAAAGTCCCTCAACTTTTTCGCAATAGCTGCTGAGCGCGAGGGCGGGAACGGAGCAGCAATCGAGTGCCTGGCGGAGTAGCTGGTCGGCACTGTCGTTGTCGAGATTAGCGAATCAAGACTAAGACTAGTAAATTTCTTTTATGCGCGTAAGGATTCGGATGGTGGCGTGGGAGACACGGGGTTTAGACTGGTTCGGGCAAGGAAGAGCCCTACGTCCAGTATCGGGAACTGCTCGTGTTGCCCACGCGGGGTCTGTAGTAGGGGTTACAGGAGGGCGAGAGAGGGAGCCGATCCCAAGTCTCTTGGGTGTGCACTGACGCTCTAAAGGAGAATACGAGTGTGTTCTTGTTGGCTTCCGAGAGAGTCCCCTGTCTCAGGGCCCTGGTTCTCCATTTATAGCGCAAGGAGGCCACCGGGGTTACACATGAGACCGGGTGTGAGGAGAAGTAAGAGAGATAAACTAAGTTAGGTAAAAAACAATCATAAGGAGAGGGACCAAGCTCCAGGACCGCCGCCCCTCGCTCTGGCCTCCGGCTCCTGTCAGCGCGTCCGTCGGAAGAGGACGGCTACCTTCGGATCTTGTCGACGATCTCCCTAGTGGCCTTTGCCGCTAGACATGATAATGATGTTTGGTCGTGGCATCTGTGCCCGTCGGGGAGGGCGACTGGTCCTGTTACCTTGCTGTTGGCCCGTGGGACGCGGATGTCGCGTCCCTATCGCCGGATGCGTGGGGTGCGAGAACGGGCGGGACTTCCTCCTGTGCGGGGCGGCGCGGGTCATGAGTGCTTTGTAGCAAATCGGAGGGAGCCGCGGCCACTGTAGCCTGCACCGTACGGTCGCACATGGGTACTTGTGGCGGGTCGCGTCGGGGGCGCGAGCGCCTTTCTGCGCGCCAGTGCCGTGGCGCATTTATGGCGAGGTCGACGGGAGGACCCACGAGATCCGCGCCCTGATCTTCCAGTCTGCGCCCGAGGCGGATATTTGTCTTATGGGCCCGGATGAGTCCGACCCCCTGCGCCCTGGGTCGGGCGAGGCGGAGTCTTGCGGCGGGGGGTCGGGTGCTCCCGACCCTAGGCCCCTGGGTCGGGCGAGGCGGAGTCTTGCGATGGGGGTTCGGGTGCTCCCGACCCTAGGCCCCTGGGTCAGGCGAGGCGGAGTTTGGTTGTCATGGGGTTGGGGGTGTCCGACCCCGAAGCACTGGGTCGGGCGAGGCGGAGCGGGGCTCTCCCCTCCCGTGTTGGGCCGACGGCAGTCTTTATTACCTTAGGTGGGCTTGGGCCTTTACGATTGTTGTTTTCGTGGGCTTTGGGAGGTCGTTAATATTTCGCCCCAACAAGCGCGGGCATGGTCGGTGCTAGGCCCGAGGGATGGTCCTGGCGTAGCTACGCCACCCCACATGGGGGATGGAGGTGCCGCGGCTTTTGACGAGGGCGAACTGGCGGCTTTCCCAGCGGTGGTGCTGGGACTCCCCGCAGTGGCGGCGTGTCGCATCGCCATTACCCTTTGCCGAAACTTGAAGCTAATCCTAGCGGGGGAGGCGTCACCGGTATAGCATAGTGGTGGAGGAGCTCCCTATGACGTGCAGCAGATCTCGCATGGTCATAGTGATGTATGGTACCACCCACTAGTGTGGATTCGCTGGCATTCCCAGCAATAGTCCTCAACTAGAGGCAGCGCTAGCTAATGTCGTCTTCGTCGGCAATACTCATCGCCACCTGCCATAGGGGCTGCCGCTTCAGCCTCAGTAAGAAGCTCCAATGCCCATTGCTGCATCATTAGGAGGGCAATCCACAACTAGGAACCATATGCGTAGGATGATGAGGAAAAATTCACTGGAGCACGTCCCTGTTAATCTGCAGGGTACTTTTTAAGTCACAAGAATTAATGACAAGAGAGGTAAATTAATGATAAGAGGGATCTTCTTGCTCCACTTATTTTTAATATGATTGAGAAGCTTATCGTGGGTCACTTGGATACTATGGTACTTCTTGGGGGCACACTTCATAGTCACTCAGGTGCAGTGCCTTCTCTTCTACAATTTGTGTTCGTCTTAGTACAACGCCCTCTCTCAGATGCCTAACAATAATCATGATTTTTATGAAGGATTTAGCCCAATTGATGGAGAATCAAATTTTAAATATGATTTGTCCTTATATTATGGAATTTTCCGCCGCAAGATAGTAGGTTGACTGCTATGCCTTTACTATCTAAATCTGAAAATTAATTTATAGGTAGAACATTTGGTTATCATTGACTATATTATGAGGAGCAAATTGTAGCAGGATACTTGCATTGTTTGATTGCTCATGTTTCTTGGAGCAACTAGGTCATGATGTCAGGCTGTTAGTGTGTATACATTCAGGCATGAATTGTTGAGCATATTATAATCAAGGACTGAGCATTTATTTTAGCCTTGCAGTTTTTTTACTTTTTATAGGTTGAAAGTTTTGTGGACAATCTCTTATGTTCATAATAACTTGCATATCATTAAAAACTAAGACAGGAGTTGCATTAGTACTGAATCTTACCAGAAGTTTAATGCATGTTTGAACCAAATATAGGACACATTACATATGTATAAAAATTGAGATTTCACCGTTCAAATAGGCCATGTAGAATTTAAAAAGAGTTGTCCGCTTATTATTATCAGAGATGTATTATGAAACATCCTAAACTAGATTAGGAAGTGAAGTAAGCAAACTAGAAGTTAGCGGATGATAACTTGGGAGTAGGTAAGAAATCGTAGCAACACACGCCAACCGTCATGGATGTTTTTAAAAAAAGTTCCTCGCATTTTTCATAATTAAACCCTCAATTCTAAAATCTTTTTTTTCACCAGATTTTTGGTCCAATGTCACGCGCAGCTGAGTACTAGCCGGAGACGGATTGGTTTCCCATGTATATACGTTAACATATCGTCTCCATATTTTCTTTCTTTTCCCGGTCGCACGTCAGGTCTCCTTGCCAGGGGCGGACCCAGGCTAGGATTTGAGCGGGGGCACAACTTAAGAAAACTTAGATTTGTGAAGCTTGTACATGGTGAAAAGAATATCAATTGCATTTGCTTTAAGATTTTGAGCGAGGGCCTGTGCCCTCACTCGCTTGTGCGTAGGTCCGCCCTCCCACCTTTTTTTTCCTTCCTGATCCATCCACCGCCCATATAAGTTGAGAGGGCATGCCAATTGAGAGCTAGCACTTGGAGACTATGACAGCATGGAGGAAGCATGTGCGGGAGTCTAGACTGAAGAGGATGTCGCGAATGACATCGGTGTCGCCGAGCACGGAGCACCCGAGCCGCAACTACAACACCACGCACGGGAACGTAAGGGAAGGAGGGTTTGCTAGCTCTGGTCCATCGGTAACCCTAGGCCGCCTGTCGTCGAGGCCGATCAAATCAAAATGCCAGCGTGACCCGCGATCTGGCAGTCGTATCGCTCACTACTCATCTTCTCATTTTTACGCTACATTGCGTCTTACATAGTCAGCGTCCGTGCTTCAATGCCCCTCAGCCGTCTGCTCTGCTGTCGGCGACTAGATATGCTACATCACCACCACCTCGCGCCTTCTTCGAGAGTGCCGCAGCTCAGAAACGCAGTCAAGGGTCCGTACCTCCGTTCGTTGTTCTCTCCGTCGTAGAAAAAGGCGCGCACGGCAGGTGCGGTGACGCTGCGCATGTCACCTGCACTGGGTTTCCGAGGGAGCCGTGCAGCCACCGATGATTGGTGCTTGACTGCATGGATTTTGAGGAGGCGTGTAGAAAAGAAAATGCTGCCGAGTTGCTGGTTCAAGCTCAAGGAGGAAGGTGGCGGTGGCTTAGGTGCTTGCGTGTGATTGCTTTGGTCGTGGAGGTTAAAGAATAGAGGAGAAAGGATAGAAAGTGAAGGTGCTTCGGTTCGAAGAGAAGCTCCTTGGAATATTGGAGTAACGAGAAGAGGATAGAAAGTGTTGCAGTTTTGCTTGCTCGTGGATTTTTGTGAGAAAGAAGAGAGATCGAGAGGATGAGAGCTGAGGAAAATTGGAGTGAATTTGGTGCCTACTGTTGCTGCACGAGTGGGGATCAACCAAAGGAGATGAGATGGTGATTTTAATTGGGGAAGAAAGATTATAGCAAAGAGAATCAGCTCAAATCTTATAGCAAGGAGAAGTAGCTATGTTTCTGTTGAATAGCTTCGTGTAAAAGAGAAGCGGGAGAAAGAGACGAGCATGCTGGGGTGCGGCAGCCTGCTAGGAAGGGAAAGAAATGAGCGGCAATTTTGGGATTAAGTAATGGTAGCTATATTTTTTAGATTAAGGAAATGGTAGCTATGTTAGATTTGGTAAGAGATGGAGTTGAAATAAAAATAGAATATTATTAATCGAATTAGATATCAATAGGATTAATTGGCAGAGCTGTAAAATAATATGGTTAGCAAACAAGGATTTGTTTCTTGTTCAATAGAATAAAAGAATAGTTTAAGATAGGAATCGATGCTAAGCTTGGGGATTGTTCCTAGGTTTGGCATATATGCAAATAAAGATTTGATAAAGCTTGTTTTCACTACCAAGTGATACACTACTATTTGGATGGATATTTTTTTAGAAGTATAATGAGCGCATACATAAATTTGTAGTCCATTTTTGTTGATGTACTCCCTCTATCCAAAAAAACTGCAACTCTCGCTTCCTGAAAAGTCAACGAATTTTAAATTTGATCAAATTTATACAAAATAGTACTAACATTTATGGTACAAAATATATCAATAGATTAATCATGTAATATATTTCCATACTAAATCTATTTGGAGACATGAATGTTAGTACTTTTTATATAAATTTAGTCAAACTTAAAACCGTTTGACTCCTCGAGAAGTGAGAGTTGTATTATTTTTGGGACGGAGGGAGTAGGTCATAAATAAGTTACCACATGAGTTTTGGGACATATTTATTTATTGGACGAGGGGTGGGTGTGCATGTTTTTCTCTCACCCGTTGTAACGCACGGGCATATTTGCTAGTTACCTGCTTCCAAGACATTACATTCATCTCTCTTATAGCACTTCGAGCCAATTAAATACTCCATCGGTCACAAATTACAATTCATTTTGACTTTTCTATATACATTACTTTTACTATGTATCTAGACATGAGTATATATTTATGTGCATATCAAAAGCTATGTACCTGGAAAAATCAAAACGAATAGTAATTTGGTGCGGAGGGAGTAATAATGTATCAAAGTCGACAAGATAGTTTAAAAAGCTAAAAAGGATACCCGAATGAAAAAAAATAAAAGTATACTGCTAAAGTTAATTTACGTGTTGGTGATCAATATCATATAGGCTATAGACCTCCTGATGCATGCATGCGTGTAAGATAATATAAAATTGATGGCATCATCCCATGCAAAACAAAGTTTTAAATTTGATTGCACCCCTACTTAATTATATTGGATGATTTTTCTATCAATATTTTTAATTGAGTTGGAAGATTTTCTGAGATACATATATCTAGAATAAATTCTATGAAGTCACTGAACAAAAGAATAATACACATCAAACAGACTATACGTATTCACTAAATAAAGATATATACCTCTAGAACAAATCATATAAAGTCACAGAATAAAGGTTTGTACTTCTCAAACAAATTATATAAACTTGCGGAATAAAATAACTATACGCATCAAACAAATTATAGAAGTCATAGATACACATTGTCGGTGTTTTAGGACATGCAACCTACTACGGGTATCCCCGGAGTAGAGTTTCGTAGACTTCGCCGAGATCTTAAAGCTCAATGGTGAACATGAGACATCAATTTAGCGTGATACCCTACGTCATGTGTGGAGTGCCTTGCGTTGGATTGATGTGTGTGATTGGTTACAAGAGGTGTACCCGTGCCTCTCTTTATATAGTCCAGAGGGTAGGCGTACGAGTCTAGATTCCTAGTCGGTTAAGATAAGGGAGTCCTACTCTTATTATAAAGATAGACTTTCCTAACATCTGACTAGTCATCCTCACCTTGCTTGGTGACCACACCACCTTGTCCCGTGGCCCCTAAGGTAGTCTTTGGGCAGCCCATCTTCTGGCCGAGTAGCCCAGCCCATCTCGGGAGTCCTATGGATCATGGTCCGTCAAGCTCCCAAGCTCTTCATGGTTGATCTCGTGTCTTGCTTGACCCTTCGAGCATACACCGAGTAGTTTCAAGTCCTTCTCGAGTTGTCTTCAACCATCTAGAGAAACCATGGAGTGCTTATTAGTCTTCAAAATTTCATTGGTGTGCACCTTCACGGTGGACCCAGTGGATGTAGCCCCCGAGCCTTGATCTGATCCACACGATCTGGTCAAGGGTCTTCATGTAAATCCTAACCATCCTCGAATGATGTGCACTTTGAAAAAAGTGCACCCATTGGGTGTAGCCCCATAGCCTCATGTTGTTTTGCAAAAAAGAGCTTGAGGTTCTTTATGTAATTCTTGATCTTCAACGAGTCTTTTACAGATAATCCCATAAAACTTTTAAATGCACACGTGTCCCATAGCCCAAGCTTGAAACCAACTAGTTCGTAGTCGATTAAAGAGCCAATAATGACATCCTTTGGCCACGGTAACATTTCCAGCCGCCATAACGACATCCTCTGGCCACGGTAACATTTCCAGCTGCCATAACACAATGATATGATGAACACTTATCGTCATTTGCAGTTCACGGGTTTACTGCTCCGCGAAAGATACTTTTGCAGGAACGCATTGAAAGCTACCTGCCATCATCTTAGTAGTTTCATTAGCGCAACAGAGCTGAACATGTCATCGAGCCCTAGGTGTTCATGAGGGTACTGTTACTTCCTGTCCATATGCGTGCCACCCAAGCTTAGCGCGGCGAGCTTCTTCTTCACCATGGTCTTGATCAGCCTAGCACTACTCTCTCTCGACCTAGCACTAGTCTCTCTCTGGTTTGTCAATGCTCTCTCTACTCTTCAAGGCCCTCCTTTTTATCAATGCCTAATCCTAGCTCACTGGCTCGAGGTTGGGCTGACTCATGAGCGGGGGCTGGTAGCAGTGGCGGGCGGACCGGGGCCACGGTGCACGGGGTGGCCTGCGACCTGCTGCCCAGACCGAGGGTGTGGTACATGTGAGCGCGTTGAAAGGGGCGCATGGACGTACGGGTGAGGAGTTGGCTTGGCTAACATTTGGTGCGGCTGCGCCCAGCCGAGTTGTGCGGCCCTGATCTCGATCGCTGCCACGTGGAGATCGGACGGGAGGTGGGGCTTCGCTCCACCAGATGCCACGCAGCTCCCAGGCAGGGGCAAAGCTGGGCCAAATACAGGCATAGGGCCACTCAATAGAGTTAATAGGCTGGTTGTATTGGACCTTCTTCCTGCAGTAGTCAACAGTATAGAAAAAACAGCCCAACGCCTAAGGCCATGGCCCTAGGCCTTCCTCCGTCCCTGCTCCCAGGCATGCTGGCCGCCTTCACTCGGCTCCAAGCTGAAAATGGTTTCATATCTGAAATCTGAAATGTTCGTTCCTGTAGAGAATAGACAGGCTATACTAGCTTTGAGTTTGTTACAACAACGGCGGTAACATCACAAGCCTTCTCTTTCCAAAAAGAAGTCCAAACTCCACCACCATTTTTGGCATGCCTTCTCTTTCCAAAAAGAAGTCCAAACTCCACCACCATTTTTGGCATGCTCCAACTCCACCATTTTTTACTCGAACTCCAAACTCCAGATGCAGCTTGCACTACGTGGAGTTGGAGCTATCTCGCTGGAGGTGTTTGGTTAGGAGGATGCTGCATCTCCAAATAAGAGTTTTTTCAAGATGGATTGCCCATTATTGCACCCCCAGCTCATGGCCCCACATGTCATTTTGTATCCTCTGTTTTCTTTTTTCACCGGTAATCTTCTTCTTCCTTGGTGGCTGCTCCGCAGGATGGGGCATGGGGCATGGAGCGGAGCGCGGGGCGAGGCACGCGGTCTGGCCGGCAGCATGCACGTCGGGGCCTGCGGCAACCGAGGCGGTGGCACTGCCCTCCTACGATTTGGATCCAAGCGGGTGGGGGACGACGACCGCTCCTCACTTGATTCTGACCGTTGCTGCTCCTGTGGGCTGCTGCGCGAGCTAGGGTGGTGGCAGTGGCTTGCTCGGCCGATGGCTGCTCGGGATGGGGCTAGCGCCGACTGCTCGACTGGCGGCGGCGCAGTATTGGGCTGACGAGGCCTGCACGATCGAAGGCGGCATAGGACGAGGGCCGCGCGGGGGTGCCGCGCGGGGGTGCGGATGGGGGCTGAGGGCGGCCTGCTCGGCCGGAGGTGGTGCGGGATGGGGTCGGCGCGGCCGGCAGTGGTGCGGGTTGGGGTCAGCGCGGCTGGCTCGACCGCGGTGGGCAGGAGGCGAGTAAGGAGGGAGGCGCGGCAGACTGGGAGGATAAGGTTGGTGTCGGTGGGTTGAAATGTACTAGAGCTCCACCAACTTCATGAAGTCAGGCTGCTTCAAAAAATAGTGAAGTTGGGGTATTTGGTTTGGGTCAAAGCCCGACCTTACTACCTCTGTGTCAATGGCAAGACCTGTGTTAAACAACAGACTCTGTGTCATAGAGGAATGACAAGACCTGTGTTAAACAGCAGATTTAAAAAGTCACAGAAGTTCAAGTACAGTACTTGCTCAGCAGTCTACAAAACGATATCCATTCCTAGTGTACAATAATACTATGGATACTATGGAACCCGTCTGCAGAGAAGTAGGTGCTACCTTTGAAACAGTGGAGAAAATTCTTTTGTGATCTCTGCGGTCTTGACAAATTTCTCGAAATTTAATAGTATCTCAATATAGCAGTGCCCAAGAAATGATTTATTTAGCCACACCAACAATCAAAGAAGAATATACTACTATGAGTTGCAAATTAAATTAGACAGCAATTCTTTCAAACAGGCCCATGACATTTTTACAACTGCGGGAGAGGTCTTCCCAAGTGTCATCACGTCAACATGGATGGAACAGCTGGCCTAGGAGGCCCGCCAGTTTGACATAGCAAATAGCCGAAAAGACACATCAGAACAATCTTTATCATAAGTTAGAAATGCATACATTTTCATCTCAAATTTACCGTATTACATTAGCAACATTTTTATTCTAAAATTCTCCGGCAACAAACGGAAGTGACGCCCAGATCCGCACGTGTGCTTCGTATTGTGCTGCTACCAATACGATTGTGAAACATCCATAATTACAGGACTAGTACGTTGGAGCGGGATATACTATTCGCACAAAATCCATAATCCCCATTTGTTGCAAATGTGTACAATCAACCACACGAGACAATTTCTTTCTTTTAACCCCAAGAAACAATGATAAAGAAACTAAAACGAGCAAGATGATTACCTGGGACCGAATCAGCCTCTCGACGCTGTCCCCTGCGACGGCGGCCTGGCACCTGGCACTGAGCTTTCCCTCCATCTCCCCGCCGCGCCCGTCGCAGCATTCGCGGACCTCCTCGTTGGTGAGGTCGCCGAATTGGTTGATGCCGTATGCTGTTTCCCCAGCGGCTGCGGCGTTGAGCTTGACGACGACGCGGCGATTGGCCTTGAACAACTTGTACCAGCACTCCTCCTCGCCGACGTCTCTGTAGGTCTTCCCGTACTTGGCCTTCCACCCAACGAACATCCGGCGGGCCTCCTCCTCGTACGATTTCTCCCCCATCCGGACCCCGCGCCCACCGAAGCTGGCGTGGCCGTTGAGACCGTTGAGGCCGGATGAGGTCACCCCGGCGACGTTGGCCCGGGCGACGCGGCGGCGGCTGTTCTTGAACACCGCGTACCGGCACTCCTCTTCGCCGGCGTATTTATAGCTCTTCTTGTACTTGGCCTTCCACTCCACGAACATACGGTGGGTCTCCTGCTCGTACGTGTCCGGGGCAGCCGGCGACACCAGCAGCATCAGCAGCGCCGGCGACACCAGCAGCAGCATCAGCAGCGCCGCCGCCATGAGAGCAGCCGTGGAGCCCCTCGTCGCCGCAAGCCCGCAACCACGAGGCCAACGACGGGAGAATAGGCCCATTAACATTTCGGCCCATCTATTTCAACTTGTAATAGTCATGGCCGGAGCTAAAAGGCCCACTACCAGCCCATTCACCCAGCTCATCTCGCTCGCTCTTCTTCTCTTTCCTTCTTTCTCCCCTCTCACCGTTGCAGGTCCCAACTCAGATCTCCCGACCTGCCACCACCCCCGAGCTCCCCAAACATCACTGCCTCCTCCTTGCTCCCTCCCCAGATCTCCAGACTCCAGATCTCTGCTCCCGCCCCCGCCCGCCTCTCGCCCGCGACGACCCCGCCGCCGCACGCGGCGGCCGCGGCGAGATGCTCCGCCTCCGGGCGTTCCGGCCGACGAGCGACAAGGTCGTGAAGATCCAGCTCCACCCCACACACCCCTGGCTCGTCACCGCCGACGCCAACGACCGCGTCTCCGTCTGGGACTGGGAGCACCGCCAGGTTCAGCTTTCTTCTAGGGACTCTCTAGCGCTCGGCCAATTTGATCTCGCTATACAGAGCCCGCTTTGAAGCTTTGTTTGTGGCTCATTTGATCTCACGGTGCTTTGGAATTCCATAGGTGATCTATGAACTGAAGGCGGGTGGCGTTGACGAGCGGCGCTTGGTTGGTGCGAAGCTTGAGAAGCTCGCTGAGGGAGATGGTATGTGGCGCACTAATTCTCGTTTCGATTGTAATTGGTGGTTTGGGCATGCCAGTGGGTCTCTATGCTCAGTGGTAATGCTATTCACCCGCTGAATTGTGATGGATGGGTGCTTAATTTGTTAAAATGGGCGTTTGTTTAACTACTAGTTACCACGAGTTAGGTCTGTCAGACATGTCATTGCTCTGCCCTTGTAGAAGATAACTTTGATTAATTTCCTGTAGTAACGTGATCCCATAGTGATGGATAAACTGTAAATTAGGTCAATAACCTTCTTCTCATGTACTCATCGCTAGTTGGAACAACACCCTGAGATTACTGTATAGTGTATTGGTAGTGTATGATTTCATTCAACTTGTACTTGGGCTTGCACTTATGTTCGAATGCAGCAAGAATTTGTATTAAGTACTGTTCTGATATAACCACCAAACTTTATGTTTCAAATGTCATTTGCAAAACTTACTTATCTGCAACATGCCAAACCCTTGACCTCGAGATCCTTGTTGATTCTAGTTGTACTGTTGTTTTAGTCATTTCTGCTTTCACATGTTTGCCATCCCTTCCACTTTTCTTATATATGTCATTTAGTTGTTATCTTCATTTTGTTCATTACCCTTTTTCAAGCCGGACAAATGTCTTTTTTGCTTACCGCACCCATTTGCAATGTTTTGTGCAGATTCAAAAGGGAAACCCACAGAGGCCATTCGAGGGGGAAGGTATCGATTTGAGTTTTCTGTCTGATAATATGATGATCATGTGCATAATACCTGTACCTGACTCCCTATGGGCCTACTGTTCTTCCCCAAGTGTAAAGCAGGTTTCCTTTTATGATGACGATGTTCGCTTTTGGCAACATTGGCGCAATTGTTCTGCTGCTGCTGAGGCCCCAACTGCAGTCAATCAACAAGCTTCCACATTCAGTGCGCCTGCACCGTCGACACGAGGAAGACACTTTGTTGTCATTTGCTGTGAGAACAAAGTCATATTTTTGGATTTGGTGACTATGCGGGGTCGTGATGTTCCTAAACAAGAGCTTGACAACAGATCACTTCTATGGTGCAGATACTTTTTTTTCTCTAATAAGATATGTTTATTTCTACACATCTTTGTTCATTTGTTCATGGCATTTAGGTGAGCCTAATTGAATTATGAATATTGGATTGGTTTTCTCTAATATGTCAGTTTTGGGTTGTTGATCCAAGGAGCACAATAAGCAAACCTATTATATGATTTCTGATGTTGAGGGTTTAACCTACATCACCATCGCTTTAGGCCTATAAGCCACTTCCTGCAATTTGGCTCCTTCACACCATTTATCTTACGTATCATAAAGTCACCTAATAAGATACTCTGATTGGTCAGCACCAGTGTACTTCTTTCGATATCCTGGATCATTAGGCATGGAAGATAAACAATCGTTTTCCATTATTAACGTTATGATATTATAGATATTGATTGCACTGGGTATTGCTAACAAACATTTGCATGACTGCATTTGGTACTGTTAAAACTAAAGCAATTCTTTATCAACTGTAACCTGGACCTGAACTTGGATGAATTCTAACATCCATGGACGAATGGTTCAGTTGCCCTTGACCTTTAATGGCATTTTGCATAGCACTTTTGTAGTCTAGAGTCTAGACCATTTTAATCTTAAGCCTGTTCCTTATGTCAATGCAACTTTATGCTGCCGCTGTTGGATTCTCTGCTACATTTTGACCACCTGAGACCTTGTGATAAATCAATTACCACCAATACTAGATCAAAAGTAGCTCCTGTTTGCCCTTATTCTTTGTTTGTACTCCCTCCGTCCCAAATTACTATTCATTTTAGCTTTTCTAGATACATAGTTTTTGCTATGGATCTAGATATATGTATGTCTAGATACGTAGCTAAAGCTATGTATCTAGAAAAGCTAAAACGAATCGTAATTTGGGACTGAGTATGATGCAAATGGCTTATGCTGTATTCACTCAACATCTATCTGTTGTGTAGCATGTAATTTGAAGCCTTATACTTTCATTTTTGCAGTATGGAGTTCCTCTCCAGATCATCTTCAAGTGATGCCCCACTCGTTGCCTTCGGGTCATCTGATGGCGTTATCAGAGTTCTTTCAATGTTGACATGGAAGGTTAAACATGCTTTACCCTATCCCCATTTCTTCCTTACTGGCTTACTGGAGTTTAAACTGAGCGTTTTGATCCTTGCAGCTTGTGCGAAGGTATACAGGTGGACATAAAGGAGCTATAGCTTGCTTAATGACATACATGTCTGCAGCCGGTGAGGTAACTTTTTGCATAACTATGTATTGTCTTTGACTCTGTTTGCTTTATTTCAGTGGTTACAAGTATGTTCTTTCTGTTGCTTTCATATACAGCAAACTTCTATTTGCATGTTTTGCTTTTTTGACATTTCATTGCTGTTAATTCCGATTTCGTTTCTTCAGATAGTACTGTTATATCTTTCCATTAACAATAATTGCATTCTCTTCAGGTTCATTTAGTTTCTGGAGGAAGCGACGGCCTGCTGATATTATGGAGCGCTGATCATATCCATGACTCGCGTGAGCTTGTGCCTAAGATTAGTATGAAGGTACCAATTTTGGTACACTGAGTTGTTTATGGATCAACGAAAAATGAAATGGCACAGAACATTTGTATATAACTTGTAAAAAACTTTACCTAGCATGTGGGTTGGTTAATACTCTTTTTTTATATGTGTATTTGTCAAGGCCCATGATGGAGGTGTGGTTGCAGTTGAACTTTCAAGGGTGATGGGGAGTGCTCCACAGCTCATTACAATAGGGGCTGATAAAACTTTAGCCATATGGGATACTGTTACTTTCAAGGTACTCATATTAGATATTTGCATGCGATTGTATTATTTCATATTTCAGGTAGAGCTTACAGTATCACATTTGCTGTGCAGGAAATAAGGCGCATTAAACCAGTACCTAAACTTGCTTGTCATAGTGTTGCATCATGGTGTCATCCTCGTGCACCAAACCTTGATATTCTAACTTGTGTGAAGGACTCTCATATTTGGTACATATTTCTGCCTGTTTAAAGAAGTATTAGTTGCAGATTTTCTGTAATGATCCTAATCATGGTTTATCTACACTGTTGTGCACTCTGTATTGTTACAGGGCCATTGAACACCCAACTTATTCTGCTTTAACAAGACCACTCTGTGAATTGTCATCATTGGTTCCTCCACAGGTCCTTGCACAGCATAAGAAACTGAGGGTATTCTTCTGTTCTTATTCCTTTAATGGAGCATGCTAATTTGCCATTTCAGCGGCTTTAATTAGATGTGGTTAAGCTCTTGTCTCTGATCTTGCATTTAACACATTCTGAAAATATACAATATTTCTATTCGCTTATCTTTGCCTTATTAACTGCAATGTTCTGGGTTAGGCCATGCATAGTTTGACCCCCCCCCCCCCCCCCCCCCTCTCTTTTGCTATACTTCAAGAGATTGATTGCTGTGCCCTTGCAAGGAAAATCTCAACATTGATACTGAGTGTCTGTGGGACATGAACTCATCTCAAATATCATTATATAATAAAAAGAGAAAATGGAAGTGGCATGTACTGTTCCAAAGGTTTGCTTATTAAAGTAAACTACGCCTAAAATTTCATAGAGTTAATTTAATCTTTTAAGGATGATTAGCCACAGTTCAAGCTGATAATGATGTTTTGGTGACTTTGGTCTCATATGGCTTGATTGGTTGTGGGTAAACCTCTAGAAATCATGCATACCAGCAAGGTAACCTTTCAGCACAAAGTGAGGAACCACCTGTACCCATGTTTTTTAGGTCAGCCCTCTCATTCAATTCCAGACTTGTGTACTATTTCTTCTACCTTAATGAAATGACGCGCAGCTCTCCTGCGTAGTTCGAGAAAAAAAAAGCCCTCTCATTCAAGAGGATGTGTGGTGCTGGTATAATATTGAAGTGTGGATGTCAACTGGATATACCCAGAGACTGGAGTGGTATAACACTTGATATAATCTTTGCTTGATCTATTTCTTCAAACTGAATCTTGTTTTCGATTGTGTAACTGCTGGCTGCTGGTTTCTATATACAGATTGTGCAAGTGCTGATCTATATATGCATTTTCCTCAAGTGTGTTGCTAACTGACTGTATTTTGTGTTCTAGGTTTATTGCATGGTGGCACACCCCTTGCAACCCCATCTTGTTGCTACTGGAACTAATATTGGTATCATATTAAGCGAGTTTGATCCAAGAGCACTTCCAGCTATTGCTCCTTTACCAACACCGACAGGAAACAAGGAACATTCTGCTGTTTACATAGTGGAAAGAGAACTTAAGTTACTGAATTTCCAATTGTCAAACACAGCAAATCCATCCCTTGGGAATGCTGGTGTTGCATCTGATACAGGAAGATCAAGGAATGAATCAATAGATCAGTTGATAGTAAAGCAGACCAAGAAGCATATCAGCACTCCTGCTCCCCATGATTCCTATTCGGTCCTTTCAGTTAGCAGTTCTGGAAAGTAAGTGATATGCATGCCATCTTGTCATCTACTTCCCCCAATCATAAATGTAAGGCAATTAGGACATCGCCATGATCTCCAATATGACACTTTGACTAGCTATACCTATAAAAATGTATTGTATTAAATGAAAGAGTTATATATTTTTAAAGTACTGTTCATAATCAATCTAGTAATGCCAGTATCGCGCTGTTAATTTATATAAATTTCAGATACTGATAGTCAAAGGTAGAAAAGGTTGACTTAGGATAAAACTAGATGCTGTATTTTGTTTACCCATTCCAACCAGATTGTGGTTGCTACGCAACATATTGGCCTCATCTGAATTTGAATCCATCTGGTTATCGTTGCACTAGTCTTTAACCTCATGTATTTTCTAGTAGTACAAAGGTAGCCACTGGCTGTTATGAGCTGTGTTATTTTGGTCCAACCTGTCAGCTTAGAAGTAAATGCTGCTTATGTTTAATCTGCTTTGCATTTACCATTAGTGTTGTTGGAAACTTGGCGAGTCGTTTGGTTCCCACCGGTTTCATCCTGAATTTATCTGGAACAAATTTTCTGAAAAGCAAATGATTTAGGCCCTAAAACAAGATCCCTGATTTATTTGAATATTTTAATTTTTTATTACTACTTGTTATGGTTTAGGGATCAAATCATGAGAAAACAATTTTTCATTGAATGAGCTAAGCTGGAACCCATCACCATTAGTCTGGTTTGTGACCTACTTCAGTTCTTCAAAATCCTATTTCTTGCGTACCTGTAACATCGTTAGTTGCTTCCCAGATTAAAATGAGTTTTCTAATGATAAATGTTATACTTTCCTTGCAGGTATGTAGCAATTGTATGGCCAGACATTCCTTCTTTTGCTGTATACAAAGCAAGTGATTGGTCAGTTGTTGATTCAGGCACAGGGAAGCTTTTTGCCTGGGACACCTGTCGTGACAGATACGCTTTGGTAGAGAGCGCATTGGCTCCAAGAATGCCTCTTGTTGTGAAGGGCGGTTCTTCTAAAAAGGCAAAAGAAGCAGCTGCAGCAGCAGCTCAAGCAGCAGCAGCTGCAGCTAGTGCTGCTTCTGCTGCCACAGTACAAGTGCGTATCTTATTAGATGACGGAACAGCACATGTTTTGCAGAGATCAATTGATGGTCGTAGTGAACCGGTCAGTGATCTCCCTCCCTCCTTGCCCCCTTTTCATTTGAAGTTTTAATATTTTAGCACCAAGTTGATTTTCAATTTCAACGGCTTTTTTTATTTATATCTTGATGGAAATCTGAACTTATGAAGCACCATCATTTGTAGTTACCCTTATATTATGTCCAAAATATGCTGCAGTAGCAGCCTGTGATGGAAGATCTTCAGCTTAAAGAAGTTAAATTACATTTCATACATTGTTCTAATTTCTAACAAACTTAGCTTGCATTTCTTTGGGAACAGCAACACAGTGCTTTTTTTTCCTTGGGAACTGCTGAGCTCTGGTTACCTACTTATGTGACATAATAAATTGTTTTCTCCTAATCTACGTGGTTTAGAAGTTCAGCAGTTTAATGCCATTATCCTCCAAAGGAATTAGTTTAATGTTGATGAGCGATATTGTCAAAGTTACAGTTTGTGATTTATATCATTGGTTCATTTTTTTTTATGCTTGCTCGATTGCAAAAAAAGTTCTGATTGGTGGATAGTGAGATAACGTGCTGACAATTCTTTGTATCGAATCTTATTTCATCTTTATGCTTACCTTGTATCGTCGTGTTGGTTTCATTTGGAAACCTGCTGTCTCCTTTCATATCATGCGGTACTTGCATTGTGTATCAGCAACAACAATAGCAACATAGGCGTTTGCTAGTTTGAGTTTCTTGCTTCCACTTGTAAATAACTTTGATGGACTAGTGAAATAGAAACCATTAACTTTCTGGCCATTGCCAGAAATTCAGCAGCAGAAACTTTTCTGTCTAGTTTAATAATTGTGGTATTTCAGGTTATTGGTTTGCATGGTGGTGCTTTGCTTGGTGTCACATACCGTACATCTCGTAGAATCAGTCCTCTGACAGCAACAGCTATATCAACTGTTCAATCGATGCCCTTATCAGGTTTTGGTGGAAGTGGATCATCTTTTGCTTCTGATGATCCATTTTCCTCTAAAGAAGGGCCTCCACAAAATTTCCAGCTATACAGGTATACATTTGCATGTTGTTCTTTTGTTCTTTTTTTTTTTTCTAGAGCTTGGTGCTTCCTGGTTCCCTTGCTATCCATATAATTTATTCTGGCTGATACATTGTCTGATGTACCTGTAGAATTAGTTTATTGTATAACACTTGCTTTCTTAGACAATGATCTTTGCAGCTAACATCTTTGTTAGACTAAAGTTGCATTGTTTGGTGCAGCTGGGAGACCTATCAGCCTGTAAGTGGCTTACTTGCACAACCTGAGTGGACAGTGTGGGACCAAACTGTTGAGTATTGTGCATTCGCTTATCAGCAGTATATTGTAATTTCGTCCTTGAGGCCCCAATTCAGATACCTTGGAGATGTTTCAATTCCCTTTGCAACTGGTGCTGTTTGGCATCGAAGACAGTTATTTGTGGCTACACCAACAACAATCGAGTAAGATATTGATCTTCTGCATATAATAACTTCAATCATAATGTTCCTTTTTTGCGTTCCCATGGTATACAAGGCCTCTTTAAGGCAGATATGTCAGTGCTATGCCTTTGTGATGCAAGCTTGTAAATAGAAATGGATGATGACATACGATGCTTATGATTCCTTCAATAATTAGAGTTGCTGTAGCCTGTTGGCCGCTTGTAACAAAGAATTTCAATTTTTTTGGAGACACTTTTTAGGACATTTTAAAATTTGAAATGCATTCAATGGTACTGAAAATGATAGTGCTAAGTTATTGAGCATGCAGTTGATTTGTTCTGATTACTTCCATAAATAATAAATCTTGAAGAGATTTTGTTATTTCTGTGATTTGAATTGCATATTTAGTGGAATGTGTAGTCTAGGTAGACTTGTGTTAAGAAAACAGTATTTTTCAATTTTTTATGGCTCATGCAACATGCGTTGTCCCTTGATATTGTAAACAATGTTTCCCAGGTGTGTCTTTGTTGACGCTGGAGTTGCAGCTATTGACATTGAAACAAAAAAGAGAAAAGAAGAAATGAAAGCAAGAGAAGCTCAGAGTCAGGCAGTTGCAGAGCATGGAGATTTGGCTCTTATCACAGTTGAAGCTCCCCAGGTTACTGCAAGTGAAAAAATATCATTAAGACCACCAATGTTGCAGGTACAACATTCAGTATACTGCATGCTTTAGTGCTCATTTTCTTTGTCGATATACTGACATCTGTTTTCATGAGTGTTATCCAAAGTTAGTCCAAATAATAAGAAATTCTGAACTGATGTAATCGATATGTACTTTCCTGTATGTGCAAATTCTTTATACACACGTACACAGTTCTTTTCTTTTTGGTGTTTTGGATTTGTCACACTTGTAAAAAAAAAGACGACCCGCATCATTAGCTTTGTTTCTGAGGCACCAACCCTTCACCTTAGTGATCAATGAACGAAGACATCGAACCTTGTAAAATGTAACATACACTAAATGAGTAAGGGGCAGCACTTCAGATATATGTAGCTGGCTGTACTTATTTTTGAAATCCTACATTAGAGGGGAAGGGCCTTACCTTATCTACAACTATATAATTGCAATTCTGGATAGCATTATTCTTAGCCGAGGAAGGAACCGTTGATGGCGGAGTTATTTGCACTTGATTTTCCAGCTATATGAAGATGAGTTTTTTCTAAAAGAAAATTTGACATGTATAGAACTCCGCAGATTAGTTAAAAAAGGCCACAATCATTAAAGAAAGAGACCTTGATCCTTTCATCGTTTTGCACTTGAAAAAGAAATTTGCAAAACGGGTAGTTTCACACTCCTATATCACTAGATAAAAATGTATGGAATAATACTTCAAATTTTTAGGCTGCCGTCTCTGTTTGAGAAACAGAGTATTGTATCTTGAGTGCTTATATTTGCGTAATGCAGAGAATATCGGCTGAGAAAAAATATTTTATTGTTGTAACTATTCTACCCCTTTGCAAATTGAAGATGAAAGTTCTCCACGGCCACAAGTTATTGTCAAATCTTCTGTGAACCAAAGCCATCTTGAAAAATCAGGACCAGAGAATTTTAATTTGAGTAGTAATCTATCTCTTCAGAATACATTTAGCTAATGCGGTAATGCATTCTCCGTTAATGAGCTGCAGTGTCAATGTTATTTTTTAGGAAAATTGCCAATCCATTTGTATACTGGTGAATGATGTGCATAATGTATTCTTCTTACATCCTTCACTGTTATTCCAGGTTGTTCGTTTAGCCTCCTTTCAGCATTCTCCATCAATACCACCATTTATAGTGCCAAAACAATCCAAGTTAGATGGAGATGATTCAGTATATCAGAAAGAACTGGATGACAGAAGATATGCTGAAGTTGCTGTTGCTGGAGGAGGGGTGTCTGTTGCGGTAACTCGCTTCCCTCCCGAGCAGAAGAGACCTATTGGACCTCTTGTTGTGGTTGGTGTCAGAGATGGAGTTCTCTGGCTTGTTGACAGGTAATATATGCCCTCCTGAACATGGAACATTTCATGCACAATAAGATGCTGTTGAATTATACAAATAAATTACAAATTGTTGCCTTTTGTTACTCCTTTTGACATGCTTACCTGGATGTGACTCTGAAATGTTCCATGTTCCTTAAAAGGTATATGTGTGCACATGCCTTATCACTCAGCCATCCTGGTATAAGATGCCGTTGCCTTGCAGCATATGGAGATCCTGTTAGTGCTGTGAAATGGTATGTGTGTAGTGCATTGCCTCTTGCTGTCTTTAGGATCTAAGAATAATAATTATATTATATCCAATCATGCAGGGCAACTAGACTTGGCCGAGAGCATCATGATGACCTGGCTCAGTTTATGCTGGGTATGGGCTATGCCACTGAAGCTCTTCATTTGCCTGGAATATCTAAGAGGTAAGACCTTTGTTTTCGCTGATTTGAGCCTTGTGTTTTAGATGGCATTGTAACATGCTAGGACGTGCCTCGAGTTAACTGTACTGTCAGAGTAAGGATGTTAAGATTTAAGAACTATTGCTGGGCATTTACAGACTTTTTCTTTAATTGAATTTGTGTTGATATCCCTCAGGCTGGAGTTCGACCTTGCGATGCAGAGCAATGACCTCAAAAGAGCACTTGCCTGTTTATTGACCATGAGCAATAGCCGAGATGTGGGACAAGAAACAGCTGCTGCTGACGTCACTGATGTTACACAGATTCTTAATTTGGCGGTAGCTAAACAAGCTAAGCAAGAAAGTCTTGCAGATGCCGTTCAGGGAATAGTGAAATTTGTCAAGGAGTTTTTTGACCTTATTGATGCAGCAGATGCCACTGGACAATCTGACATTGCTCGTGAAGTTCTAAAGAGATTAGCTGCTGCAGCTTCTGTAAAGGGAGCTCTGCATGGACAGATGCTAAGAGGCTTGGCACTCCGTCTTGCAAACCATGGGGAGCTTACTAGATTGTCGGTATGTTACTTTGACCACAATTTATGGCTAATAATTTACATTGGAAACTTATCCTTATCCATGATGATTATTGGTGATTAAGAACATAGTGGCAACAAGGTTTGGTGGCTAAAATGTCATTATACAGTTGAGAACATTTCTAGTAGACTAGTACAGCTTTATGGTACAATATAAGATGAAACAGAGTTCATGTGCAAGTGCGTACTGAGGCCTGATTTTGCTCTTTCTGTTTTGGTGTTGCATTGTGCCTTTCCTTTCGATCTCAATGCTGGAAGACACTGCCATGCACACACTCCATGTATGTGCATGAACATGGTTTGAGGGACACGCTTGACCTTACCTGTTGGAAATACAATACTCCCTCCGTTTCAAATTATAGGTCGTTTTGACTTTTCTAGGTTCATAGATGTTTGTATGCACCTAGATATAGTGTATGTCTAGATGCATACAAACATTTATGCACCTAGAAAAGCCAAAACGACCTATAATTTGGGACGGAGGGAGTACATTGCTATCTGTGAGTTGTCACAAATTCATAGGAATAACCACTAACACCAGTGTACTTGCCCAGGGTTTGGTAACCAATTTGATCGCAGCTGGCCATGGACGCGAAGCAGCATTTGCTGCTGCAGTTCTGGGAGATAATGCCCTAATGGAGAAAGCATGGCAGGACACAGGAATGTTGGCTGAGGCCGTTTTACATTCTCAAGTAAGTTCTCTGTTGAATTGAATTTTTTCATGCATTACCATTCCTATCAAGAGATATGGACCATTATGGGTTTTACCCTTTGCGTAATAAAGCAGTCTCTTGTCCTTCCATTCTGTTCCATTACTGTTATTGTAGTATTCATTATTTATTTATTTTTCTTAAATTAATCCACAGTTAGTATGATTGTTAAATGCTTACTAGCATAATTGATTCTCCAGGCCCATGGTCGTCCATCATTAAGGAGCTTGGTTATAGCATGGAACAAGATGCTACAGAAGGAGCTGGATCACACACCAACAGTGAAAACCGATGCCGCAGCAGCTTTCTTGGCTTCTCTTGAGGATCCAAAGCTCACCAGCTTGGGGGAAACTGAGAAAAAGCCTCCCATTGAAATACTTCCTCCTGGGATGCCTCCCCTATCTGCACCTCCGATCGTGATTAAAAAGTCTGCCACAAAACCTGGCCTACCTAATGCAGCACCGGCCTCAAATGGACCTATAGGTGCTCCGATGGTTCAGGGTGCCACTGCGCCTCAAGGCACCCCAATGGTTCAGGGTGCTCCCATGGCTCAAGGCGCTCCTGCGGCGCAAGGAGTTCCCATGAATCAAAGTGCTCCTGCTCCATCGCAGGGCACTGATGAGGCAAAGCCGTCGGAAGCTACAGCTGCCGATGCAGCTCCCCCGTCTGCAGAAGCTGCTGCAGCTCCCAGCAGTGATGAAGCTAAAGCAGCACCTGGCAACGAGGAAGCCACAGCAGCTCCAGGCAACGAGGAAGCCACAGCAGCACCAGTTATAGATGCAGCAAGCAACACTGATCCTGCTGCTGCTGCTGCTCCAGCTCCTGCAGCGGATACCAATAGCACTGGTGCACCTGATGCTACACCCGTTGAAGCTGCGACCTCTGCCCCCTCAACAGAGACACCCGAGGCAACGGATAAGCCATCGTCAACTGAGGCATCGCCGCCACCTCCACCTCCAGCCTATGAATCTGTTGTATAAAATATTTTTGAGACTTTTGGCAGTGTGCCAATTTTTTTGTATGCGTGTGCGTTCGTTCCACTGTAATTTTTCCCCATACTGGTATAGGTATTTGTTGTCTGGTATTCTGATTCCAGTAGACGCAGGCAGTATGTGAGTAGCCTTGTACATCTGCTGTCTGCGTCTCACGAGAACTTACCACCATTGTGTGAGCATAGCTTGTGTTTGTGACCAGCCGAGAGGACCACAGTTCAACTTTTGCTTGATGAGTTAACCCTTCCTGCACGACTGATTCGTCCTTTGGCATCTTATTCCTTAGCCGATGTAACGTAAGTGCTGAGATATGCAAATGTCTTGCTGGGTCATCTAACTTGAGAATCTCTGCGTACCGAAAGCTCCATGTCGGCCCGGTCTGCGAGAGCAAAAAACGCTCAAATACCCACGTTTTGGGCGATCGCCCATCGGTTAGCTATCACTGGTCGAGCGAGGCATGTCAAAGGCCAAGTAGGCAACATCAAGAGCACTATTCTGACTGGCGAATAGGACGGCAGCCTCCTCGGCCGGACGGCCCGGTATTGCTGACTTTGACACGAGGAAATATGTGGCGCAACAGCAGCCGCGGCGCGGTGCAGCTGCCGTGACGTCCCCCTCCCTCACTGTCCCGGTCAGCTGTCACGTATCTGCCACCGTACGGTCGCCGCTCGTGCCGCCGTCAGGCAGCTCCAGTTCACGGAGGGTGGCTGCACGTCTCATCCGACCTCATCTAGTTTTTTAGCGATGCCGGCTGATCTTTTTCTCATCTGCCACCGAACTCTCCCTGACCGGCTATAAGAAGAGGCAGATCGCCGCACGGGCTTGCTTGCGCGACTGGGGGTTCGGAGATTGCACAGGCATTTCATTTTTGCTCTCTTCGACGTGAAAAAGAACTCTTGTGTTCTTGGGTTCCCTTCCATGGCGACGAGAGCGGGCGAGGCGAGGCCGCCGGCAGTGAAGATCATCGAGACGGTGCACGTCGAGGCGGACCGGTCCAGCTTCAAGTCGGTCGTGCAGAGGCTCACCGGGAGGGACGCGGTGGCCAGCGACTGGTCGGACGGGTCGTCCGCGCGTAGATCGAACGAAGCGGCGGCGCAGGGGGCTGGATATGTGGACAGACAAGCGAGCAAGTCCTTTGCCGATCACCACCACTCGTGCAAAGAAGAGAGCAGTTGATAGCATCTGTCTATACTCTATACCGGCAATCCAATAAGCGATCGCCTCTGTATTTGGTGCTACTGTTATGTATAACATGTTTTTTACGCGAATTTATAGAACATGGGCCACATGGCTTACTGCGGCTGCCAAATTTGTCTGTTTGCTTCATTGCAAAAGAAAGAGTCTATTTACCTTGACACATGGATCCAAACATGCAGAATTGTACGTTTTGATTTCTCTTTTACTTCGCAATCTTTCTTCTGAGGACGTATAAAGTAAACATTTTGATATGGATAAGTGGACCGAAAAGTTCCTACCTAGTTATAGCCTATACACAAAGCACGGAGCATTGACAATCCGTGCCTGCAAGCTGCAAGCCTGCGACTCAGTCAAAGTCGTCCAAATAGTACCAGAAATGTACTTCTGAAATGGATGCCGTGAAGGCGTGCAAGGGAGAACAGATACTAGGGGGCGTTCGTTTCCTAGCGACTAAATTCTAACCCCTGTCACATCGGATATGGTTTACTAATTATAAATATCAAATACAGACTAATTACAAAACTAATTGCACAGATGGAGGTTAATTCGCGAGATGAATCTATTAAGCCTAATTAATTCATGATTTGACAATGTGGTGCTACAGTAACCATTTGCTAATGATGGATTAATTAGGTTTAATAGATTCATCTCACGAATTAGCTCATGACTTCTGCAATTAGTTTTATAATTAGCTCATGTTTAGTCCTTCTAATTA
This sequence comes from Setaria italica, assembly GCF_000263155.2. Classification (NCBI taxonomy): domain Eukaryota; kingdom Viridiplantae; phylum Streptophyta; class Magnoliopsida; order Poales; family Poaceae; genus Setaria; species Setaria italica. The sequence continues at coordinate 30,881,749 of NC_028454.1, read as the reverse complement.
GCAACCGAACATTCGATGTGACAAAAGTTAAACTTTAGTCAAGGATCAAACACGCTAGTACTAGCAAGGCCAGTCCAGCTGAGACATCCCTGGAAGTGGGCAGTTCTAACATGCGGCAGGTCCATGCAGCGTGGTGCTTTATTTGCTTGCTTGCCCCATAAGCATTCGTCACCCAAGAAAGCCCAATAACTTCCGTACGGCGCACACTTCAACCTACATCCTAAGGTTTCCGAAGTACTTTGCGTATACTCATGAGGTCCATACAAAAGACGTACGATTGTACGAAGAGGGCTATACTCCAACTAAAGGCATGTTTGTTTACCCTCCTAAAAGTTGGATATGGTTAAGGATAGGAAGGTAAAAGATTATCGTGGAACCACTATGGAACCACAAATAATCTAAAATAAGCTAGCCTTGGGTAATTTATTTCAGATTATATGTGATCCCAAAGTGATATTTTACCTATAGTATCTATAGTCCATAATCCAATTTATATAATCTAGGTAGATTACAATCCCAAACAAATAGAACCTAAGTAGAGTACGTCAACATCAAATGCTAGTTCGTATTATTGGATTCAGAATGTATGTTGACATCACCCAAAAAAATGTAGATTTGTTCATCTATATATTCATACAAGAAATCACTTCCAAACATCTATAGCTGGGAGTTCAATGCAAAAAACGAGAGAGCACACCTTATAACATTCGTAGGATTATTAGAATAGAAGTAATAAAACGCATGCACATTTATGTAGTGAGAAAATAAAAACTTGCTAATCAATCGAACTCGGCGGGGTATGCGCAGAAGGTCTCGTTCTTGACGCAGAGGAAGAGCCTCTCGTACGCGAGCGCCATCTTGGTGGCCGCGAACATGGACCTGGCGTACTCCCGGCACGCGCGCCCCCTCCGCGCGGCGCGGCGGGCGCCCTCCGCCACCACGGCCTCCAGGCTCTCCAGCAGCGACTCCACGTTGGGCGCGAACATGTACCCGAACTCCTCCTCCACCACGATGCTCCCCTTGATGCTCGGGAACCGCGTCGCCACCACCGGCTTCCCGCACTGCATCGCCTCCATGAGCGTCAGGTCCAGCCCCTGCGGCCGCAGCGTCGGGTCCACGAACACGTCCAGCGCGTTGTAGAACGCCTTGAGCTTCCCTGGAGGCACGGCGCCCAGCACCTTGGCGTTCCGGCCCAGGTCCATGTACCGGTTCTCCCAGGGCCCCTTGCCGGCAATGAGCAGGTACACGTTGGGGTGGCGCAGCACCAGCTTGGAGAAGGCCTCGTACAGCAGCGGGTGGCCCTTGTCCTTGACCAGCCGCCCCGACACGCCCAGCACCAGGTCGGCGCCCCTGGGCACCCCGGCCTCCTCCCGGAACGCGCGCCCCAGCGCGGGGTCCGGTTCGAACACCGCCTCGTCCACGCCGTTGAGGATGACGTGCACGCGCCGGGACGGGATCTGGTACACGTCCCGCAGCATCTCCCCCGTCGAGTCGCTGATGGCCACCTGGTGCGCGTAGCTCCGGAAGAAGCGCACCTCGGAGAGCACGCGGAACACGGACTGGCCCAGGCTCTGGTTCAGCGCCGGCGACATGGGCTCGTCCTCGCCGCGGGCCAGGTCCTGGAAGATGCCCGAGTGCAGGGCCTCCAGCGAGATGCCGTGCCACGAGACCACGAGGTTTTCCACGCCCCGCGCCCACCGGTGGAACACGGCCACGCTCTCCGAGTGGATCACGTCGAAGGGGTCGTTCTCGCCCTCGGCCTCGTACAGCTTCCACGCCTCGTCGCAGCGCCACTGCCCGGGCTCGCCGTCCAGGAAGTGGAGCTGGGGGCCGTCGGGGGACGGCGAGGGCGCCGCCTCGGTGTGCGGCGGCGGGGAGGTGAACACGTGCACGCGGTGGCCACGCGCCGCGAGCGCCGTGTGTAGCGTGTGCGCGTGCCGCTCCATGCCGCCGGGCGCCGACGCCACGGGCCACTTCCGGGAGAACACGGCGATCTTGAGCTTGGCGGGGGGCGGCCTGAACGCCGAGAACGGCAGGTGGTTCCACGAGAACTCGATGTCGCGCAGGTCCCCCGAGAAGCCGGCCGCGCTGGCCCGGCGCGAGGCGGGACCCGCCAGGCCCGGGGAGCAGGAGGAGCCCGGGAAGGAGGAGCGGTGGAGGAGGAGAAGGGAGAGGAAGGGTACGAGCAGGATGAGGGAGAGGAGGGAAGGCGAGATGGGCAGCATCGGGTGGGGCGGGCACCGCTGCTTCCTGGGCCTCGGCGGGGAGGCGAGCAGGGCCATCGACCACGCCGCCTCGCGCGAGCTTACCTCTGGCTAGGCGTGCATGGACGACGCATGCACGGGGTGCGGGGCGAAATGGCGGCAAGGGGAGACGGGCAGGATTTGGGAGCGGTTCAGAATTCAGCACGGCTTTTGGAGGAGGAGCAGTGGAGGTGGAGTGCTTTGCAGGCATTTGACTTCACTTGGGAGCTTGCTAGCTGCATCATTCATGGCTGCTTTCCATGGCTGAAGTTACTTAGGGAGGCGGCGATGCATGCGAGGGCTGTGATCGATCAGCCGTGATCGATGCATGCAGAATTCCATTCACTTCGGTCTTCGGCAGTGTACAGTGCTACTTGACCTACGCGTAAGCTCACCGGTTTCAGTTATCACCGCTGTGGCGTTGTGTCGACCAAAACAGAGTTTCCTTTCCATGTTTTTAAGAGGGCTATGGCCCAACAAAAAATAAAGGTGCAGGAGATCAAATTGGGCTTGAACCCGAGTGGTTCTCCTCCATCTGTGACAATGGGCCTGCCCAGTTTAGTTTTGTTTGCAAGCATATCAACAAGCTCTCCCCTGTTTGGTTTACTCCCCTTGTATAAACAAGACGGTTTGGTTTAAAATTTTCTCAAACAAAAGGGCTGATCAGTGCAACTTACTACAAGGTTAAAAAAGGTCATACCATCAAGCTTCAGAGCTTATTCTATTTTTCTTATTTGAAGAAAGGGAGTATCTATGCGCCTGGAGGGTAGGACCATAGGAGTGGCAAAAAGTTCAGATCTCAAATAGTTCAAAGTTTCAGGCTTTCCAAATACCGGCCCATTTCATCTCATTTCATCTCTGACAGTAGAATCTTACCATAACATTCCATACTACTGTCCTCGAGCTATCGTACGTATCACACGCATTCAACATTCTAGTATTCTTCGCTTGTCAAACAACCCTCCAATACCGATTGTCTTAGCTCTCTCTAATTTATTCATAGAAGTTTATGATACTTTCTTATCTTTTGTTCGGTTATGATAGATTTTAATTTTAACATCCTTGAAAGACTGATCCGGCAGATCTTGAGGTTGGCAAAGTCAACACATACACCTTATTATCAACGGGCACGTCATCTAGTGCTGAAAGAAAAATACAAATTGCTATATGTATTTTTTTTATCACACTCAAAGTTTTCCCACTTGCATAGCACATTCTTTGGCTTGTGGTTAATTAGTCGAGACCATAGTTTAAACTATATGTTTCACGTGAAAATAAATATATGTATACATCGTTTCCTTTATATATGTGTACATATGTAGTGCGAATGGTGATGCCCATAATGTGTTTATACCATGAATTAGTTTTTTTTATATTAACAATGTCAGAAGTGGATATTTGGTATTTTTTTTAAATGACGGAGGTAGGTAATATTGCTGCAGATTTCGGAGTTCAAATGGTGGATGTGGGTCGTTTAGATGCAGATTTATGGATTATTCTAGATTGTTTTTCATAATGACATAATTCGAGATTTTTGATCAAAATGGAATACTCTTGTTGACGCCGGATTTCGTCATCAGTAGAATCGGCGTCAAAGAGGAAAGAGATCGAAGGAATACAGATGGGAATCGGTCAAAAGGTGCTACAGTGTGGAATCGGTCAAGTGGCTTTTACTTCGCTTCAGGTTCCCAATCGGCAGCCCTTTGCTGGTAAGAAATCGGCCGATCAGGAAGGAGGACTAAGGTGGGCCTGTATGGGCTTGGTTAGGTGGAAAGATAAGATGGAGTTCAGCCCACGAAACGTGGGGTAGTTAGTTTAACACGGATTGTGCTTGTAGATATTCGTTTTCTGTTTGAATTAGAGATAGAGTCCTACTCGGTTAAGAAAGATTATTTGTACGGGGCTATAAATAGCTACCTTTGTAAATCTGTAAGATAACAATCAATCAATACAACAAGTTACTTTATTCTTTATACTTACTTTCGAGCAGGCGACTTCGCCATCACTTTTCCTTCTCACGAGTTCGTGCGGGTTGGCAGGGCTGCATCATTTTGATCTCCGGCCGATTCTGTAAGTACCGTTTATCGAGTAATATCTAAGCTTTAACTTCCGGCGCATCGCTGTTGTTCCGTTTAGATTTATTCATCAGTTATCGATATCAACTAGATTCGTAGGTTTTTACCTGTTTTTTCTAGTTTTTATCACCAGTTACCCTACTAGGAATCGGTAGTATCGGCTTTCATTACTTTCTGTTGTTAGATCTATCTATTGCCGATCAGATCTTTTCCTAGTACTGTCACTACGTACCTTGTACCGATTACTTTAATATTTTTCTATCTACAAGGCTACAGGGATCGTGCTGTCTTACAGCCGATTTCTTCACCACAGTAAATCGGCCGATCTGCCGATAAGCTCTTTCGATCGGAAACTTAGCCGATCGTAGTTACTGAATTTGACACGTGTTCTTCCTTGCCAATCAACAGGTCAGATTGGCTGGCACGCCGCGCGAACCGCACCAGGGCATTCACCCGAACAGGAGCTAAGCAGATTCTCCCGGGTCGTGTGTCGGCCGCTGGGATTCGGTTGACCGATTTCTAGCGCTAACACACTTTTGGCACGCCCGGTGGGACCATTACAACCGCTGTCATGTCGAAAACTGCTGAGGTCTCCGAAGATAACGTCATCGAAGTGACAGAAGCAGATCTAAAGGACGACCAAAAAGAAGATCTAAATCAATATTTGGAGCAAGTCCGGAAAACTTGCTTGAAATCCTTCAGTCGTTCCAGGAGCGGGGAAACTGTTAAAAAGTCTCCTTTCCCTACTCCCCGCCAGATCACGATTTCAGAAGATTCGGACAAAATGTCCGATATGATTCAGCAATCTCTTCATCACGCCTTCATCAACCAATCCCCGGTGCTTTCAAACATGGTGCACAACGCTGTTGTCAACTCCTTCGCCGGAGGTATACCACAGGGGTACAGGGGGCCTACGTATTTTCAGCCGATTCCACCAAATCAGGCTTATCAGGCTTCACAGCCGATCCAATCCTCTGTCGGAGGATCTGGTGCTTCTACGTCATCAACCCCTTTGGGATACGGCTCCACTGCACCACTCCCTCCAGTCATCCCTTTACCCTGGGGGGCACCCTTAAACACGACCGGTTTGAATCGATCAGTCAGCCAAGGAAATCCTCCGTTCCAGACACCCTCCCAAACGGCCGCTCGGCCGATCATACCACCATACCAACCTATCGCTCCGGAGGTCAACAAGACGTCAGAGCTCATGCTATATGATGAGACGAGTGGCGCCTACAAGCAGCCGTCCTTTACTACGCCGCCGGCTTATACTCAGATACCACCTTTTCACCAATCCCCTTTTATTCAACCTCCGACTTATCAACATGTACCGATTCCGCCGCCAATTATTCCCCAACAACAACCAGATTGGGCGGCGCAAATCGCGGAGGTTATGCAAGAGCAATTCGGCCTGAAGCCGAAGGTGCAAACTTATACCTACAGAACACCATACCCATCTACGTATGACTCGTTGCCGTTTCCCCATCGGTACAAAGTTCCGGATTTCACTAAATTTTCCGGAATGGATGATACTTCTACCGTGGAACATGTGAATAGATTCATCATACAATGCGGAGAAGCAGCTACGCAAGATGCTCTGCGGGTACGGTTGTTCTCATCATCTTTATCTGGATCGGCTTTCCAGTGGTTCACTACTTTGCCACCAAACTCGATTATCACATGGGCCGATCTAGAGAGGCAGTTCCACAAGTACTTCTATGCTGGAGTCCACGAAATGAAGTTGTCTGATTTAACTAGCCTCCGGCAACGGAGTGATGAGCCGATACCCTCATACATACAGAGGTTTCGGGAAATCAGAAACAAATGCTACTCCCTGGCTCTAACCGATGCACAGTTGGCCGACATAGCCTTCCAAGGCCTGCTGCCACACATTAAAGAGAAATATGCTTCACAAGAATTCGAGAGCCTGAGCCAGATTGTCCACCGATTGTCCGGGCAAGAGGTGCGTCCATTTGATCCAAGGAGGAATTTCCAGAAGAAGTTAGCATTCCTGGAAGAAGTAGAGGATGAGGAAGACGCCGAAATCGGACTTGCAGAGTGGATTAAGGGAAAGAAGCCGATATCATGCCCGTTCGGCAAAAAGGAACCGGAAGCGTTCGGTTTTGATATTACCAAAGCTGACAAAATATTCGACCTTCTACTCCAGGAAGGACAGATTAAACTCTCGCCTTACCACACGATACCTTCTGCCGAACAATTGAAGAAGATGAAGTATTGCAAATGGCACAATGCCACGTCGCATGATACCAATGAGTGCAAAATCTTCAGACAACAAATACAGTCGGCCATTGAACAGGGCAGACTCAAGTTTGAAGTGCCGGCAAAACCGGCCAAACCAATGAAGATTGATCAGCATCCGTTTCCTACCAACATGGTGGATACGGGTAAGAATCCCCTCCAAACAAAAGTGCTGACGTCCGAATCGGCAAAAAGGAGCGGCTCTGTCGACCCTAGAAATCAAATTACGCCCGAAGACGTCAAAGGGAAACGGCGAATGGAGGATGACGATGGTGAGTCTGATAAACCACGTATTACTTCCCAGTTCCTGCTCCAAAAGTACCAACGCCAACATGAACGATCGAGGTCCCGAGAAGAAGCAATGCGTCGGCACGAAGAACACTGGAGATGCCCGTTCTTCATCCATTGTTGGGAAAATAACCTCAGACTTCCATCAGCCGATACTTGCCCAGAGTGCAACGGCCCCTATCGAAACAATCGGCCGTTCACAAGGTCTCGCTCTAGAGACGGAAGGCCAGAACCGATCAGCAGGAATCGGCGAAATCCAGATGATCAACGCCCTTCCATGCGTGATCGGCTGGGGGGCAGAAGTGACCGATATGATCGGTCAGAAGGCAGAAGCTATAATAGGCAGGGGGGCAGGTCCGATCAGCACGATCGATCAAATAGCAAAGCCAGCGTTCATAGCCGGCTCGAAGACATGGCCAATGCTCGGGTAATAGACGAGAACCCGTTAGGACGCGAACCAGAATGGGAACGCGCCAGGAAAGAAGGGAGGCCAATAAACCCCAGATGGTGTCCCGATGGATTGACCAAATCACAAAAACGAAGAGTCCAACGCCTCCGCCAATGGGAGCAGCAAGAAGAAGAGGGCACAATGGACAAAAAGCAAGAGAGGCCTCGGGTGTGGCGCCCCAAAAGAAACGACAAGGGCAACGACGAGTCGGCGGGCGACGAATCGGCAGCTGAAATCGGTATGGTTTTCATATTGCCGATGGAATTTATGACCCCTGCCGATCAACAGGATGTATCGGCGATAGAGGAACAAACAGCACGGTTGACTTTAGAACCGATGATGGCCACGTTCGAAAAGCCCGAAGACGACGAACGACAACATATGAAGGCATTGTTCCTTAAAGGGCATGTTGACGGACGCCCCCTCACTAAATTGATGGTCGACGGGGGGGCCGCCGTCAATATCATGCCGTATGCCGTACTTCGGAAACTAGGAAAGAGCGACGACGACTTGACCAGGACGGACATGATGCTCAAGGACTTCGAAGGCAAGGTGTCAAACGCTCGCGGTGCCTTCTGCGTCGACCTCACCATTGGAAGTAAGACCCTTCCTACCACGTTTTTCATCATTAATGGCAAAGGGTCCTATAATATGCTTCTTGGACGAGACTGGATACACGCAAACTGCTGCATCCCGTCAACTATGCATCAATGCCTTGTACAATGGGTCGGCGATAACGTCGAGGTGGTCAAAGCCGACTCCGCGTACAGCATCGCAGCAGCCGACGCACAACAATGGAGCTGCGAAACCGTCAGGTGCATATCAGGTAGGGTGTGGGAAACCGATTTCCTGAAGGTCACCGATTTTGGCCTGCAGCCGATCCGAGCAGTCGGCTCCGAAGAAGCGCAATAAATGGATCAGTTCGCCCGAGAAGACGGAAAGCTGGGGCACGGATTCACGTCGGCCGATTCATTAGAGATGGTAGATTTAGGTGACGGGACCAAACCAAGGCCGACTTTTATTAGTGCAAATTTAGATCCAGAGTTCAAGTGTAAATTGACAAATTTATTAAGAGAATTCAAGGATTGTTTTGCGTGGGAGTATCACGAGATGCCCGGATTAGATCGATCTATTGTTGAACATCGGCTACCCATAAAACCAGGGTATCGGCCGTACCAACAACCCGCACGGCGATGCAATCCTAAAATTTTACCAGACATAAAAGCCGAAATAACTCGGCTGATTGAAGCGAAATTTATTCGGCAATGTCGTTACGCCGAGTGGATTTCTAATATCGTACCGGTATATAAGAAAAACGGGAAGCTACGCGTTTGCGTCGATTTCAGAAATCTTAATCAGGCCACACCGATGGATGGCTACCCCATGCCTACGGCCGATGTACTGATCGACGCTGCCGCGGGGCACAAAATTATTAGCTTCATAGATGGAAACGCCGGATACAATCAAATACTTATGGCCGAAGAAGATATACCCAAAACGGCCTTCAGATGTCCAGGACATCTTGGTCTATTCGAGTGGGTGGTGATGACCTTTGGTTTGAAGAATGCTGGTGCTACATATCAGAGAGCTATGAACTATATCTTCCACAAACTCATTGGCCTCTTGGTGGAGATCTACATTGATGACGTTGTGGTCAAGTCCAAGAGCCACGAAGAACACCTAGCCGATTTACGGCAGGTGCTAGAGTGTACCAAAAAGCATGGCCTCAAGATGAATCCCAACAAATGCGCTTTCGGCGTCTCCGCCGGACAGTTCTTGGGATTTATGGTGCACGAACGAGGTATAGAAGTCAACCAGAAGACCATAGCAGCTATCAACAAAGTCATCGCCCCGCAGAACAAAACTGAGCTACAGTCTTTAATCGGCAAGGTAAACTTCATCAGAAGATTTATATCTAATCTATCTGGGCGAATCCAGGCGTTCACACCACTTCTGAAGTTGAAGCCAGACCAAGAATTTATTTGGGGAGAAGAACAGCGCAAAGCGTTGGAGGACATCAAGCGATACCTGGTCTCACCCCCAGTCCTGGTTCCCCCTCAAACGGGTAAGCCGTTTAAACTATATCTATCAGCCGATGAAAAAGCTATTGGGTCGGCTCTAGTCCAAGAGTTTGAAGGCAAAGAACGGGTGATTTATTACGTTAGTAGAAGACTCCTGGATGCCGAAACAAGATATCCTCCAGTAGAGCGTTTGTGTTTGTGTCTTTACTTCTCATGCACCAAACTCAGACACTATCTACTGTCGGCAGAATGTATAGTCGTATGCAAAGATGATGTAGTGAAATACATGCTGTCACTGCCGATATTGAAAGGGAGAATCGGCAAATGGATTTTGGCTTTATCAGAATTTGACCTACGATACGAATCGGCAAAAGCCGTCAAGGGTCAAGTCATGGCCGATTTCGTTGCCCAGCACTGTGGGCCAGAGATCGCCTTCGTGGAACCAGCGCCTTGGCAGTTGTTTTTCGATGGGTCATCATGCGGAGCCGGATCGGGAATCGGCATCGTCCTCATATCGCCTCGGGGGGCAAGATATGATTTTTCTCTGCCGATAGAAACCGCCGCCACAAACAATCAAGCAGAATACAGAGCTGTATTAAAAGGCTTACGATTATTGAGAGAAATCAAGGCCGATTCTGTCGAGGTCTTCGGAGATTCGATGCTAATTGTGGATCAGCTAACCGGAAGAGCTGAGTGCAAAGATGACATATTGCGACTCCATCACGAAGATTGCGTACAACTGTTGAAAGAATTCAGATCGGCGGTAATCGAGCATATCCCAAGAGACCGCAACGAAGAAGCAAACAAACTCGCTCAACATGCATCTGGGTATCGGCCAATTTCGGGCGCCATGGCCCTAGAGCTTGCAGCTGACGATTGGCGGAAGGAAATTGCCGATTACCTAAAAAATCCTTCCAAAAAGGTGGAGCGACGAGTGCGCTTTCATGCTACCAAGTACGTGCTGCTCGAAGATGATCTGTTCTACCGAACGATCGATGGTGTTCTTCTTAAATGCCTTGGGACAGAAGAAGCCAAGACTCTGATGGGAGAAATCCATGAAGGGGTATGCGGCGCTCACCAATCGGCACATAAGATGAAGTGGATGATCAGAAACAACGGGTACTATTGGCCCACGATCCTCGAAGATTGTTTCAAATACTATAAGGGTTGTCAGGAATGTCAAAAGTTTGGAAATGTCCAACGTGCACCCGCATCGGCCATGAATCCCATCATCAAACCATGGCCGTTCAGAGGGTGGGGAATAGACCTTATCGGCCAAATTTATCCACCATCGAGCAAGGGGCACAAGTTTATTCTGGTCGCTACCGATTATTTCACCAAATGGGTGGAGGCCATCCCACTAAGAAATGTGACTTCGGCTATCATGGCCGACTTCGTAAGGGATCACATCGTCTACCGATTCGGTATCCCTCAAACTATAACAACCGATCAAGGAACAATGTTCACATCGGGAGAATTTGAGGAATTCACGACCGATATGGGCATCAAATTGCTAAATTCTTCTCCGTATTACGCTCAAGCCAATGGTCAAGCAGAATCCTCTAACAAAGGAATAATCAAGTTAATCAAAAGAAAGATTGAAGAATGCCCGAAGAAGTGGCACCTATGTTTGACCGAGGCCCTGTGGGCGTACAGAATGGCCTGTCATGGAGCCACCAAGTTATCCCCCTATCAGTTGGTATACGGTCACGATGCAGTACTTCCATGGGAATCAAGGGCAGGATCAAGGCGCATTTCACTGCAAGACCAGTTGTCGGCCGACGACTACTCGGCTCTGATGAAGGAAGAACTTGATGACTTAGCCGGCCAACGACTGAGAGCTCTAATAAGCATCGAAGAGAATAAAAAGAGAGTGGCCAGGTGGTACGATAAAAAGGTCAGAGTCAAACAGTTCTCCCCTGGAGATTTAGTATGGAAGTTGGTACTACCGATCGGGTCGAAAGATCCTAAATTCGGCAAATGGTCTCCTACCTGGGAAGGGCCGTATAAAATCGGTAGATGCGCCCCAGGGAACGCGTATATTTTGGAAACAACAGAGGGGGAAGAATTCACTAGGGCCCTGAATGGGAGATATTTAAAAAGATATTACCCGAGTATATGGGTCGGGGCCTAAAAGAATAAACACAGTCAAATATGACCGACACAACTCGGTTTTAAGATTCATATAAAATCGACCAGAACGGCCGATTACATTCATAATGGCCGATTATATTCATTCGGGCCGATTACATTCGTTCGGTACGGGCGACCGATTACATGGCCGACAAAACACTAAGTCGCCCTTAGAATAAAAATACAGCAACTAATTATTCTTGTTCTTACGCTCCCTCTCAGCCCGACCCAACTCTATCATGAGTCGAATGTATTCTTCTTCTACGGCCTTCATTGAACTTTCTGCTTCGACTTGACGAGGGAGATCCACGGGAAGACGCGAGGCCTCCGCCGCCGCCAGAGCGACGGGCCGAGGAAGCATGCGGACCCTGTCAGTGGAGGGCCGCGGGTTCCGAGGGAACGGACGAGCCATATCGGCAGGAAGCCGCGGATTGCCGTTCTTTTCCAGGAAGTCCAGGATCGTGCAGGTCGATGAGGTGATGTCACCACCAAGAACGTTGCGGCGACGACCTCTCATAACTCGAAGCATATGATGGTGCTCGTCCGCCACGGCCTCCAGGACCACTCGAGCGTCTGCGGTGATATGAAGCTCCGCCCGATGAGCTAAAATCAAAGCTTTGTCCTCCGGGGTCAGAGGGTCTTCGGAATGTAGGCACTCGATGGCGCGCACAAGTTCCGGGCTAAGGCGTTGAGGCTGAAACAGAGAGGAAACGAGTTAGCACATTCACTTCCTAAGATCTGAAAGGAGAAGGCGAAGCGTCACCTGGTTGACAGAAGAAGACGACGAGGAAGCCATAACGAAGTAGTTGTGCCGATGAGAGGAAGAGGAGAAATGAGATAGAAGCCAAATCAGTGCTATCGGAGAGGAAACGTCGGGGTCGATATTTATGGGGGAATACAGTAAAATCTGATGAGGCCACGTCCCATCGGCGATAAAGAAGGCAGTGAATAGAAGGGATCACGAAGGGTCAGTCAAAGACGGCAGTAAATGTTCGTACAAAACGGTCAGTGTTTTACAGATTACCCAAAAGGGTATCGATAGCCGTGACGGCCCGACGTCGGATCTGATCGGCAGAGTCAAGAACCCGTTGGTCTTCTTCTGCCGATCCAGGGACTTCCGATGCGGTGCGGTGGAGCCTCAGAGCCTCCTGAGCAAGACGCTGCCTCTCCCGTGTCAAATCGGCAATAGCCGAAGGTAATTCTTGAAGTCTGCTCTCTTCAGCGCTGATGGCCTTGGTCACTTGTTCCATCTCTTTGGCAAGGTCCGCCCTCCGTCGTTTGAGGCGATCTATTTCACTAATGATCGCCGGCCGTGAATCTTCCAAGACATGGATCCGCCGATTCGCTTCTTGAGCCTGGTGCTTGAAAGCATTTTCATCTTCACGGATCTTGGACAGTTTCGCGCGATCGGCCATATGACGAAGGGCTCTAAAAACGGGAATCCTCATAGATTCAATAAAAGCCGCCGGTGCCAACGCCTCTTCCGCTTCCTCTGGCACGCGTCCGCTGACGTCACTAAAAAGCTGCCGAATCGGCGAAGCATCTTCTACCAATCGGCCGATATCCCCTTGAAGGAGGGATCGGATGTTGATAAGCTTAGCCCGGACATCGTCAGGGACGGAGCTTAAGGCGACTTGGCGAGAAGAAGTCTCCTCATCATCAGAGAGAGCGACCGCGAAAGAGAAGAGACTGTTGTTGGGAGAATCTTGTTCCTGAAAAGAATAAAGAAAAAAAAAAGGTAAATCGGCAGGGGGGGCAGAGTAAATCGGCTGATGAGGCTAGTTCAAGAACTTACCATCTTAAAACGGATTTCCTCGTGCCGCGCTGGTAGAGCCGTTGTACCTTGTTCAGTGACCTGAGTCATAGGTTCATCCGATGAAGAAGACTCTACGACAATCGGCACTGTGCTCGGACCAGCTCCCTGGGAAGGAATCGGTTGTCGAGAGACACTTGGTGTACCGATGGTCTGCGTCGAAGGATCGGTTAAACATGTTATGCAAATACTTGAAGGAAGACCATAAGACAAGTACTGTACCTCAATGGATGAAGGCAGGGGCGTGTTGGCCTCCGGTCGAATTGTTGCTGACTGTGGTATCTCCATAGAAGAATCCTGAGAAGCACAAAGAGTTAACAAGAGTGATTACCGAGTTGACAAATCGGAAGAGATAAAAGCTTGAACTCACTTGTAAAGCTTCCAGCAATAGTGAGGCGGCTGCCGCTCCGGCTTGTGTAATGGCTTGAGTGTCAGTACTTTGCGTGGCCGGGAGCGGTGCAGTCAAGATTTCTGCCGATGCGGGTACAGGAGGGTCCGCCGATTCTGTACGAGCCCGAACTCGGCGACTTGTTTTCTTGACGACCTTCTTCTGAACTCTCTTCGATCGGCCAGCAATCACATCAACCGATGGAGCGTCATAGCCGATGAGAGGGTAAGTGGTGTACGGATAACTTTCTATTAGCCGGCCACTGCGGCTGTGCGTAGGAGGGGCTTGATTCCCAGCCTAAAGGAAAAATGAAATCATTAAGTGCTCAATTATGGTGAAAAGAGTACAGTCGGTAATCAGAAATACCTCGGCGTTGGGGTCGAAGTTGGATGGATCCAGAAGGTTGCAGTACGCCGATGCTGAGTTGCAGAATAAAAATTGCTTCCATTCGGCCCACCAAAGCTTGAAAGGCTGGGTTGCAAATGGATATAATAGCCATTCATTCAAGTTGATCGTACTGGAATCCGGAATTCGGTCTCGCAGCCGACAATAGTCCAGGCCAGATTTGAGCGCTTCTCTGAACTTGATTTGGCCAGCGAAATACACCCGTATCGGCAGTTGACCCATGCCGAATTGCCGAGCAGCAGTAGATGGGTTGTAGAACTCATATGTGGGGGCATTTTTCCCAGAGAAGAAGTTAGCCGGTAAGATTCCTGGTTTGATCAATTCTTCATAAAGACCTTCATCAAATCGGCCAGAAATCGAGTCAAAGCAGGAGGGGAGCTCAAAGACTGGGATGTCTCGCTGGTATGGGAACCAGATGGTGGCGTCCTCATTAAATCCGTTGTAAAAGCACCGAAAGTATTCGGCTACTTTCGTAGCAGAATATGCACAACCTGGAAAAGCTGATGCTGCCTCGCCATAAGACATACATCGGCGACGCTCGGTAGGGTCTTCTGCCGATTCAATATTGGGAAATGACATACGATCCACTGGCTGCCGAGTGATCCTGCTCATATAGAGGTTCAACCATAAATTGACGAACCACCAAGGCCCACCTGGGTTGCCGATTGGTTCCCCTTTGGAAAGTTTTGTGCCGATTTGGTGGAGCATGTGGTACACGGCACCCAGAAGATGTTTCCCGAGAGGGATTTGGTGGAGCATGTGGTACACGGCACCCAGAAGATGTTTCCCGAGAGGAATGCGGTTTCCTTTGGACAGTGCCTCGGCTAAAGGTTGGGTGTTGGTTGTTGGGCCGGCGGCTCTTCCACAGAAGAAGTGTTTTTCGAGCCACATTAACAGGAAAGCGGTGTGCTCCCTGTTATCAACAGTACCGATCTTCTTGTTATCACTAAGAAAGCCCTTCCAGCCGCCGATTCCTCTTGTGTCCAGCCGATGCGACGGAACGTTCAGAAGTTGATAAGGCGTGTCAGGGGAGGATACATCTAAGCCAGTCAAGAGGATCACATCGGCCAGAGTGGGGGTCATAGGACCATGACCAAATAAAAATGCATTAAGGGCATCAGACCAGAAATAGGAAGCTGCCATCACTAGCGGCTCATTTTTCTCCATTTGCGACAGAGAAAGGTTGATGCATTGGCCGATTTTAAGCTCATCCCATGAAACGCTCTTTGATGCGGCCATCCGTTGGTACCATTCCCTCCAACCAGGGGTTTCATTCGGCCAGGATCTAAAAGTACTAGCCCATTGATTCAAGTTCATATCGGACCGTTTGAAAGGTATCCGGTCGGTTTCTGAATCTATAAGAATCACCTTATCTGGGTTTCCCATAGGACCGAGACAAACAAGGCCGGGACTATCCGTGAGGTGAATGGTAATTCTATCTCTAACCGCCTAAAAAAGGGAAAGGAGGGCATATGAATATAAGGAGTAGATCTAAAATATTGCCGATAAGGGGAGGATTCGGTGTTTACCTCCGGGATAAAGTTCTGAGTAATCGGCGTAGCCGCCGACGTTGGCGCAGATGATGGGGCTGTGAGGGGAACCGCCATTGGGATTTCTGATGAAGCCCTTGCATCTGTTGAAGAAGTGATGACCGTCGCTATCTCCACCGGAGGAGTTGTCCCTGCAGCGTCGCGTGCTGGGGAGTTGCCGGAAGGGGTCGCCATTGAAGGGAAAAAGGAAGAACTGATTGGAAGCTGAAACTGGAAGACTTCGGTGGCAAGATTGAAGAAAGAAGGAGGTGTGTGCGCTGGAGAAGAGATGTGAGCTTGAAGATGAGTTGCGGTGAAATGATATTTATAGGGTGCCTGAAAGAAGGGTAAAAATGGAATTTTCACCGCGCCGGCGCGTCGAGTTTTCAGGGTAGTGGCCGTCGTGGGCGCCCGTTTCAAAAAATTGCAATGATCAGCCGGGAGATCGCGAAACGGAAGGATATTTTCATTGCGGCCGTTTCGGGGGAGAAGCTATAAAGAATTTCGAAGTAAAAGACTATGTTTTACTCCGAAACTGGGGGGCATGTGTTGACGCCGGATTTCGTCATCAGTAGAATCGGCGTCAAAGAGGAAAGAGATCGAAGGAATACAGATGGGAATCGGTCAAAAGGTGCTACAGTGTGGAATCGGTCAAGTGGCTTTTACTTCGCTTCAGGTTCCCAATCGGCAGCCCTTTGCTGGTAAGAAATCGGCCGATCAGGAAGGAGGACTAAGGTGGGCCTGTATGGGCTTGGTTAGGTGGAAAGATAAGATGGAGTTCAGCCCACGAAACGTGGGGTAGTTAGTTTAACACGGATTGTGCTTGTAGATATTCGTTTTCTGTTTGAATTAGAGATAGAGTCCTACTCGGTTAAGAAAGATTATTTGTACGGGGCTATAAATAGCTACCTTTGTAAATCTGTAAGATAACAATCAATCAATACAACAAGTTACTTTATTCTTTATACTTACTTTCGAGCAGGCGACTTCGCCATCACTTTTCCTTCTCACGAGTTCGTGCGGGTTGGCAGGGCTGCATCATTTTGATCTCCGGCCGATTCTGTAAGTACCGTTTATCGAGTAATATCTAAGCTTTAACTTCCGGCGCATCGCTGTTGTTCCGTTTAGATTTATTCATCAGTTATCGATATCAACTAGATTCGTAGGTTTTTACCTGTTTTTTCTAGTTTTTATCACCAGTTACCCTACTAGGAATCGGTAGTATCGGCTTTCATTACTTTCTGTTGTTAGATCTATCTATTGCCGATCAGATCTTTTCCTAGTACTGTCACTACGTACCTTGTACCGATTACTTTAATATTTTTCTATCTACAAGGCTACAGGGATCGTGCTGTCTTACAGCCGATTTCTTCACCACAGTAAATCGGCCGATCTGCCGATAAGCTCTTTCGATCGGAAACTTAGCCGATCGTAGTTACTGAATTTGACACGTGTTCTTCCTTGCCAATCAACAGGTCAGATTGGCTGGCACGCCGCGCGAACCGCACCAGGGCATTCACCCGAACAGGAGCTAAGCAGATTCTCCCGGGTCGTGTGTCGGCCGCTGGGATTCGGTTGACCGATTTCTAGCGCTAACAACTCTATATTGTTTTCCATAATGACATAAGTTGGGGATTTTTTATCAAAGTTAGCAGGGGAAGTCTCTACCTATTTTTTTTATAATTTTTTTATTCCAGACCCGTTTATTTCGCTCCCATAATAAGTCGAACCTAGACCTGCTAGGTGCTACTCATGTGCTCTAACTACTATGCCAGAGACCCTTTCGTCGAGGATTAATTAGGTTACTTTTAATAATAGCATAGATTGGTAATTTAGATGATAATTGAAGGAACCATTTCAATTTTTTATAATGATATAGGTAGGTTATTTAGATGAAGATTAAGGGATGCCTTTAGATTATTTTTCAAGATGGTAAAGTTTGGTAATTTTTTAGGAAACGTGTGTGTGTAATGGCTATTATTATCGACTACGTACAATTAGATTCTATTGAATCGATTGATGGTATTTTGGAAAAATTATGAGGATCACTAAGATTTTTTTTCTAGCATGTATCTTGAGAATTAATATGAATGTTTCAAAAGGATTCTACAGTTAGTAGATTCTTATAAAAAAAACTTCTAAGATTTATATTTTAGCGCATCTCGTGGAAGATTTCAAAAAGAATGTTTAATTAGTAGTTGTTGTAACAATCAAGATGCACATAGAGTTGTAACAAGGGGTATGACAGGAGAAGCAGTTGCATTATATTAACGTTGCTTCCAGATCATTTCAGAGAGAAGCTAGACTTTTACCAAGCTCCAACTTGTTGGATGCATGGAAAGCAAAAAACAATAGGGACTTCCGAAATCCACATGGGCGGGTGATAAAAGCCGTGTGTGTTTGACATCGTTAACCGTATGGCTGCTTGGATCCGATGGGAATGCCGCACTGCCGTTTCTGGATTGAGAATGCACGTCCGATTCCTGACGAAACTCTGAACTTCTAACAGCTCGCGCAGTGAAGAATATAGTACGAGACAAGGCAGGCGATGTCTACTGGTTCTTCCCTGTTGTGTTTCGATAATGCTACTATTGAAATGAAGAAAGAAAAAATTGCATCGCCCAACTCGATCAGTCAGATTCCTCGAGGGGATAAAACTAGCGTTCCTCAACGTGAGTCTCGATCGACTCATCATCTCTCCCCGCCGCAAACGCCGCGGCCTCCCCCGATGCCAAGTTCAACTCCTCGGAAAGATTAAACAAGCTTTTAAAACCTTATTGGCCTCAAATCAAACGTTGATCCCTCCTTGTAAATTTGTAATTTTCTTGCAACCTCGCAAGCGTTTCGTGTGATGTGCGCTTAGATCGATTGACGATTGGCGCAGACGATCGACGTGCAGGGCAAGGCGTTTTAGGATTTTATTCTCTTTCCCGAAAGTTCTGAATCCTGACACCACGATTAAATCTGATTCAATGTTTTATGATTCGGAATAGTGCGAAATTGCGAGTAACGACATCGTTGAACAGTAGTAATCCAGAGATCAAGGGTTATAGAATAGGGCAATTTGGGCATTAATAGCACTGACACCAGAAGAAAATAAAGATGATGTGATATCGAGTAACGAGTCATGATGTTGAGCAGCAGCAAATATATAATTGTTTGCAGGCATGCGACCGATCGATCTCCTCCATTTGCAAAGCACTCCGAATTCTTTGTGACCTCAGCTCCGATCCGGCGTTGAACGTTGAAAGATTTTGGGCCGCCTCTCTGATTCATTATTAAGCAAAGGCCAAATGCCACTCCGATCCCGACGCTCGCTCACACTCTCCAGTGCACTGCGGTCTGGTGTGTAGTGAGTGAGCACTGAGCAGACCTAGCCATGGTTCTGTGCTTCAAGCTCCTCTTCGGCCCCACGGCCGCCATCTTCCTCTCGGCCGTCGTCATCCTCTCCTGCTTCACCAACGTGCCGTACCTGCAGCTGAGCTACACCGACGACGACGACCTCCGCCACTCGTCCTACCTCGCGGCGCCGGCTCCGCCGCCCAAGTGCGACATCTTCCGGGGCGAGTGGGTGCCGGACCCGGACGCGCCGCACTACACCAACGAGACGTGCGCCTTCATCCAGGAGCACCAGAACTGCATGTTCTACGGCCGCCCGGACCTCGACTTCCTCAGGTGGCGATGGAAGCCGCACGGCTGCGACCTCCCGCGCTTCGACCCGCACAGGTTCCTCGCCGTCGTCGGGAACAAGACGATCGCGTTCGTCGGCGACTCGCTGGCCAGGAACCACATGCAGTCCCTCCTCTGCCTCCTGTCCAAGGTGAGTTATTAGCAGCTAATTACAACTTTAGTTAGTTGATTCTTGAGCATGGGCAAGGTTGGAAGCTGGCTCATGCCATGGATTTTATTTGCAGGTGGTGTCGCCCAAGGACGTGTCGGTGACGGACAAGACGGACCCGAACAAGATCCTGCACTACGAGGGCTACAACTTCACCATCTACCTCTTCTGGTCGCCGTTCCTGGTGCGATCGGAGGAGGTCGGCGGCGACCGCCCCGGCGTGTTCAGGCTGTACCTGGACGAGCCCGACGACAGGTGGCTGTCCGCCTCCTCCCGGTTCGACTACGTGCTCCTCTCGGGGGCCAACTGGTTCACGCGCGAGTCCTACTTCTACGAGCGCGGGCAGCTCGTCGGCGGCATGTACGTCCCGCTCAACTTCACCAGCAGCCTCACCAACCAGTACTCCCACCGGATGGCGTTCCGGACGGCGCTCCGGGCGCTCGCCGTCGCCCGGTTCCGGGGCAAGGTGATCCTGCGGACGCTCTCGCCCATGTCGCACTTCGAGGGCGGCGCGTACAACGCCGGCGGGGACTGCCGGCGCACGCGGCCGAACAGGGACAACGAGACGGCGCCCATGGGGGGCGTGGAGCTGGAGTTCTACACGTCGCAGCTGGAGGAGTTCAGGGAGGCGGCGGAGGCCAGGGTACTGGACGTGGCGCTCATGGACCCCACGGCGGCGATGCTGATGCGGCCCGACGGGCACCCCAGCCGGTACGGGCACTGGCCGGACGAGAAGCGGACGCTGTACAACGACTGCATCCACTGGTGCCTGCCAGGGCCCATCGACGCCTGGAACGACATGCTTCTCCACATGCTGTCAGATTCTAATTAACACGCACAATTTTAAGGTGGTTTTGCTTGCGTCCATTAATTTGGTTTAGTTTAGTTTTGCCTTGATGTATACATACAGTGTCCTCTTATCTCTGCATGATATGATGCTGGACTGAGCACATGTTTACCCCCTTAGATTTTTTTTTTGTACTCTTTTGTATGGGCGTTGGTCAAAGTTGCTCCAATTGTAATTTGGAGCATCAAACACCGTAATTATATCGGATTGTATGTAAAAGGATACATACAATAATTTTCTTACCGCAGTTGTTTAGGCCATTTGTTGTTGATGCTTTCCGACGTCACTCTGCGATCACACCGTCCACCTTTTTTTCTCGGCCCGCTGGACCAGAAAATAGTGGGCTCGTATTGGGCCTCTGGACAGTGGGGGGGTTTCCTTCTTCTTCGTCCCTCGCCGTGGGGTTTCTGGTCGGCGGCAGCCGGCCGTCTCGCATAGGGTTCCGGGCTCCCGGCAGCCGGCGTCCTGCCATCGGCGGCTCCACAGCCGCCGGTGTCCTCGCCTACGGCTACTCCGGCCCCCAACAGCAACGCCATCCCCGTCCCTCCATCCAGGTACCTCTGAACCGCCGCCGTCCGCGGCAAGGGAAGCAGAAGCCCCTGCAGCCGTGTTGCCGCCGTTGTCCTTGCCTAGGCAGCACCTCATCGTTGACTCCCTGGACGCCGGTGACGTCATCTACGGAGCTCGTGCTGTGCCCTGTGTGTGCTACTCATGATCATCCTAAATTCCTGATCCTGTTCTTGGATTTCCTGTTTTTCTTGGAATCTCTGGTTGATTGGTATCGGGAACTTCCAAACCAGAGGATACATTTGACGGCTAATCGCTTGAGAATTGACAATGTGCCTAAATTACTCGATTCCATCTCAGATGGTTAGGTCGGCCACATTTATGTGGGTGATTGTTTGAGGTGGTATGCGAGAAGTGGAATTCGAATTTTCATAATATATAATTGGCAAGTATTCTTCTAATTTGGCCTTGTGCAATCGAAGCAAGGCCGTTTCTAGCCCTTGAGCTGTGAAGCTACAAAAGCTCTGTCCATCATCTTAACAGATGAGGCTGTATTCTGGCCTTTCATTTCAAAAATTAGACCTGCAGCAATTTGTCTGAATTCAGATTTCCTGAGATAAGTATATAGTATCTATTGCTTGCTAGAAAGTTTGTTGGTGCGATAATAAATTTTGAGAAACATGTTACCTCTTGCAGGGAAAATCTGACAAGAAAACATTTCACTAGCCAAGAAGCACGCACAGCCGTACTTCATCCATGGCAACCCCCCTGTTGAGGTTGTCGGTTGGACAAGTGTTGCGTTCTGCATCTGCTATTGTCTCCAGGCCATTAAGTGGTTCCCACATCCTCAGGATCGATGGCTGCTCACACTTGAAAGAGGCGATCCGCCATGGTGAAGGCACTGAATCGTGCGACTTCAATGTTGGTGACCACACCTGGCGTCTCCTGTGTTATCCTAATGGAAGCAACTCCAAGTGCAGGCGCCACTTCGCTGTCTACCTCAAGCTTGTCAGTGATACTGAGGATGAACCTGTCCGAGCATAATCCCAGTTCAGTCTACTCGATCAGCTCGGTAAGCCAGTGTTACTGCGTGACGTTGGGATGCACAAGTTTACACATGGAGATTCCTGGGGCTTCCATGATTTCATCTGTAGGAAACAATTGGAGAAATCGGAGTACCTTAAGGATGACCGCTTTGCCATCCTGTGCAATGTTTCTATCATAACTGTGAGAAAATGCAGTGACAATTGGGCCTTCATTTCTCAAGATCTTAAATCTGATGAGCCACCGGTGTTGAGTTAGGACTGTATCTTCTTATTCTGTTGGGTCTTAGTCTTACCATCTCGCAAAATTAAGCTAGAAGGCCTCTATCTTTTATATCAATTTAATCCTCAGCTTCTTTTGATATGGTGTGCAGCCAGGAGTTCTATATGCTGGTCTGCTTGTGGGGTTTTGTCAATATTCTACCCCTAGCTGTCTTCAGTTTCCTTTTGAAATCCTTAGGTCGTGTAACTCCATTGCTTTCTACTACTTAATAGTAGAGCTCCTGCTTAAATAATGAAAACATTGTTTCCTAGTGGCTCACTCCAAATTGTTGTGAAATCGATGCGCGCAGTGGAGGGTGTTATATGTCTCTATGGAGTATGGATGCAGCGGTGAGGACATAGTTTATAAGTTTTTCACGCGTGCCCTCTCTTTTGTGTAGCATTGTGACAGCCTTGGCAACTGTATTAATGCTGTGGATGGTTGGATCCCTTCTTCCTGCTTAGCAAAATAATGAAATTGTTTGATTATGGCTATAGATTGATTGAAGAACTGTTATTCCATCCATATTGGTGCTAGTTTTAAATTGGGTAAGTACCATCTGGATTATCCGTTTTACATTGCTATGCTTTTGTATAGGTCGTTTTATTAGTTAGGATAGATCTGAATCCTCTGCATCTTGCTTCCAGTTTCGTATCAAAGTTCTGTTTCTCCCCTGTTGTTTCTTCATTGTTACTGCAATGTTTTTTTGGCTGTTTTGGTGCTTACATGTTATGCAGACACAATGCACTAGTTGTGCTTATTGCTATACATGATTTTGCCTCGTATGGTCCTTATTTACATCAACTGTTGTTTCATCCTGGCTGATGCTGTTAGCTGTTCCAAATTGTTTTCCTGCAGTGAACAGTATCCTGTCTACCATCCGCTAAATGTTTTGCTCCGATAAACAGAAATTTTGCTTGGAAGTTAGTTTCATGATTTGGCCTGCTCCGTTGCTCCGGTTATTATGTTGCTTATCTTTGTTTTTCTCCATTACCCGTACCTGCAGTGCCACATATCAACATATGTTATGTGCGCTGCTTAATGCAATTTAAGCATTTGGTCGACGCTGTAGTGAGTTCATTTCAGTTTCAGCTGCACAATTCTCTGTAATAGCATCTTTCAAACGTTTTTAAACCTCCAGATCCAGCTAAACCTTGTACAGGGATCTCTGGTGCATAGCGAAGCTGATCGCAGCCCATATGATTATGTGGGCCGCATTGGTTACGCCAAGTTGGGCGGTATAGGGTCCGTGGGCTGTTGGTGGGCTGTTCCGAGTCTCTTGATAGTTTTGTTCCGTTCACAAGTTCATTCAATCATAATCTCTACGCATGATGATGGTAGGAGACGTCAATGGCTGTTCCAAGCGTTATTAGCAAGTATTGTATTGTCCCTTCCGATTTCAACGAGGGGACAGTCAGAGGCTTGAGGATAAACCCTGCATGGTCTGAAACACTGCAAACAATACAATGACTCCAGTAAGATTCCAGATGAAACCAACAGCTGGCTGCCACCGCCAGGGATCGTGTCCCTCTCGTGGAGCTCAAGTCGCACGCCACGACTTCTCAGGACAGCGGGCAGGTAGGTAGGACGAACCTTTGCTTCCGTTGCCTGCCGTTCGGAACCAGGCAGTGTCTAGGTTTGATCGTCATCTCCAGTCTCGCCGCACCACGCTCGACCGCTATCATAGAAACCACGTTGGACAAATGATTGGATTGCGCTCGAAAACCGGCCCCATACGTCCCAATAATCGCAAACGCAAAATCTGCGTTATCCATCGGCTGCGGGGTGCGGCAACTAACTAAAATCCGGAAAAGCAGCCGGATGTGTGCCTTGACCAACGGAGGCAGCAGCGTCGTCGTCACAGGCCAGCTGAGCTCCATTACACCGCGATCGCGTGCCCATGTTCAACACGCCACGGGAGGATCACCTGCACGCAGACGCAGTACATCCCAGTTGACTTTTTAACGCGCCAACGACCACTGCACTTCGTGCGCTCCACCACGCCGGCCGGCGGCCGCGGACGCCAAGGCCAATCGTCTTGTTCACGGCCGGGCAGCCGCATGCAGTGGTGGTGCCTGTTCATTCTCTGCCGCATGCAGCCGCCGGGGCAGTCACTTTTTCAGGCTTTTTGTTTCACCGCTCGGTTTTACCACCTCCGTTTCCACCGCCGATGCGACAGGAACAATCACGGTCTCGTCTCGTGCAGTCGTGCTGGTCCAGCCGTCCAGGGCTTTTTTGTTTGCTACCGGTAAGTACTTCCCGACTCTACCAGACTACCCCAGATCCTGCGACTACGAGCCAATTACCCCAAGCGTGGCAGTGTCAGCGCCAGGCGGCCAGGCTCATCCTCCAAATCTACCCGGCCCAGCATAGCCGCATAGGGTGTCGGTGCGCCACACTGTGCTAGGCGACACCACGTACGATCTCTTTTGGACGCACATCTCAGGCGGGTTGTCTGGATATATTTTTCTATATTTACCAAACAGTAAGAGATAATCATGGTTAATCGATGCTTGCCGTTTCTTGGATCGGAAGCTGGCCCGGGCGATCATGCTGCTGGGCCATGGCTGCTCTCGGAACAGGGGGGCACGGCCGCGCAAGTGGGTGGATCAGTGGATCAGGGTGAAGCTCAGCTCAGCTCAGCTCAGTGCTCACACTTGACGAGTACGGACGACAGCATCAAAGCTAACAATTTTAATCACTTGATTAGTTTACCTTTTACCCGTGCTTTAGGAGTGGGCAGATCTTGGGAGCCTCCTTCCACGTGCAGGAACAGTTATCCCCGGGCGCGGCCCCCATGTGGTGACCAATGACAGTAGCAGCTCGGAAATTTACGCCGCTGCCGGCCGGGGCAGCTAGCTGCAACCGCCCCAACCATCGAAATTCAAACATCCAGGGATGGCCCGGAGCATCATCTTTTTTCTCCCTTTGTTTCGCTTTCCCCTTTTTTATTCTTTGAATGGCCCTATTGAGCTGAAGTGCTGAACTCCACTAGTACTGCACCAAGTGACCAATGCCTTTCCACTTTGTGGAAGAAGCATACTACTAAGCACTTACTGTAACACGCGCGTGTCTCGTGGCCCCT
This sequence comes from Setaria italica, assembly GCF_000263155.2. Taxonomy (NCBI): domain Eukaryota; kingdom Viridiplantae; phylum Streptophyta; class Magnoliopsida; order Poales; family Poaceae; genus Setaria; species Setaria italica. The sequence continues at coordinate 30,856,565 of NC_028454.1, read as the reverse complement.
CAATTTTATCTTCCCTTCAAATCTACCGGAACATTTTACTTCAATTCAATGGAATCTCGTCTCACCATTGCGTCCCACTTGACTTGACCCAACCGTTCGTGAGCATAAACCCACGCCAGCTTCGTACTGTACTGATGCACGATCGTCGGTGCTCTGGGGTTTAAAGGCTTTATATCCCGATCTAGATCCTGCTTAGGATTAACAAAAACAAAAAGAAGAAAGAGCAGCAGGATTATCCCATCTCTCGTAGAGTGAAAACTCGGCATGCACAGGTTGGATCATCGATTATTTTAATTTTTAGCTCCTGCTCATGTGCATTGTTTAGCTTTGCAACCATGCACGCATGTCGCACCTGCCGAATCCCGGCCCCCATGTGCCATGTACAAACATCCCCACGAGAGCCATTGATGGTGTCGATCACGCATAGAACTGCGGACTCGCTAGGCCGTGCCCCTGTACAGCAACTCCGCAGCAGCCAGCAGCCCAGTGGAGATCAAACGTGCCTCTCGGTCACTCCCTGGCGGAAATGGTAATTTGTTCCTTGAGCTTTCTACCCCGCTCACCACCTTCCTGCTTGCTGCTGCTACCACTAATTATTGGGCCGGCCGAAATGGGGAGCACTCGATGGAACCGGCTTCGGATGCAGCGGATCTCCCTTGCCCAACCCGCGACTCGATCGATCCCAGCTTTTCTGCCATGTGCCGCCCTGTCGACGAACACCAACTTACCTGCTCCCCCCTGCCGCCTTGTCGCGTTACCATCACCGCCGTCGACATCGCCGTGGAGCCCTCGGTGGAAACATTATCAGGCGTAAACACCGCTGGATCCAATGGTACGACGCGAGCGTTGCGCGCGCGGGCCGTGTGGTGCGTGTTCATCTTCATCTTCATCATGGTCGCACGCGGCCATGTGCCGCCCTGCAGCGGCAGCTCCTGCCCTCGCCGTCCCTACGGAGCGTGCATGCAAGAAACGAGTCGCTGACCCGGCCGGCCCTGTCAGAGCACCTTAGTAGAGTTGTAATATTTGAATACCTAAAACTAAAACTGATTTTAGGTATAGGAGAGAGAAAGATTGGCAAATTTGACTCTTCTCCGGCAGCGTACCTAAAACCAATGACCTATATTTCTCTTAAGGACTAATTTGTGAGTAAAACTTTATTTATAGGGTCAATCTACAAAATTCACTCATCTTCTCCGCTCCTTCCCCTCACCCTACGCCGCCCTCCACTCCCACCCTCACCGCCCTGCTCCCTCCCCCGCCACCCTCTGGTCGCCCGGCAACGCTCACTTGTCTAGATGACGGGTAAGCGCCGCCGCGCGGGCTCCGACCCGACCTTAGCGAGCTCCGCCGCTCCCCTTGCCGAATTTCTTCCCAAGCTCTAGCAACCGCCCTCTCCACCACTCGTCGATTCAGCCACGAAGGGAGCTTGAGTGAGTGGCGGCTCGTCGATTTGGTTGCCCAAGGAGCTCGAGGGGGCCGTTGCTCGTCGATTTGGCCTCCTCGCCGCTTCTCCCCCTCCTTCCCGAGGCTCGAGCACGTGCGGCAAACTCCGGCAGCCTTGCTACGGGGTGGCCGGGCAAGCATCGCCGCGCGGGGAGCTTTGTCGGTATAGCCACAGGACGGATGACGAGCGTCGCCGCGCGAGCGAGCTTCGCTGGTCTAGCCACAAGACGAGCAGCGCTTGCCACCATGGGAGCGACCTCCGCCAGCCCAGCGATGGGGCGGGCAAGCGAGCACCGGCACACAAATGCGGATGGCGGCGACGAGGTCCGACGACCGTCAATCCAAGAGGCAGAGGGGTGGGGATGGTGGCGACGAGATCCGACGACCGAGGGAGGCGCGGTTGGGGGAGAGTGCTGCGGCGGGACAGGCACGGAAATGTCCGTGCGTGGGTAGTTGGCCTCTCCCGCGTGGAGAATATAGGAGAGAGAAATTTAGATCGTAGTCTAAAAAATTTAGGTACAGCAAACCATGTAGGTCTGCTGCTCAAGCAACTTTTTGCTGATTTTTTTGAAACAATTTTTTTACTATTTTTTAGGTATTGTGTCCAGTTTAGATAATATACGGGAGTTGCTCTTACGTTACCAAATCTACGAATCCACCCTGCTCTTTCACGGGGGCGGGGGATAATTTCTTCCTTGGGCGGTTTCACGCGCCCGGACGACGGACGCCGGCCCGTGGTCCCGGCCCGTGGGCAGGTCCCGGGCGACAGCTGTTCCGGCTACCCACGCCACGTAGCCTTGTCTCGTTGCATAGTTCCGCCAAACAATCTCGGCGAGGCGTCGTGAGCACGGCGCAGGAGGAGCCATTTCCCTTTCTCCGACGGATGTGTGTTTGTCTTTGTGTTTTTACCTTTAGCCTAGGGCATGTGATACTTGCTCCTCTCGTCCCGCGTCACTCTTTCCGGTGTGGAGTGGTTGCTCCCATCTCACACGGTTTTTGCCGTTGCACAAACTTGCACATCAGCTTGATCAGCACATGCACGGTTGCTCATCTGGTTCCGCCCATTCCAAGCAACAACACAGCTCGCGGAGCTGATCGCTTGCTCCATGCCTCGCCTCCACATGGCGACGTCCGCTACCGCGCCGAACTAAACAGCCGGCCGGCTTGCAACGGAACGGATGGCGACGCGCGTCCCCGTGATGGCAGCTCGGAGCTAATCGCGTGTCACGGCGCCGATTACCACTCTTTCTGTTGTGGTCGGTAGCCCAGGCCGCGGCCGACCGGAAGCATCTCCCTCAAACTCCACCCGGACAAACATGCTACTACATGCCTCTCAAACCGCGCGCGCGCGCATGGCGCCCACTCCCGTAGTCCCGTAAACACAAAAACTAACCGCTGTTTTTCATCGGTGGGCGTGCGCATCATCGACCACTGTTCTTCTCCCTTTGTTTATCGACCTCAAAACGTTGGGTTCCCATTCGTCGATTCCTCTGCGGTTGTACAACCAAAAACGCTTATAAAACGAAGCCGCGTATAACACAATCGTTTTCAGATCTGCAGGCCCCGGTGCCGTGTTGGTGCAGGGGCACGACCCGATCACTCTCGTCGAAAGACAGCTCGATTACATTACAGCTCGGCAAGTGGCGGGAGATGGACCCACTCTAACAGAGGTCATGCGGGGGGTGCTTATGCTTAGCCTAGGCAGGCGATAAATATTTGACAGGGACAGACATGTTCGCTTGCGAGCCAGCCCCACTTGGCAGTATTATTGAAACCGGCCGCGCACCTACTCGCTTTCGCGTGCCCACCGCCGTATTCAAGAGGAGCAAAAGGGGCCTCGGCCTCGGCGTGGATGGATAGCGCGTTCAGATAGCAAAGGGAGCGGCGCCGGGGGCCGTCGTCCTCTTCTTGCTTGCCGGCGTGCCGATGCTCGTCCTGCTCCCTGCAGGATTGCTAACGGAGAGCGGGCGCATGAGAGATTGCTAGCAGGTAGTAGCTAGAAGATATATTGGAGGGGATCGATTGAGTTGGAGGGCTCAGCTCTGGCGGATAGATTGGGACTGTTAGGATGAAGCTCCACTGGATGCTGCGGTTCCTGTTCGGGCCGGTGCCGGTCTACTTCTCGGCGCTGGCCATCCTCATCGTGCTCACCAACGCGCAGTACTTCGGGCTGGTGGGCGTCGGCGTGGCGCCGCGCGCCGCCAAGCTCGCCTCCACCACCCCCGTGGTGAGCGTCATGAAGTACTGCGACATCTTCCGCGGGGAGTGGGTGCCGGACACGGAGGCGCCCTACTACAACCACAAGACGTGCCACATGATCCAGGAGCACCAGAACTGCCTCAAGTACGGGCGCCCCGACCTCGGGTTCCTCAAGTGGCGGTGGCGGCCCTCCGGCTGCGAGCTCCCGCGCTTCGACCCGCTCCAGTTCCTGCAGTTCGCCCGCGGCAAGTCGCTCGCCTTCGTCGGGGACTCGCTCGCCAGGAACCACATGCAGTCGCTGCTCTGCCTCCTCTCCCAGGTGCGTCTTGTATCGTATTGTGGACTTGTGGTGGTTTTCCCGATTTCAATTTCCTCTCATCCTCTTTGGGATTAGATAGAATTCGCAACAGCAGCGACTGAATTCGCTAAAGAACCACCTGTATATCCGCAGGTGGCGTATCCCAAGGACGTGTCGGCGAACCCGACGGACCAGAACAAGGTGTACCACTACCGGGCGTACAACTTCACCATCAGCATGTTCTGGTCGCCGTTCCTGGTGCGCACGCGGGCGCCGGACAACGACGGGCCGGCGCACATGGGGCACTGGAGCCTCTACCTCGACGAGCCCGACGAGAGCTGGGTGTCCCAGATCTCCCGCTTCGACTACGTGCTGGTGTCGGCGGCCAACTGGTTCTCCCGCCCCTCCCTCTTCTACGAGAAGCGGCGGCTGATCGGGTGCAGCTTCTGCAGCCGGCAGTACGGCGTCCCAGACCTGACGCTCTACTACTCGCAGCGCCGCGCGTGGCGCGTGGCGCTGCGCGCCATCAACGACCTGGAGCACCTCCGCGGGCGCGTCATCGTGCGGATGCTCTCCCCGATGTCGCACTTCGAGAACGGGACGTGGGACCAGGGCGGCGACTGCCGGCGCACGCAGCCGCTGCGGGCGAACGAAACGGCCATGGAGGGGCGGGACCTGCACTTCTACACCGCGCAGATGGAGGAGTTCCGCGCGGCGGAGAAGGCCGCCCGGGAGAAGGGGCGGCGGCTGATGCTCATGGACGCGACGGCGGCCATGTTGATGCGGCCCGACGGCCACCCCAGCCGGTACGGGCACTGGCCCAACGAGAAGGTGCAGCTCTACAACGACTGCATCCACTGGTGCCTGCCCGGGCCCATCGACATCTGGAACGACATGCTCTTCCAGATGCTCCTCGCCTAGCTAGCGCAGGCAGCATAGCAAGATGGACATCTCAAAATCGCCGGTAACCGTGCACAGATTCGTTTTGTTTTGCTCTGTTTTTGTTTAAAAAAAGGGGAAAATTTTGACAAGCAAAGGATTTTCGTTCCTCCCGGAAGCCGAGATCGCACCTCTCTGTCTGTCTTCCTGTGTTGTCGGTCGGCGTGATTTTTTTTTCCCCTCTCCTCTTCGTCGGTCGGCGCCGTGAAAAGGAACAATCGAGAAAGAGAAGGCCGCAGCAGCAGACCAGAAGTGGGAGTGCTGGTGCGCGCCTCTGATTCTGTACATGGCTGGCGCACGCAAGCGGTCGAAAAGGCACACGGCCATATTCGAATCCAATTGAAACCAAAGCTACTCCCGCCCGCCTTTAAAAACATCACGTCCGGGTGCCGGATCGGGTTCCTGCCACCGTCGCAGTTCCAGATCTGGGGCGCGTACGAGACCAGGGAGTAAAAGCGCCGCGCGGCGTAACCCTTCCTCCATCGCGTCGCGGCGGTGCGGTGGTGATGGTGTACGGCGTCCGCATCTGGGACCGGGAGTAGGGAGCGGTGGATCGCAGCACTGATGGCTCCTGGACCGCACGACGGCACGACGCGAAAGAGGACCCCAGCCTAGCGCGACGCCCGCAAGGGTGGCTGGTGGCTAGCGAGCGGAGCGACGACCACCGCACGCCCCACGCTGCTGGCTGGAGACAGTGAATGGGGTGCGCGTGAGCCGTGTGACTCCTGACTGCTCCTGAGTCCTGAGCGAGGATGTGCGGGGGTGGGTTGGTTGGCGTGCCGTGCGCGTGTGCATGCCAGTGATGGGTGACGCCCGCACGCCGCACTGAGGCACAGCCCACAGCCCAGTGCTGGCCGCTGCTGTCCGGCGGCGTTCTAGAAGCAGGCCTGGCAGGATCGCTTCTCAGTTCTCACGGCGGGGGACGCACGACCGGCTCCGATCGTCTGTCTACTCTCGGCGGCTGACGTGCCACCTACAAAATCAAATCAAGCGGAGGCTAGCCCGTACTCCTGAGTCCTGCCGCTCCATTCCTTTCAGAGTGGCAGCTCCGGATCTCTCGATTTCAAAACATACACACGCCGACAGGCGTGGGGTCCTCGCTACATGTAAGATCATTGCCCACAATGGGCGGCGATGGATCGGGGCCCACTGGCTGCCAAAGTCGGATGGACCATTTTGGTTCTGGGGTGCACGACAGAAACGGAGGGAGAAGCCAGCGTAAAAGAGTGCAGGATGGGCAACCTGAAGATTTTACTCCTGCAGGAGTACGTACTGCTCGTGGCATAATTGGATGAATGGATGGATCGATGACTTCGAGAGCAAGAGTGTCGTGGACTCATGGCGGTAGACGCTAGTGGTGCTGGTGGCAGGAGACGATTGCGGGGGCTAGCTCCGTCATTTCGGGGCAGGCAGCCGGATGGAGCTAGTGGGAGGAGCAGGGACCGCCCCGTGTAGTGCTCGCGTCCGCTCGATGTGCGGTTTTGCCGCGCACCGACGCTTTTGGCCGGCACTTTACTGGCGCCGGGCGCCGAGTCTAATCACTACACGCGGCTCGGTTAATGATGATGATCATCTGCCGGGCCACGACGACGGTTTGCAGGAGCACGCAAAGTCAGTTCTTGGATGGAACTGTTTGCGCCTCCGATCCCATACCTCGTTGCATATAAATAGCCCACATAGGCCCAACTTATCTTAATGGGCCTAGGATGATCCATTCCCCGACCGACGAAGAAGCGGCTGCGAGAAACATCAGATGATCAGATGCAGAGTGTTCACGATGACACACCATCTCAATTCTCAAACAAGTTCGTATAGCAAATCCAAATCCATCCTCGCAGGACATTCATGAAACAGTACAAATACGTCTTTCTTTGTGGCGCTATCTCCGGCCGTCCGGCGCGCTCTTAATTATGCGGCAAATCAATGCAAGCTGCAGGGCACGTAACGTCGTGCTCGTGCGCGCGCGGCGGCTTACTGCCCCGCGGCGAACGCCTCGACGGGGAAGGTCTTGGTGACGCCGGCGAGGCTCTTGAAGTGGATCTTTCCCGTGGGCGGGTCGTCGACGATGATCTCGTTGACGGGCGGCCACAGCATGAGCTCCTTGGCCTTGACGCCCTTGAGCTTCTTGATCCTCTTGGCCTGGACGTACCCGGTGACCTCCACGTCGTAGCTCACCTGCTTGCTCACCAGCTTGAACTGGTGCTCCACCTTCTTGCGCTGGTTGATCCACATGTACCCCGTGGCGCGCACGAACCCGACCTCGATCACGTCCGCCAGCGGCAGCAGGCCCAGCGGCAGCCCGAACTCCTCCAGCAGCGACACCGCCATCTTCAGGCCCTCCTCGTGCCCCTTCTTCACCACGGCGCCCTCCCTGTCCGCCATCAGTTGTTGATCGGCTCGGTAGCTCAGTTACCTGCTGAGATGATGGATTGGATCGCTTGGCGCGGTGTGATTTGCGAGTGCTTGTTGGGAGCTTATATAAGCAGGCGAATCAGGAAACGCCAAACGAATTTTTTTTTCTTTTGAAGGATGCAGGCCTCGAATTGATCGTTGGGTTTTTAGGAGCTTAGCATGCGGATTCTCGACGACGGGATGACCGAGCGATGCTACATGTCGGTAGCGTGGCGCAGGATTTGCATAGCCTAGTCCGGAAGGCCGGCAATGTCGCCAGTACAATGCTTTGTCCATGTCGCTCCCAAGAAAAGCTTGCAGTGATCGTTGACAAATAGTTCAGGCTTCCCTTCCGTCACAACTGGAAGCGATGAAAGAATGTCACAAAATTATCACCGATATTGTTATAGAAAAGTACCTTAGACCACATGTACCCTTGCTTCATCAGAATTCAAATAGCACAGCTCAACTTAGAAACCAAAGTCAGAAATGGTTGTCAGGAATTGCCTGGACTGGGTTCGTGATGATATTCAGAAGCTGACAGATCACGAGCTTTCAGCCATCAGCTCTACTACAGCATCGACATTGAAACGGGCATAGCAAAACACACATTTAGATCAAACCACTTATTTTTATTCTTGCCAAATATAAGTTCAGTGCCATCACACACCAGTCCTACACTCAAGAGTTCACTGTTCTTCTCAAACAGCAGCGATACATGGCCTAAGAGTTCAAACGCCCACACTTAGTACTTCTTAAAACCTAACCGCTGTTAATGCACTGCAGATCGATATGAGCTTTAGGAAGACTGTCGCAGCTCTGGGCGCACAAAGTCTGCATCAGCAGTGACTGAGATGTCAACGGTGGGCCTCAGCTGAGCACATACTTCAATGGCACCATGGACGGGATCAGACATGAAGTTGCTAATGAGGTCTTGGTTGATTGGTGCCTTCTTATCAATAGTAACAAAAGCTTGTTGAGTCAGGATGTAGTCAAAACGGGGCGCCCACTTCCTTGATCCCAGGCGAGCAGTAGTGGAGCAGTTATCAACCATGAAGGCCACCCCGCGAGCATGCATGAATGGGTTCAATGAGTCTACAGACTCAATCAGGCTCTCATTGATGATCTCAGAGTAACTGTGGCCTTTCTTTCTAAGCACCTCAATCTGCAAGCGCACAAATAGAAGAAATTGTAACATTTCACTAACAAATAAAAAAAATCAATTCTTATTTTCCATTTTTGGGTACAGGATCCAACCTGAGCCATCATTAATGCAACATACACTCCAGCAGTGAAGGGATGCAACGGTCCAAGATCACCTTGTGGCCTGGTTGAACGCACCCTTTCACCCACCTTCCACATACGTGTTTGATCAATTTTGCCCATGGGGAAAGCAGGAAGCCCTTCCTTTTCCTATTAACAGGAATAAAATAAGATGAGTCAGATATTTTATTGTTTCATTGGTAGAAATATTTTTTTTGAAAACTCCATGAAAGAAATATGATTTAGCATTTTTAAGTGGGTAGGAAAGCATACATAAAATCTCCTCCCAGCCAACACTACGCTTCTAATCTCACTTCCAGAAGAAACATCTTCATAGCACTCGTACAAAATGTCCATGCATGGGTAATATGCCGCACTATACGCCTCAAGGAACTGCTTCTTTCCCTCTTCGGTCAAAGAGTTGTACACTTCAAGCATCCCCTGATAACATGGGAAGATATGCAATGTGTAAAGCAGAAAAGATGAAAAGAGACATTAGAAAGACAAGAAAAGCTCTAGGTACCTTCTTCGAAATAGTTTTAGAGATGATTCCAGTGATACTCTCCACAGTGTTCTTATATGCTGAATCCTCATCCATTCCTTGTTCTGTGTATCGCCTGAAAAGAGCCTCCACCATGCCATGAACAGCACCGAGCAAAATACCTGCATAATAAAAATTAGCCACGCACTCTACAAAACTTTATTAAGGCAAACAGGAAAGTAGATCACCTCGCTCTCCAAAAATATCGCTCCGGTACTCCTGCTCTAGAGTAGTAGCAAATGTGAAAGGAGAACCTAGAGCAACTGACCACCCCAAAGCTACATCCGTAGCCCTTCCATCAACATCCTAAGTACAAAGTACACAAGGATGTCAAGAGAAATTCAAAAATACATACTTGAAAAAAAATGAAAAAAAAAACATGTGCCTTGATGAAAGTAAAAAAGTTAAATAGTAAACTGTTTAGGCAATACCATGTGTAGCATACCTGGTGAACAGCAAAGCTAGCATTGATACCAGCACCATTTATCTCTTTGCCCTGAACATAAAGCCTTCTAACTGATGGGCCCATTCCCTTGGGGCAGACAGCAATCACACTGATGTTTTTAGGGAAATCAAGGCCCAGGGATTGCAAATGTCCAAGGAGAAATCCGTGAGACAAACCAAGAATACTGTTGGGTTTCATGTGTGAGAAAATTTTCCCATAGTTATCAGCCTGTAACAGAGCATTGAAACACCATGAATCAAATTTCACAGCAAAACTGCATATGAAAATGAAAAAGGACGCACAAATTTGCTGGAACAAGAACAAAAGAAACAAGTATAAAATATATGCATAAACTAACAAAAACAATCACTTTTGAAGAAACAAAAAAGGCACTGTTAAGACAAAATGACTGTGAACCATAAAATTAGCTGGAGAATGTCACGTTGAATATGGCTTGTCATATAGGAATTTATGCCACTGCACAACTCTTTCAAACACACTAACAATCTCAAACAGATAAGAGTATGAATAACTAGAACTGGTCTCATTTCAAAGTAATATAAGTTAAATAATAATAGTTTAAATCAATACAAGGTACAACACTACGCCAGTGAATGATCATAGAAAGTACGTATATAAGCATATGAATCACCAGAAGCAAACCTGAGCAGAATCTGATATCAGAAGCAGCACAAGATCACTGCCTGATACAGTCTCCCATATATCACCCAGTGTCCCACTCTCTTCAGTGAATCCAGCTGCACGGGCTTCTTCGAAAGATTTGGAACCTTTCCGGAGACCAATCTGAAATCAAAACAGAATCAGAGAGGTAAGTAGTGCTTAGTACTTAAGTACTTTTGATAAACCCATAATCCCAAGGGAACAGACCAGCAGATATTTTAGCCACCATGACAGTTGAGTCAAGAAGAAATGAAAGAACATTTGATGGACCATTCAAGCAATGATTTAGAGCTAAGGTCCGTGAGAACATTTAACCTTATCTATCAGGGCTAAGATATGCTGTACTGGCAGAATGCACAAGGCCTAACCTTAACAACAATGTCTGACTTTGCCTCAACAAGTGAGTCTCTCAAGTTCTGAGCTTGTGCTGGACCCTGCAAAATATACATCAGCTATGTTATTGCCTGCACATTGTTTTATTGATGGAAAAGATCATGTACAAAGGTCAGTAGGAAAAATCTTGATGGGGAAATCTACTTATAAACAGGAAATATCAAGCAAATAGAGATTGTGCATTAACATCTACGCAAAGTGGCAAAGTGGATAATTCTATTGATGCTCCTGTCTTCTTTCTGTAACAGAGGCATTCGCTGCATCCCACTCCAACAAACATAGCAACATCAATATTTCTTCATACTAAACCAAACTATATCTAATATTGAGTAGCACTAACACTATAACAGTATCCCTGCAACACTGGAGCCCAAAAGCAGGGGCCAAGTCAGATCATGTGTGCTGTGGTGATGTGTCAGCCTGACATTAGTAATTGGAAGCAAGTAATACTAGGCTACTATTTGCCCAAAGTGAAAAACACCATCAAGCAAATTGGCCCTACCATTTTTCATCTGCTGACCAAGGAGCGCTCGGCCAAAAATATTAACAGACTTAATCTAAATATGCCATCAGGCAGCAGGGATGTTGTCTCCAAGGATACACAATCACTTGGGCACTTATAACGAATTCTATCTATATTCAAGCAGAATATCCCAATACAGACAACAGAAATAAACGAAGGTGGCAACGAGGTTCATTCCGTCAGAGAACAGAGTTTGCAGAATTTTAACCTGCGAGCCCCAGCCGATCACACCGATCTGTTTGATCCCCTTGAACGCCGTTGGCAGCAGCGGGAACAGATCCCTCCCACCTCTCACAATATACTGCAACATAAAGCCCCCAAAATCAGCACCAGGTGCGGGTTCGCACGAACCAATCACAGAAGGACTACGGAAGACAACAGCACGGGGCACAAATCAGACCTCCTCATGGCCCGCAAGGGACACCTTCTCCTTCTTGAAGACGGAGGTCTCGAAGTCGAGCGAGGGCATGGCGGTGCCGACGACCGACGGCGACGAAACCTTCGCGGTCATGGCGCGGCGGCGGCCCGCGGAGGCGGCGAGGGGGCATGGGGCCTGCGCGGTGGGGAAGGAGACGGAGGCAGCGGCGGCGCCTGGGGCTCCGGAGGCGGCGGGGTTTAGGGTTTTGCGGGTGATGGCGAGGTAGGTGGTGGAGGAGGTGGCCGCCGCCATTTTGGGACTTGGGAGGGAGGGACTAGGGTGAAGCGTGACTGCGTGAGGGTGGCTGGAAAGAGGGGATTCTTGGAGATGCGTCTGTGGGCTTTTTATGTGTGGGTCTGTAGGGCTGAAAGGTGGCGACAGTAGGAAAGTCGCATCGCTATTGCTATGGCTACCGACAAGTCAGCATGATGGTTGTTTTAGCGATCTAAAAAAAATTCCATTTTGGGGAGTAAAATCCATTTGTTCCCGTCAAACATTCCATTGATTATTGTAATGGAGATTTCTTCCTAGAAATATTACTATGTAAGTGTTGTGCTCTAAAATTATTTATTCTAGTCGGGCAGCTACCCCGGCATGTTTTAAAAATTCAGTGAGAAATCAATATTATATGCATTGTTCTGCAAAGAGTAAAGATCCCGGCATATCTTGTAACTTTTCGTTGAAGCCGTATGTAAACTGTGTGTGTGTTGGCGAAAGTTTTAATGCTAGTATTGTATTCATATGCAATATCTATGATTAAATGTATAAAACTGTTTCTATATGTCTTTTTTTTACCAAAGTCAGCAGGGGAAGCTTCTACCTATTTTTTGTGTAATTTTTTATTCCAGACCTATTTAATTAGCTTTCACAGTAAGTCGAATCCAAACTTGCTGAGTGCTACTCAGGTGCTCCAACCACTAGGGTAGATGCTCTTTTGCTGTTCTATATGCCCTTGGCGGCACAACACAAATGTGGATAAAAAATTATATGATCACACCCTCCTATGTAGAAATGGTATGATTGGCAGAACCTTCCTCTCATTAAAATGAAACAATAATGTATGAAGAAAAAAACCTAAGCTAGAGTCGATGATTATATTTATTTATTTTATTTCCAACAACATCGATTGGAGTATTTGACTGTACACTTACTGGAATCATCAGCGTCAGTATGCATGGACTACCTGTGCTCGTAGATATAAAGACAAAACCCTTTATTCCGGGATCATCCGGCGACCATTTGCGCGGGCCACGTCCGATTGCGGCGATCCAGCCGTCTAGAAGCAGCAGGCAGGTATGATGTGAATTTTTGCAAAAAAAAATCATTCAAGTTTTCGTTAATCGACTTCAGGTCCAATAAGGTTCTTCGTAAACACCTCTAATCTCCGAGATATTTCAATAGGAAGAGGAGAAAATTTCAAAATCACATTGATTTCGCCCGTCCATCGATTTTGCGAAAACCCCCCTACCTCCTTCGAGCCGCACCACGTGCCTGTCCCCACCTCGCTGCCTCCTCCCATTCCTCTCCTCTTCTTCTCCTACTCCTCCCTGCCACTGTCTCTTGGCGCTGGACGAGGACCCGATGCAGTGGCAGCTATCATTGCAAAGTTAAGCAGTAGACAATTGAGAGAGGGAGTACTGTGCGTCACTATGAGCACAGTATTCGGTACTGTTAACCTATTTTACCGTTACCATTCGATCCTATGCTCTCATCTGATCCGTTCATAGACAGATCGTGGGAACAGATACCGCTTAAGTTGCAATAGCATTTACAATTGCATTTAATCTGAGTCTCTCGACGCCGCACCGCCCGCTATCTTTCGGAAAAAAATTATTCAACTCACCTTCCACTATTTGAGATCCCGCTATCTTTCGAAAAAAATTATTCAACTCACCTTCCACTATTTGAGATTGGTGCAAAACTGCAAACTCCAACCAACGGATGAGATCGGAGCTGAGGGGAAGAGCACCGTGAGCACGCATGGCTTTGGTGGTGGACCTGGTCACGTGTGCGGTTTGCTGGGTGAGAGGGAGAGAATCCATTTGGATTTAAAATTTTGATCTCCTTTTCTCTTTAACTGTAAATGTATTTTGGATTCCGTTTAACTACAGTGTTCCTGAGAATTAATGTAACTCAATAAGATTCAATATGACTATATTTTGCTGTATTTAAAAATCAACACTTTAAATGAACCATCTCGACATTTTTTAACGTAAAAAAGTTGGTGTGTGTCAAAAAATATTTAGCAAAAAAATTGTTGGAGAATGCCAAAAAAATTTGGTGCGTTTAAATAAAATTTTAGTAAATGTAAAAAAAAGTTTAGAAAATGTAGGTACATATAAAAAATGTTGATCACATCAAAAAATGTTGGTGACAATTAAGACAGACTTTTTTAAAAAAAATATCGATGAATGTCAACCAATGTTGATGGATATCTAAAAATATTAAAGAAAAAATATTGTATATGGGCTTAATATGAGATTTAAGGATATGTTGCTTATTTGCCTTCCAAATTGCATTTAGGAGCCCCGCTAGACCTGGTCCATGGAAAGCGGCAGCCAAAACGCAAAAAGGCTACCTGCATGGTACAAGTGGAAAATGCAAAACAACTTACATGTGACCACATGACTTATCTCAACCATTAATTTCTCTCCATCTAACTATCGATCTACTACCTACCATATATACTTCTTATATACTCATGATCCATCTCACAATTAATTCAAAAATAAATGACTTGAATAGCTCATGTGGTCAATGTATATATAAAAAATCCATGTTATGGTACAAGTAACTTCTTATATTCAAAAAAAGTAATAAATGCCATTTTATATGAGAGATTGTTGGCTGCTAGTTGGTGGTTTAGTTAGTTTCCTTAACTTGCAGCTGGCCGCCTCGCCCCTTCTTTTGATCAATTGATTGGTGCAAGAGTTTTTCGTATTTCGATCATTTGAGGACCCGAAATTAATTAAGAATGATGTAACCGGCCGGCTCAATCTGTTTAGTGTTATATTGTTTCTCTATATGCACGTGTCCAAGGCGTTCCTTTAATTTATTCCAGGTGCGTGCATGGGATACTACTATCGAAAGTCTGAAACGTTAATGCATTTCAAAAACAAAGCACACGACCACAACTGCTGCTGCTGCGGAGGCAAAAAACCAAAAACAATCATTTCCATGCGCATGTACTGCTGCTTTTCAGCTCATCAATTGCGCATTCATCAACTACTATGCATAGCAAAAACTATACATCTAGAAAAGCCAAAACGACGTACAATTTCAATTTGGAACGGAGGGAGTAATTACTAAACATGCTTTTGCTTGCATATATCTGATGTAAAAAAAATGGATGTTGTAAAAGTTCAGAGTGTGACTGGTGATGATGAAACTTAATCAGAATAATTTGTATTTTGAAACTTGGGGGACTTAGTATGCACATCAAAATGCGGGCATTTGCTGTACTCTGAAAAGATCCTTTTTTCATACTTTCTGCAGAGACACAAGTGTTTCCCCTCATCAGATACTCGGTCGAGGGACTCCATGGAACAGAAAAGTCGTGTCAATGAGAGGAAGACATTTATCAATGACTATCAACAAAGATTGACAAGATTTCAGATGGCTTTGATGAACACTCGCGCTTACTGAAGCAGCTCGAAGTTCAGATTAAAGAAAATAATAAGCAAGCAAGCACCTGTTCTGTTGGCATTTATATGCAAACTTTTTCCCCTGGTTGCCCTAACTACCATTCATTTGATCTACAGGCATCGTGTAGCGATAGACCTGACACCATGGGTTGTCTCGATACCTGCCTCGTTCCTTCTGTTTGCCCTTTATAATTATGTACAGAGCTGAGTGATTCAGAGGAGGGGGAAATGTGAGGTGCAAAACTCTGTTTTGGTGTTAACATGTATGAACTCTATTTATTTTGGAAGAATAATATACATCTTCAAAGTGATCACCTGCAGGAATTTTTGCCCATTTTCAGCGCTGCTTAGTAACTACCGTTACAAATCGCCTGCAGAGCTGTTATTACTCCTCTATGCTCAAGGCTTCTTGACGCATGGTGGCAACTTGGGGAGCACTGAATCTCTTTTTTTCATTGTATATCAGGTGGTTTTCCCCAACATAAGCGAGGGCCCAGGAGAACAATAGAAAAGAGATTTGTTATCAGTATGACAGTATCATATTTCAAGAGTTGAGCATTGAAGAACATCTAGACATTGCTCTGAGCAATTTGATCACCCATCCCTGACCCTATGCATGGTGTGTTCGAGAAAAAAATCCCTTTACATGGTGCACTATGCATAGCAGACCATATAACCGATATATTAATTTACTATGACTCAATTATCAATCAAGCTGTTAGAATTTAGAAGTGGACGATAGTTAAACTAGAATAAAAATGGTATTTGTCTAAAACGGTACTCATTGATTGAATTCACTCAAAAATCAATTAAAAAACTTCACAATCTAAATGCTGGTGAAATCAAGCAGCGCGGCAACGCCGCGCCGGAGATTCTAGTCAGTAACCCAATACTTACCAATATGACCAGAAATCAACATGCTAATATCATCTTTCAATGTGCTAGATTATAACAGAAATGGAAGGAGGATTAGCACGATGACAGATTGCAGAACCTAACCAGCGGATGCAAATCGGTGTTCTTCCATCGTAGTGTGAATGAAGCCAGCATGCCTCTTTAACCTGACACAAAAATATTTTAGGATAAGTGCAAGTGTGCAACAGATACACCAATCATGTTTGCACATAACATAGTTCACAGTTCTGCACTTGGAAATTTACACATCTATTCAAATAAAGGTTCAGGGCGCTGTAAAAATCTGGTACGTGCTTCTGAAAAATTGTGTCCCATGCCAACTTCCAGTTATAAGCTATAACTGCTAACCAGCATGAGGAGAGGGGATGAAAGAAAAATGAGAACCGGTAAGGAATATTAGCTAAAAAAACATACAAACTGAAAAGAGAATTTATTCCAGATCGAATACAGAGGTTGTCAAAGCTCTTTGAGAGGAAGTTTCTTAAACAAAGCAGTTGTAGTTCTGATTCCAGCAAGAATTAGGTGATAATAATATGGAGAATGAAGACTAATTGCGTCTCTCTCAACACACACATGGATAACTTGTTTTTCTAGAATTTAAATATATATACTGGCATATCGAGCATAGATAACTAAATTTACCGCGTGGAATAATCATGTGCTGGATATAACATTAGAAGGTTAATTGAGTGGTAGGTTTCTAATAAAATCTGAGAACATATAGTATGACATTAAGAAAAATAGTCCCAAATGCTTAATATTTAATGTGGTGTACGGAGGAATAAAACAAAAGAGTGTTTGTGCGCATCGAGTCATGTGCTCCTTAAGCATCCTAATACGAATCATTGTCTAAAGAATTGGGAATATGAGAAGTTCAAAAGGAACATTGAGTAATGAGGAAGCACCGAGGACAGAAATTACCACATACATACAACACAATCCAAAACAGTCCATAAAGTTCTAATTTAGGCTTACTATAACCACATGCGCACAGTGCACCCACTAAAGCATTTAAGTTAGCCAGGCCTCTGCTTCACGTACCAGAGATTGCATAATAAATTTCTTACATTGAGATTTGCTTCAGCAATCTGTTCAATCTGGGTTGCTTTCTCCTTTGCAGCTGCAGCCAGTTCCTTAAAATGTTGGAAGTGGAATCAACTAGCTACGCAAATTTGCACATGGTAACCTCCAGCAATATACCCCATCAGCTAAGGGGGTGTTTGGGAGGCTTGTGCTAAATTTTAGCACATGTCACATCGGATGTTTGGACACTAATTAGGAGTATTAAACATAGTCTAATTACAAAACTAATTGCACAACCCCTAGGCTAAATCGCGAGACGAATCTATTAAGTCTAATTAGTCCATGA
>NC_028454.1:30762878-30839003 GCF_000263155.2 Setaria italica | reverse complement strand
CCTACAGTACCATTCGCTAATGATGGATTAATTAGGCTTAATAGATTCGTCTCGCGATTTAGCCTAGGGGTTGTGCAATTAGTTTTGTAATTAGACTATGTTTAATACTCCTAATTAGTGTCCAAACATCCGATGTGACAGGTGCTAAAATTTAGCAACTGCTATCCAAACACTCTGTAAGAATCAGGACAACTAGATATACAGCATGCCTGTAACCTTTGGCAGTGCTGTTCAAATAGAAGGTGGCAACTGTCAGTATACAACAACCTTCTACAAATTTTACAGGGATTCCTCTCAAAACATTTCACTTAACTCTCGTGGGAGAAGCATATGGAAATGCCCATCAAGTTTCTGGAAAAAATTCTCCAGAAAACCTTGTACCCAATCAATAATCAAACCTCTTATCTTTGCAAGAGAACAAGTAGCAGAGAGCAGAAAAAGATTCTAAACACACATAGCTGCTTTATCTGCTTTATAAAGAGAAATTAAATCGCACAAATTAATTCAACAAGAACGAAAAATTAATTCAACGAGGTACATACCCAGAATCTGAGTTAGATGTCCCCAGCCCCCACATCTGTTTGGCGGCAGCTACACACTCCAACAACAAGTGGACAACTTCCATGTTCCACAGGTGGCTAACACAATCGTTGCCGCTAGAGGTAAAAGATGATCAATCTTCTTATAGCAGTATAATTTGGTATAAATGAATGAGATAAAAACCGAGCTGTGATTCCAAATTATGTTGTGAGGATGTAAATGTGCCAGATGTTATAAGAAATAATAATTTGATTATTCCTACAATATACACTAAGAGATACAAGGGGCAGTACAATCCCTATAAATCCTTTTCTTCCTTTTCTTTTTTTCAGACTTGAACAAATAAATTGGGTAAGTTTTTTTCACTCCTTCACTTATCATGAAAATCCAAGCCATATGGAAGTAGTGAGATGACTTCAATTAAAAAAATCATCATACACTTCCTCTATCACTTGAGAGAAAGCGACATGATAACTTCAAAAGAAAAGCGGATAGGAATCAACAGATTTACCTAAAGGAAATTTTCACTGAATTGCACAACAGTTTATGTTGCATCCTTTTTGAAGTGATGGAGTATTAGTATTTATTAGCGCAGATCAACTCTACATGCACATTGGCTCAATTTGGTACTCAGATGAGAACAGCAACGGGAAGCAAAGGAAAATGCAGAGAGAACAATGGACCATTAGAATGGAAAAGATCTCTTCAGGTACGGAAGGTTTAAGCCAGCCAAGTCTGTTTAGGTAAAGTGTTTTGGACCATAATGAACAAGTGAAATTATCAATGTACCTCTGACTTTAGGAACTGTCACAGACCTTATCAGTTTAGCACAGAATCCATAGCACCTGACTCTCGTAGAAAACTCTTGCTTCTCCCAGGGAAGCACTGAAAGTGCCCACAAAAGTCTTTACGGAAACCTTATTCTACTCTATCAATAATGAAACCTCTTACCGTTGAAAGAGAAGTAGCAGAGAGCAGAAAAAAGATTCTAAACACACAAGCTTTCGAAAGGGAGTGGACAAATTAAATCAACGAGATCATAATTTTACTGAAAAAAACTGAACGAAATAGCATCCGTTCATCTCTCCTCACTCACCGCAAAGTTAAAAGGAAAACTAATCAGAAGAGGCCTAAGCATGGGCCTGAGCCCGGAGCGGCCGCCGGTGCAGAGCCTGAGCATGGGCCGGCGCAGCAGATCGAGTCCGAGGCCTTTGCATCCGCCGCCGGTGCAGAGCCTGAGCATGGGCCGGCGCAGCAGATCGAGTCCGAGGCCTTTGCATCCGCCGCCGGCCCCGGGTCCGCAACTGGGCCCATATGTATGGGCCTGAGATGAGGGAACGTGGTCTGCTTCTATTGTAAGAGGCCGAAACTGAGGAGATATGGGCTTCGTACATATAGCTGGCAGGTCCGGTTGGATGGATGCATGTACAACAGATCAGGGCCGGCTCTGCCAATCAGGGCGTTAGTTAGTCTCTCTGTTTCAACGGATTAAAGTGGCCATGTGCAAGCACAGCATCCATTGACAATGACCGGTGAATGCTGCTCCGCCCCATTAGTGTCTGATCCGTGCAGTGCGAGTGTGTGACATGTACTCACACCGTTATCGCTTCATATATTCTGATCATTGTCCCTGTTGGTGTAAATGAAGAACTAAAGCTCAATTCATATTATCCAGTACGTTTCTGTTGGACCAGCGGGTTAAAGACCTGATGACTCAAATTCAGGGTGAGTTGATTGCTGATCCAGTTCCTAACGACACAGGAAACACAAAGTTCAGGGTTGCATTGTAATTGCGACCTCAAGGTTACGTTTCTCGGAATCATGCTGAACGTGCTGGACAGCAGGATCGCAATAACCGGCTGCGCAGGAACCGGTTTCCTGAATCCTTAGTGTCCGTCTTTTTCTGGTTCAGGATCCCGCTCCTAGTGTATGTCTTTTCCTGATTCAGGATCCTGCTCCTCCATGCGTCCATGCATAGCTTCAACCTCCCAGTATCGGAGTATCCAGTGTGCTGTATTTGCCTATTCTTCGACTCGCCATCCTTCACAGGGAAGCTATGCATGTCTTGCTGACGCAGAGAAAACTGAAAAGTTGTTCAACTGGATTAACCTGACAGTCTTACAGGAGATTCCGGCTATGACGCGTGTTGCAGAACAAACAGCAAAGACAGTCAACGTAGGCAACGAAAACCAACCTGGTTCTTCGACCCAGATCTCGGGGTCTTTAAATGCAAGCACACACCTATGTGCAGATGCTGCAACTACAATGCAATGTATCCCTTGGCATTTGCACATGGAGCGAAGAAGGTATGCACGAACAGCAAACGCACGCATGTATCTGACGCACTAGCTCAAAATTACCATCCGCATTGATCAGCCAGAGATATACATTGCATGCACGAAATCTTTGGGCAGATACGTCATACATGGGCGCAGTACGCGCGTCGGGGGAATTTGTTCACGGACCGTGCCGACGACGTACGCGCCTGGCGGCTTGACAGTGTGACGCCGTCACCGTGGGCCGTGGACTTGCCCCGGCCGGCGACCGCTGTCCCTGAAGCCTGACCCTTCTGCTGCGGAAACAGAGTCACCATCTCATCATCACGCATTGACAGATGACGGCCTCTGTCCCACCTCAGCCTGAGCAGCAGAAGGTTTCCCTATCCCCCTCCACGGCGAAGGCCCCAGCGGCCAGCGGCCGTCCGCGAATCCAACCGGAGATATACCCGGCCGGACACGGCCAGCCCACAGAAAAGCTGACAGCCCAGGATAAAGGGGCGTAAAACCCATCGCACTCTTATTATAAAGCTCATCCGCCCGTGTCCGTCCGTCCCCCACACGGTCCAGCCAGACACTCCTCACTCCACAGCGCCGCGCAATGGCGCCCAAGCGGCGCCTGCGCCTGCTTCCCCTCCTCGCCGCGGCCGTCGCGTGCTCCCTGCTGCGCGCGTGCGGCGCCGCCGCGGCGAGCACCGGCACGCTCGGCCTCCGTCACCACAAGCCCGCGAAGAAGCACAACAGCACGCGGCACGGGGGTGGGCGCCCCCGGGGAGGCGGCGGCGGTGGCGCAGGCAGTCCCGGCACCGGCATGGCGGCGTGCAACTTATTCCAGGGAAGCTGGGTGTACGACGACTCGCTGCCGATGTACGACACGGCGGGGTGCCCCTTCGTGGAGCCGGAGTTCGACTGCCAGAAGTACGGCCGCCCCGACAAGATGTACCTCAAGTACCGGTGGCGCCCGGCGTCCTGCGAGCTCCCGAGGTACGCGTCTCTGCCTATCCGAGCTCTATCCGGAGCAACGCATGCTGTGCTGAAACCAATGGCGCGCCATTGTTGCCGGTGGCATGCAGGTTCAACGGGCAGGACTTCCTGAGCCGATGGAAGGGGAAGAAGATACTGTTCGTGGGGGACTCTCTCAGCCTGAACCAGTGGGAGTCGCTGGCGTGCATGCTGCACGCGGCCGCGCCGGCCTCCAAGGTCGCCTACAGCCGGGGCAACCCCGTATCAACCATCACGTTCCAGGTGCGTACGCGTACTTACCGCACCTCCCCTGCCGTCTCGTGCCCTATGCACCCGTATACTCCGTTGCATCAGCGCAAAATGGAATGAACAACCTACAACGGCTGGACCCAGTACGGCCCCATTCCGTTTTAGTAGTGAGAGTGTGAGCCCAGCACACGGCTGGGTAGCTCATCGTTCCAGTAACTTTTCGGCGAAAGGGGATATATGGTATGGGCTCGAAGGTTTTGTTACTAGCGCTGGTGTTTAGCAAGTTCTTTAATGGCAGTGCAAAACAGGCAAAGGCACAAGCTTTTTGTGGCTGTGGCTGTGCCTGTGCTGGCCTTTTTGGGAGCTCCGGCCGCAGGCTTTCGGGCACTACCGGTGGAACGGCGCTCTTGTCTGGCGCGGATGGATAGCGCCCGCCAGTGGCACCGCCACCAGCGGCGGCAGAGCTGCTCGCACATCTGGACGCCGCGCGCCTGTTCGCTCATGTGCGGGCGGGCTGGCGGCGGCAGACGGCAGAGGGGATTGGGCGATCATGGGCGCTCGTGGGGGGTCCGTGACGGCACAAGACGCCATGGGCGCGGGGGACAGCACAAAGCGCATCATTGCTCGTCCCGCTTTTCGCTTGACGTTTTGCTGATTGCCTGATTGGAAGTCTTACCCCGTGATCCGCTGACAAGGGTCAAAATTGTTGGATCCTCTCGTCCTCCGTCCACTGTCCTCCTCCATTTTTATATCTGTAGATCGAGTAGGCTAGCTGCAGAGAATCGGCACATGGGAGTTCTTACTAGGCCGACCAGATTGGTACCAGATTAGTCGGACCATCTATGAATCAAAACAGAGCATATTAGCGCAAGTGATTGGTGAGATGGTTGTTGGTTAAGAAGCCGGGGTCCTCTTTTGTGGAGCCTGGTGGAGTGTACTACCAAAGTGCACACGCTGTGGCAAGTGAAATACGGAGTTACGGACGCAGCAGGATTTATGGATGGACTTGCCTGAATCGTCGTACGTCCAAGAATGGGACGCGCAACGGTGACTTTCGGGGGGAGCCTGCAGCTTCTAGCTTCTGTACAGAAGCAGGCAGCCAACCCGTCTTTAGGACGTGGTACCGAAATTAACTCGTGCCGTGCTTGCATGAGGGGTTTGACTTCGATGTGCTAGGCTAGATGGCAACTGAGCATATAGCATGCCACCAATGTTAAAACCAAGGGCATCGAGATGCACATGTAAAAAATGACCGATTTGCAAGCTCACTGACAAACCTGCTTTTCAATGCGTCTGATTTACCCAATTTAGTGCTAGTTCATTCCTCTGTCCAGGGCCATGAAGCTAGATCTATAGCAGATGTTGCACTGAACTAACACTGCACTAGAAAATAATGTAGCCAACGGCGTCTATTTCGGGTCTGTTCCTTGCATCGGACGTCAATGTAGCATTTTCAGATGGTCTGGACAGCCCAACCACTCCTTCCTGTCGAGTGGGATGCCAGTCGTCCTCGCCAATAATCTCACCTCAATCCTTTTCCTATCATGCATGGCTGTTCGCAACTAGACCAGAACGGGAGAACGTACTCACATAGACAGTCCACTTCGCCGGGGATCGATTGCCAACCAATGATCACCGCCATGAATTATATGCTGCTATATGAGCAGATGCTTGCCGTTTCACGGGCCCAGGATGCAAAGGTATACTGTACACAATGGTACAGCTCACGTGCCGTAGAAAGAAAAAAAATGTTGAAGCAAAGGTAAGTACGGCCATACGGGGGCTCACAGTTCTGTGCCTGCCGTTTGGCCCCATTCGGGCATTGCTGTGCCACGGCATCCGTGACATCACATTGGCGCCAATGCGACGCACAGCACAGGTAGCTGCGGACGCAGACAAGCAGAGATATTTGTCGCCGACGACTACTAGACTGCTAGGCTCTGCCAGTTTATGGCCGCGTCCGCTGCATAGGCGCGACACCTTTGGAGCCTTGTGCATGTTGATCGATACGGTGGTTCGGCCATCGGGGCCATTAAGCCATGTACGCGCGTAACGTGCGTGCACGGTCGGAGATCTGCGTTTTAATGCGTTGCTCCGTTCTGGTGGCGCCCGCCGCCCGGATGAGGCGCGCACGGGCACGGCGCGGCGGATCCGCCAAAAGTTCTGGTCGCCGATCGGCGATGCCGGGGCCGCACCGCACGCCAACTAACGTGCGGGTGCCGTCTGCTCGGCCTTGCAGGACTACGGGCTGTCGGTTGCCTACTGCCGGAGCACCTACCTCGTGGACATCGTCGAGGAGTCCGTCGGCCGGGTGCTCAAGCTCGACTCCATCACCGGCGGCGCGTGGCTCGGCGCCGACGTCCTCGTCTTCAACACGTGGCACTGGTGGACGCACACCGGCAAGGACCAACCGTATGTGTAGATCGAGAACATCCTCGTCTTCTACTCTCATTTTCATGCAGTCCGGATTTTGTTCATCGTTTTGATGGTGATGATCCAGGTGGGACTACGTGCAAGACGGAGGGCAGGTGATGAAGGACATGGACCGGCTCACGGCCTTCTCAAAGGGGATGACCACATGGGCCAGGTGGGTCGACTCCAACGTCGACACCTCCAAAACAAAGGTCTATTTCCAGGGCATCTCCCCGACCCACTACAAGTAAGGCACCCACCGAAGCCCAACTCAACATCCTTCAAGAAACAAAGCCCAACTGAAAATCTTGCAGCACCACCACACGCATATGATTCGCTGTCCTGCTCCGACGCTGCTGACACCGACGTGTTCGTTGTTTGCAGCGGAGCCGAGTGGGGCGAGGGCTCAAGGAACTGCGCGCAGCAGACGCAGCCGATCGCGGGGTCCGCGTACCCGGCGGGTCCCGTCCCGGCGCAGGCCGCAGTGAGGGCCGCGCTCAGCGGCATGTCCAAGCCGGTGTACCTGCTCGACGTGACGCTGCTGTCGCAGCTCAGGCGGGACGGCCACCCGTCCGCCTACAGCGGCGGACACCCGGGCAACGACTGCAGCCACTGGTGCCTCGCCGGCGTGCCCGACACATGGAACCAGATACTCTACGCGTCGCTCCTTGCATAGGATAGGACCCGGGGGGGAACAGAAACACATACCATATATACCGGTGATTCATAATCTTGTATGGGGAATATTTAAATTGGTGATTCAGTTTTTGTTCGGTTCAAAGTAATGTACTATAGATGATGGATTTTCTTGTTCTTCGATAATATCATGAACAGCCAACAAATTGGCAACATGAACACAACGTGAGATGTCTGATGGCCAAAACTGCCTGAGATGGCAGCAAGTTGATACGACTTACGAGCAGGCAATCCACTGAATGTGACGTCCTATGTTAAATTTGAACTTTGGTTATGCGTGAAGCTCGTTGCAATTCGAAGGCAATATTCAGAAACGCACTGAAAGCTCATTTCCTGAATGTGCATATGCTCTAGCTAGTACCATCCATGGACCATAGTGGGCCGTGGCACACAAATAGCTTCAGACTTTATAGAGCTAATCTTACTTTTGACAAAAACAGTCACCAGAGAAACGAAAAGATTGAGCTATAGTGAACAAAGATTTCCCCTAAAAAAGAACAAGGCTGTTCATTAGTTACAGTACCGGAGCATTTTACAGCAGAATCGGCAGCCGACTAATCCTCGCAAAAAGGAGAGGAAAAAAAAGGTAATCAACAAATCATACTACTGACACTGTTGTGACGACGAGATGATGGGTGTAAGACACATGGACCGTATGAGGATGCAGCTCAACATGAGATGTCTGATGGGATGAACTAAATGCCTGAGATGGCAGCAAATAATCCGCTGAATGTGACAAGCTATGTTAAAATAAAAGGCAATATTCAGAAATCACTGAAAAGCTCATTTCCTGAATGTGCATATGATCTAGCTAGCACCATGGACATAGAGAGCTGCGGCACACAAATAGCTTCAGACTTTATAGAGCCATTCACTACACTTTTGACAGAAACAGCCATCGGAGGAACGAAAAGATTAAGCTATAGTGAACAAAGATTTCTCCTAAAAAGAAAAAAGGCAGTTCATTAGTTACAGTACCGTAGCATTTTACAGCAGAGTTGGTAACCGACTAATCCTCGCAAAAAGAAGGAAAAAAACAAATCAACAAATCATACTATGCCACTTGATGATGACTGATGAGGAGACGATGGGTGTATGACACATCGACCATATGACTATATGAGTACGCGATGCTCTGATGTTCAGGTCCTAGCAACGAGCGTGTGCTGCCGCAGATGACGGCTCTGCTTCTGCCGTTGTATCCGGCACATGGACGCCTTCTCCTTGAGCTCCTGGAAGGCTCGCATGGTGTCCACGTCGAATCCGCCCGCAAACTGCACGAAGTAAGGACCAAGCAGCGTGGAGAGTTTTAGTGCGGCCGTAATGATGCACTACAATAGAAGTATAAATTCTTTCCCGGCATAATGCAGTGCTGTGCTTGCTACTAACAAATAACAACCAAGAAAATACCTGGTGTACTCTGAAGGCGAACCGTACTCCTTGAAGCATCAGTTCCTCCTCTTCAGGGCCTCCCTTGATTGCCTCGAGCTCAGAGGAGACCCGTTTCAGGTACTTCATTGCCAACTTCACCGACTGGAGTTTGATCTGTACATCACAGCCCCCATCAGCATTCAATTTGGAACAAACGGTCGCAATAAGCCCCGACTCCCGAGTATGGCCATGATGTGAAGCACCAGCAATAACATGCAGGAATTGTAATATTTCGCTGCCCCTACTGAAGCCTATATGCAGTGCAATTCGAGTAATGTAGTATTCGCACCCAAGTCTTTTTTTAAATAAAATGAAAGAAGTATAACTTTCAGCCTCTGCTGCTCTTCCATCTGCACAAGTCTACACGTCACTAACTATTTACTTCTCGTCCTAAATTATAAATCGTTTTGGATTTTCTAGATTCTTACCTTTTACTATGCATCTAGACATAATAATAAAATGTATTAATTAAAAAACTAAAATGACGTATAATTTGGAACGAAGGGTATCTGTTTCACCTGTTTTCAGTCAAATGCAGCAACAGCATACTGAACTTGCAGTGAGACGCGAGATAGAAAAGTACGTTCACCCGCAATTCCAATTCATTTGGGTTTGGGAAATGGTCCAGAGTGGAAATCGAAGCACAACCACCCGGCTTAAGTACGGCGCAACCAACCAATACACTACAGTGGTGGACCTGCAAGCATCACTCCGGATGCAGATCCATGCATGGGGGACTATTTTTATAGCATTTTCGTTGATGAATCGAAGGATGACGAACGAAGCGATTCAGAGCACCGCAGTCCAACCAAGGAAATAGACCAGAGCACACGCAACCCCGTGGCCCTGCCACACTCAGGATGGAAATGTGAAAATGGATATCCGAATTATCGGACATCTATATCCACTAAAGGACCATATCCACTAAAATGACAATATGTGGTACTAAAATGGATACATTTGAATTCGTTTCTCTATCTGATTCCACATTCGTATTCGACAATATCCGTCACTATTCGTATCCGAACATATGAAACTATTAGTTATCTCTATAACTAATGATATGATGTTAATTTGAATACTAATAATGATAGTATATCATTGAAACTATTTGGAAGTTATCTTCATAACTAATAACTAATGATATTAATTTTATTATTACTAATATTGTATCCATAAAACTATTTAAAATTTATCTCTAATTTAGTGACCAATGTCATTAAATTTAATAATATATATACGAATATTACATTTAATTTTAAATACTCTAGTTCATCTATTTATTAATAAAAACATTTTTTGTACATTTTTTATCATTGATAAATGCTTATATTTATTGAAAATAATTATTAATTAATGTCCATATTTTAATTTTTCTGTACAGTGCACTATTTTAAATAATTATTAATTAATGTAATATTTTCATGAGCGATCTTGTTAGGTACCGATCGTCTCTACTTGTATAAAGAATTCGTTATTCAAAAACCATCAATAAACAAAATAGGTATGTTATTTTCAAATCAAGTAAATATCCGATGGATATCCGAATCCAAGACATTCGTTTTGTTTTGTATTCGTATTCGTATACGACTTAAAAAATGTGGTAAAAAGTACTATCTGAATTCGGATCCATCCCTAACCACACCAACAACAACCGTTGACGCAGCACGCAGCACGCAGCAGGGCGCGCCACGCCGCCACCCACCACAGTCCATAGCGCCCTGCCGGACACGGCAACAGCAGCGGACTGGAAACAGCCAGGGATCACGCCTCGGCCTCGCACCGCCGACTCTCTAGGCGGTAGGCGCTGGCGCCGCTGGCTCGCATGTCTTGGCCGCCCGCGAACAGATCGGCCGGCGGGGCCACGTTGACGAGGACCCGATTCCCTCGCCCGTGTCCCCGTCCCAGCTCAAGCAACCAACCACCCGATGCCGCCCGGAACGGACACGGCCGACGGATCCCGCGGCGTGGCGGGGCTTGTTCGCTAGCTGTTGCGGCAGCGACAAGGCGTCCCACCACGGCGGGCAGAGGGGCTCACGAGATGCCGCCGCGGCGGCTCACGTGCACCGGTGCACGCCCACGCCGCGTCGTCCCAACAGAGGCTGAAAGCCTGAAAGAGACCACGCTTTCCTTTTTGCGACCGGCCCCGCTGGGGGCCTGGCCCGGGTCGTACGGGAGGGGAATGAACGCCGACGCATCCCAAATCTCCACCTCGAATTCCCTCTTGTTGCGTACCGCGCCACCGCTTGATCTGCACGTGAACCGGTAGCAGGGGCGTGCCGGATGGATCATGGATCACGCGCGGGGTCTTTGCTGCTTGCACAGTCGCGCGTACGTACGTGACGCCCCGACACGCATGTGCGGACGGCATCAGAAAAGTTCTCTGCCGCGTAGTTTGTTTTGTCCTCGTTGAGACGTAGAAATCACTCTCCAGTACGCTCTACAGTCTATAGTGCGTGGACCCACGGCGAGTAAATGGAAATGGAAATGGAAGTTACCTGGCTGACGATGCCGGCGTCCTGTTTCATCCACTCCCACGGGATCTGGAACCGGGTGTACCGGCTCGTGGCGGCGTCCCGGACGCGGGCGAGGTTGTACACGCCGTGCTCCAACCTGACACTCGAAGGGGGGCGCGTACAAAGTTTTAGAACAGAAGCAACGTCGTGGCGCTGCGATTGCAGTGATTTTACTAGTGACGCGATCGCTTACTTCTCGAAGAGCGCCTGCATCTTCTTGAGCGCCGCGGCGCAGGGCTGCCGGGCGTCGTCGCGGAACAAGGCGGCCTCCCCCTCCAGCTTCTTGAGGTCGCAGTAGCCGAACGCCGCCTCCCGGAGCGCGTCCGCCTTGTGCTCCGGCCACTCGAAGTGCTTCAGCACCGCGCGCTCGTCCACCTACACGCAGAACACGGGCACGCGAGTGGATTAGCAATTGACGGACCAATGGATCGGACATCGGAGTGGATGGATCAGTTTGAGCCGAACAAAACGCACCAGGCGCGAGAGCTCGTCGTCGAGCCACTTGACGAAGCTGACGACGTCCTCGATGTCCACGAACGCCGCGCCTTCCACCTCCTTGATCAGGAACCGGATGAAGTCGCCCTGCCTCTCCACGTCCGACTTGATCTGCCGAGCAAATTCAATCACGGTGAGTTTTGCCACTATTAGTACCGGATCATTTTCTTCGATCAGCTTCCAATCACAAGTACTTCTATCTTCCTTGAGATCGAAGTCAAACAGAGCGAGGCACTAATGGTACCATTTGAGTACGATTCACTCCGCCGGCTAACGAAGTTCACACTAATGCTCGGATTAACTTGAGGCCGTAACTAACGCATAGCTCATCTACTGAAGCAGACCAGAGCCTTCACTGCGCTTCGCAGTATGACACCGCCACCTCCGATTCCGTAACGCTGGCTGTTTCTGCTCCAAGTTTAACTGCCTCTACTACCACCACACTTACCATTCATTCACAGAGCTCGCCGTCGCTGCTTCAGATCACCATCGGCCAGCAGGCTACGCCAATGGAGGGCAAAGGCATAAGAACAAAAATCTAGGACCCTCGCTTTTGGAATTCTGACATGGACATCGAGGATAGCTCGAGCGAGAATGAGAAGAAAATGGGTGGTCTCCGTTTTACTTGCTGTACTGTACTATATACCCTGCATGGATCAAGATTTGGCAGAGCATGCGTACACCGGCGTTCACCGTCTCAGCAATAACTAACCGTATCTGCCCAACCAAACCGCTTGTAATCTTGCAATAACGACGGAGAACGACGCCTCCACTGTTGCATGACTGTGTTACCAACCTTCCCTATACTCCGATGCATTCTTCGAGTCGCTCGAACAGTGGTTAGCCGCTGGGGGAGGACGACTACCTAATGCGTAGCCTTAATGCAGCTGCGTACCGGTAGTTGTCGCGGCTTAGAAAAGGAAAATATGAGATGATGCTTCAGCTGTACGCACCGCGAGGAGGTGAGCCGACCGGTTCTCGATCTCGCCGATCATGTCGCGCGCCGCCGCCACGCCGCCGCCGTTCGCGGCCTCGCTCGCGGCGCAGCCGTCCCTCTTGGACTCCCGCCGCATCAGCGAGTGGTAGAACTCCACCACCTCCGGCACGCGCCTCACGCATTGCCCCGACGCGCACGCCGGCGGGAACGCGGCGCCGAACGGCCTCCTCGATGGAGGGGGAGGCGGCGGCGGCGGCGGCGGCGAAGCGGCGGGTGGACCGGAGGGCGAGGAGCGCTTGCTCGTGCTGCGCGGCGGTGGCGGTGGAGGAGGAGGGCAAGGCGGTGGAGGCGGAGGTATCGGCGGCAGCTTCGAGAGGTCTGGCACGCGGGGTCTTGGTGCGGTCGCCGTGTCCGAGGACGAGCGGGAGTACGATGGTGAGGTTGACGTGGAGGAAGACGGCGAGGGTGGCGACGAACTTGCGGGTGAAGGGGTCGACGACGCCGAGAAGTAGGACTTGGACTTGAAAGGCGTTGGTGGCGCCGGAGGAGGCGGCGGGATGTACGGCCGCTCAGCTCCAGGTTGAGCTGAACTCGCGTGATGTGGCGCGGCACTGGAGCTCTCGAGGTGCTCGTTGGACGCCGAAGCGGACGAGGAGCAGTCATCGGCCGCCGCCGCCGCTTCATGTTGCCTCCTCAGCTCCGCCATCTCCTTCTCCATCTCGACTATCCTCTGCTTCCTGCTCGTGACCTCGAGCGCGGCGGCGTCGAGCTCGGCGCACAGCCGCGCGTTCTCGGCCTCCAGCCGGTCCGCGGTCTCCCTGCACCTCTCGAGCTCGGTCTTCTTGGCCGCGAGCTCGGCCTCCAGGAACGGCACGATGGCGACGGTCTCCTTGAGTATCTTCTGCTCCAGCAACTCGACGCGGAGGCGCGCCTCCCGCTCCTGGAGCAGCTCGATGGCGCGCAGCAGCTCGGCGACCTGCGGCGGCGCGCGGGCGGCCGCGGGGCGCACCTGCGCGGACGAGCGCGGGAAGTAGGCGCCGAAGGACCGCGCGAGCGACGACGCCTTGGATGGCGCCGAGCCCGACGAGGGCGCCCGGGTGGGCGTCCGCGAGGGGGACGCCGCCTCCGGCGCCGGCGACTTGGGGCTGCGCTGGAAGCCCATGGCCGCCTTGACGCGCCCGGCCACCATGGCGGCCGCGCGAACGAGAACGGGAGCGGCAACTGCTCAACCGTGCAACACGACACGTACGTGCTGTTACACCGGTTTAGTGCGCCGCGTTGCTGAGCGGCGGCGGTGGCGGTGCTGCACTGCTGGTTATCGCTCGCTGCGGGGTTTAAGCGGGACGCGCGGGGCGCGGCGTCCGAGGAACGGACGGGCCTTTGGGTTGGAACGGGGGTGGCGGGGGAGCGCGGGTGCGAGAGGCAAATACGCAGCGGCCGATGGTGTATTTGTTATCTAATCTGCCGGGGAACGGGGAGGGACCAGCGTGAACAAAGTGAGTAGGGACGCGAGGAGTGACAACGCAGGCTGCGTTCCGCTACACGTCAAACGTCTACGCATGCGTGATCTCGCTGCACCTCCGCTGTGCCGCTCAAAGGATCTGAAAGCGGAGAAAATTTCAGTATGAACAAGTTGATAACACTGCTGCCTGTCTCCTAATAAAGGCTGGTCGACCACAACCAGGGTCCAAAGGAAAAGGAGGACTGCACTATATATGCACCCTACACAGTACACACCATGTTTTATATATTATAATCACGAAAAGAAAAAAAGATTGTGGTTGTGCGTCAAGTGCTAGCGCATTTGAGAGCTACCGGACATTGGTAAGTTATTGTGCTCGTATCCACGTTGAGGCTCGACAGCTCTACTTGGGCTACCACATGTAGAGATAGCAATGGCCAATTCCTATAGCTACTCGTAGTTCATCTAGAATCGTGTACTCGTTGTTGCACATGCTCCTGGTCCTCTAACAAACTAAAGCATCTCAAGCGCACTCAGCAAACTAGACAATGCGGGCTGTGTGTAGGAAAACTAGACCTTGGTTGAGTTTGTGCAATCCACGATGCATTTCCCCTTACGCCTGGCTGCCACTGGTATCCATACCCTCTCCTCAAATCCACACCTATTTCAAATGGAAAGGGTATGGGTAGAAAATTATATACTCATTAGAAATGGAAGAGTAGGGTATGAGAAGGATACAATTTTTTTTTGCGAGGGAGGGTACAATTAATCAATTCAATATGTATATATATGTAGTAGAAAGTTAATTATCTATGAATATGAGTGAGATTGGGGAAGGTAAGAAGTGGATAATAATTATATGGATTTGGTTGAACAAGAGTGGGTTTGCCCATACCCTCCCCAGTGGCAGGCCTATTTCCTCTCTCATGTGTTTATTAAAAAAAAGGGCAGGTGTATTCACACGAGTGAGATTAAAATAAACCCTCATTATTAAGCGAGGATATTCCATCATTTACTAGTCTCATGTATGGGAAACATATAATCTAGTCACGAGGGGAGTGTCCCCAGAAATGCCATCCTTTTTATGAATATGCATTGTATTATGCATAGCTGAATTCAATCTCTCGTAGAGGTTTACACGAGGTAACAGATGCATGTAAACTGCGAACATAGCCTTGTACAAAAGATGATCTTGCCCTCTACAAGATCGTTGACCTATAGTTGATCAGGGGTAAAATAGCTGAGTACAATAGATAGAGTGCTTATTTCGAATTGTCAGGTTCACTATGTTGGGTTCGCTTATGCTTGTGCTGAGTGGCATGTGGGATCCATTTTATTCTCAGGATTGTTCTTCTGGAGCCTCTAAACTACTTATGCTCTTTGGGTGTTTAAAAGCCTCTGAGGTTTGAGCAGGTCCTTGGGATGCTCTTCCTTCAAGTTTGCGAGTTGACATTTTCTATTAGTGCCTAGGTTTTTCGAGCAACTGAGTTTGAGTCCATGCATGAATGATAGAAAGATGTCTCCAACACTCCTATCCAATTTCAAACATTCCTTGCATATTTAGACCAGTCTTAATGGAGAGTTCTACGGAAGTTTCATGGCATTAAATTCAATGACATATCAACAAAATTGCTGACTGGGCAAGGTAATTAAGAGAAGTTTTATCAGATGAGAGAGGAGTTTTATCCCTATGACACTCAACTGGCACAATTATATAGTTCCCAATCTTAATAACTGTGCAATAAAACTGTGTACTGAGACTGACCTTCCTTACAAATACTCCTTCATGCTTTCATGATGCATGTGTTTCTCTAGTGCTATCCAACTCGTTCTCACATACAGGAGCAACATGACAAAATTACAATAGCCTCACTCACTCTCAGCAACAATGATTTTGTAAGCTGCTGTTGCAACTAGTGTAACCACCTGTCCTTGACCCGATTTACAGGTCTGCCGTGTAATCGGACCACACCGTAGACCACACCATTGTTATAAGCGTGCACTTCCACTGACACGACGGCCCTGTAGATCTTTGGGCCCGCTTATCAGCGTCAAACCTGTTATAGCCCATTGGACCCTGAAGCCTGAAGCAGTTAAGTTCTCTGCACGTGGGACCATGGGATCTGCACCAGGTGTGCCATGGACCAGGAGTGAGTGACTGCTGTTCGCCTGCCTGCAACGCTCGCACCGCGCTAGTAAATGGCCGCTGGTGATAAACGTGACAGAAAGCGCTCCCATTCCAAACGATTTTTTGCAGTGTGCAGTTCGAAAAGAAACAACCTACGTAGTTGAATTGAAACAGCACGGCGGTCCAAAACTAACGAAGCATGATACTCCCAGCCTCTTTTATAAGTAGCACTAGCACCATTACCTAATCCAACAGTCGTAACACTCCAAGTCGTTATTTCGTCTTGAAGGACAATGAAACCGTTTGGAGTGCAGTCGACTGTCCATCAAAATCATCGAGACCATATGCAGATATACGATTATTTCCTCGAAATCGAAATCTGTTCTGGCGACGCGCACGGAACGGGACGCCGGCAACGGATGGTCCATGCACACGAGAGCCCCGGAGTTTAATGCACACCGTACTGTCATTGGCAAATAATGCTCAATCGCTCATCGCCATTGCAGCGTGGTGCTGGCGCCCCGGCCGGCCCGACAGCGAGTCGATAGTGGTGGGTACGCTTGACTTTTTGGAAGGACTGCTCGCGACGCGACCACGTACCAGAGCGCTAGCGCTACTACGTGCCTTGGCGCCGGCGGAGACACAGCCCGTACGTCCTCGCGAGGCTGGATTTGGAAGCGAGCTAGATAGCCCCGGCCGAAGTTACACACACGCACCCACCCACCAGCCCACAGTACTCGGCGCCACTGCGAGCGAGATCTGGCCGTGCCGCCGTGAATTCGTCGTGTGCGGCAGCGTAAGCCCGGAGGCGGACGCAATCGGCAGCTCAGGTCAAGGTAATATCGGGCCTCCTGTCCTGTGTCGGCACTCGACACCGGCTGGTGCGCCAGGAACAGGGAGATGTGGTAGCTTCAGCCTTCAGCCACCAGGGTCCGGCCGGGGGGGTACGTCGGTTCACGAGCCCGGTACGCGAGAGGACGCGCAGTGGATGAGTGGAATTCATTGCTCGGATCAATCGACGGGGCGAGGGAGCGGTGGAGGCTGGAGCGGAGCGGGAGACGACGACCGCAGCGCCCAATCAATGCGGGTGGGATGCATCTCAGATCCGTCAACGTGGTGGCGCCCATCCGCGTACACGCATGCATGGCTCGCGTGCGCGCCAGCCCCACGGTACTGAATGTACTGACGACGCACGCCGACGCATGCGCAGCCCCGTTCGTTGTAACTATCCGGGGGTGAATGTGAATCTTTTGGACCGAGACCGATCCAAATCCAACCTTGTTGGCGAGCGGACCCTTCTTTTCATAGGCTGATCTTTGCAGGGACCTAGAAACGACACCGAACAGTCCGAATCCGGTCTGGCGACCATTGGCATGCAGTCGAGCACGTATGCGAACAGACGCTGACGTGTGGGCCCTGTATGATTATACTCGACGCCCAAACCAGCTGCCATCGCTCTCGCTTCCGCCCACGCGTCCCGGAATGAACTTGTTGGTACCCGCATGGCCATGGCAGCGTGCGTAACAGAAGGCTTTTGGTTGTCGAAGGGGACCAG
Source organism: Setaria italica (assembly GCF_000263155.2). Classification (NCBI taxonomy): domain Eukaryota; kingdom Viridiplantae; phylum Streptophyta; class Magnoliopsida; order Poales; family Poaceae; genus Setaria; species Setaria italica. The sequence continues at coordinate 30,821,343 of NC_028454.1, read as the reverse complement.
CTTGCGTGCGTTGCGTGGCTCTGACAAGTCTGGGAGCCAGGAGACGAGAGCAGCGAGGGACGTACGTACGGGCGGCACCACGCTCGATTCAGCATGCGATGAGGTGAGGTCTGTGTAATCACTCGTAACCAACCCCCTCATTCCTCGCGGAAGCGGACACGTGAAGGACATACCGCGCGGTTGGGACGTGCAGCACACCCGGCCAGCCGCCCGGGGTCCGGCTCATCATCACCAACGTCGCGCGGCGCCCTCCCGGCGCGCCCGCGTGCTTGCTTCCTCGGATTGGCAGTTTGTCACTCACACAGCTCACGAGCTCGACCGGGCGAAGCCGCGCTCTTTGCGGCCAGGAGACCGGCCGGTCGGCGCCTCAAGCCCGTCCGCGCGTCGGAGGAGCAGGAAAGAAAAGAGCTAGCTCGGGGCGTGCGGTGCACAGGAGCTTGGCTGGGTGGGTGCCCTGCCTTCTGGACTGTGGTTGTAGAGATGAGAGCTAGCTGCGTGGACGTGTGGTGCTGCAGATCGTGCCATCGCCATGAAATGGCCCCCCAAGATAGTAAACGCCGTGCGCCGCTCGTGCATTGGCATGGCCTGATGGCCCCAACATGGCAGTATCGTACGCTGTTCAGCTCAGCCAGTGGGCATGGGGCACGGCCGTCCTTGGGCCCGGGCAAGATGCTCTCTCTCAAGGACGCTGCCAACAGACCCCCAGAAAGGCGGAGGGAGACACCAGGGGAACCAACAATCCATACGGCCCCCGACCCCGAATCGCACCAGCGAAATTGACACTCCACGCCCTTTTTCTCAGTGTGATGCCAAAGTCTAGCGCTCTAGGCTAAGCTGGAACCAACTTTCCTCTCCTTTTCAGCTCTCGGGGCACGCTGAGCTTGTACATGCCAGTAACAAACTTTTGGTGCGTCACCCGCTTTAGCTGCCAAAATCGGCGAGGGCGTATCCTCGAAGCGAAGGATCTCGCGATCTCTTTCGTTACGTCTCGTGCTGCCGAGCTAGCGGCATCCATGCTTGCTGGAGAATCCGCAGCGCGGAACTGGCTTGACGCCGAGACCGGCAGTGGAAAGGGGAGCTGAGCTTTTGCTGGTTCGTCTGGTTCGAGAGTGCCAGAGGGGAGTGTTGGCTGGGGACCGGTTGAGGACGAGTTGGTGCAACTGATTCTGACGCGTGTCCGCCGCTTTCCAGGAAGGCAAATTCAGCTTAGGGTTTGCAGATGTGCAGGCATCATGTGGCAAGCTGCATCGTATAGCTGCAGATGTTGCCGATATACAATCCCGCAGAAAATTGTTGAACCATTGGACCAAAAATCCGGCTCAGCGGTGGTAGGGCTGGTAGGTCACTAGTGTAGCTGCTTGGTCTCGGTATCTCGGATGTGTTTTCAACAAGCCATTGTTGGTCCAGCTCATTTTCAGCCCAATATCTTAGGGAGTCATCTACTCATCTCGTCATGGGCTCAGTAGCATAACTTTCTCATTTCGGAGCGATTGGAAAGCTCATCGGCCTTTTGACACAAAAAATCAGGGGTTTGATTGAACTTGAACGAGATGGTTTCGACAGAAATTATTATTTCAATTTTGAATCAACCTCAGATAATTACCTTCTTGCCCTTTTAATCTCGGGGGAAAATCTCATCTTAGCCAGCTAATGTCACCATGCACATTATCTAACCCACAATTCACCAAAAACCATCACATGGCGAGGTTACCCTCCTCGTGATCCTGCAAGACCCACCGCCCGCTCCCGTCCTTCACCATGCCCTTGTTTCCCTCCACCCACCACCCCGCCGGCACGGGGTACTCGTCGTCGAGCGCGTCCACCTCCTTGTTCACCAGCGCCAGGTCGCGGTCCACCACCAGGCCGAACCCGGCGCCGTCGCCGGCGCCCTGCGTACCCGCGACGCCGTGCAGGTAACACTCGAGGTTGTGCCACGCGGCGGGGCCCGGCCCGGGCTGCTTGAGGTGCGGCGACTTGCGCGTGTCCACCAGCAGCTCCACGCCCACGTCCTTGTAGAAGGCCGCCGGCAGGATGGTGGGCACGATGTCGGGCGCGTTCCGGACGCGGAGCAGCCTGGCACCGGGCGTCGAGTCGAACGCCTTCTTGAGCTGCTCGTCGCCCACGCGGGGGCTGCCGAAGACGATGGCCGCGACGGGCACCGTGTCGTTGGTGGAGCCCCGGACGTTGACGCCGTTGGAGACGATGTCGATGGCGGTGAGCGTGGAGAGCGCGGCGCCCAGGCTGTGGCCGGTTATCGTGATGCTGCAGTTCTCGCCCTTGTACGCGTCCAGCAGCCTCTTAATCTCAGCCAACACCTGCGCAGATCGATTTATAATTTATTTATTTATAATCCGCATGAGACTGCCGTTCAGTAATTTTATTTGAGCATCCGTTCAGTAAATTTGCTTTGCACTTGAGTAAACTACTAGATGAAAAAAGATAGCACGAACAAACAAAAAAGCTTTGAAAGTTGGGCTGTCAGAAGTTGAACAGAGAATAGGTGATTGGGCTGTTCGGCCCATTCGAGGATGGAAAGCAGCAGAGCACGAGATGTACCACCGATCAGGCCGTTTTGTCGTAGGCCTTCCGTTGTTCACGATTGAACCATGGAACGCATTAGCAAATGAGTGGATCCGGTTCTGTTATCCGATTTTGGAGGGTTTCAATCTGGAGATTAAGATACGGAGGATTGATTTCAGGTCACTAAAAGTCAAATGAGCTGGAATAGAATCAAGGCCGGTTCTGTTTCAATCCGAACTAAACGGTTATTTTTTGTTAGATTGAATTTTAAATCGGATCAATCAATTTATGTAGAACAGATCTCGTTACGAGCCTTAGTCTACCGTGTGCTTCTTTCGAAATTCCTCTGGACATGAGATGTTCCAAATCCAACGGACTCTATAGACTCCTACTCCATAACCTACTCGTAGACAAAAATACAAAATTCCCTATCAGCATAGCTACCGACAATGCAGAGTAACCCGCCAAATCATGGGCCAATCCCTATAGTGTGTGAAACACGGAAGCGTGTCGCTGTGTAGTGCGTACAGTGTACACTGCAGTTTCCGGGCCCGTTTTTAAATGTGCATGTCGGTATCCTCAGAAACATACGAGTACCAGCTAACTGTCTGTCGTCACAAGTCTGCCATTTATGGTGAAGACGCTAAAGGTCCAACGTTTGACGGATCCTCATGCAAATGTGTGAACGAATTGCGCCACAGTGGCACACACAGTAGCATACGAGTATGGCAAAGCCCACAAGCAACGATTGTGATCTAATCAGTGTCCTATTGTACGTCTGAAAAACAGTACTGCAGAAACACAGAAACGTTGCGAAATTACGGATCAGATATCTTCAAGAATTGGCGATCACATTGCCTGCTAGTCTAGTGTAGTTTGTACCTCAGGAAAGCATTGCAAAATTAATGGTCAGAAAATTCAGATGTCTTGAAGTCTTGAAGACCATGTCATTGCCTACGCTATTGCCATGGAAGGACAAATACATGATACTGTGTCACAAAAGGACGTGAGGGAGTCAAAGCTAGATTACCTGCTCCCTGGCGCTTTGTTTGTTGAACCGCGACGTGGAATTACTGGAGGCGTACACGGACAGGAAGCCCCGGTGCACCGCCGGCTGCGACCACCCGGGGCCCGGCCCGACGACGCCCGCCGCCGGCACCAACGTGATGTCCAGGTCGTTGGCCCACTCCACGGCGCGCTTCGTCCCGCGCCACGCCACCACGACGTCCCGCCTCCCCAGCCTCGCCGCGCCGGCGTCCGTGGCCACGGCGACGTACCCCATCCAGTTGGACTCCAGGCTCCACGCCCCCGGCGGCGCCGGCCGCATGATGATGCCGTCGGGGACGCGCGCGCCCGAGGTCGCGTACAGGAACCTCGTGACGCGGTACAAGTCCGGGACGTCGGCCCCCGCCTGCGCCCTGCGGAGGAACGCCCCCGGCGCGTACCGCGACGCGCCCGCGTGGGGCGACGCCGGGTCGGAGATGAACGCGTCCGACGTCGCCTGCGCCAGCTCGCCGTACCGGATGACGACGCGACGGAGGTCGGCGTCGAGCGGGTCCAGGAGGCCGTCCCAGTTGTCCCGGCCGCTGAGCTCAGCCCATGGCCTCTGGCCCTTAGCAATGGCGGTGTCGGCGGAAAGCGCGGTTGCTACGAGTGCGCCGACGAGGAGGAGGAAGCGGTGCATCTTGGAGACTTCTGCTTGCAACTGATTGAACTGGGTGTCACCGATTTATGGAGCTGTGGAGTGTGGACATGTGAATGCTACAGCCTGCAGGGTGGACTGCATGCAGCGGGCTGCAGGCCAGCAGGTGGATGGAAAGCAACAGATGGAGGAAGGAAAGCATTAACTTCTGGAGGGCAGAGGTGGGAATCAAGGAAGGAATATGTAACATGAGACAAAGTTATCCAGATAGATTATCCAATAGAAAATCAAGAAATTAACTCTCAAGAACCCAAGTGATGCTGTGGAGTACCCAAGCACTGGATTACTCCAATCAATGTTGAGCATAAAGAGGGCTACTGTAATAGTTAGGGCTTGTTTGGTTTCAATTGCTTATTATAAGCAACTTAAAGTTGCTTATTATAGTTGCTTATTTTTAGCTCTAGGTGTTTGGTTTGGGTTGCTTATCTGATTGCTATTGACATATTTGCCCCTGCCATCCCATTTCCCTCTACCCCTAATAATTACCCAGCTCCTAGCCGTTAGCGCCAGAAGAAGCGGGCAGCGGCGGGCAGCGGTGGCGGGGCGCGAGCGGCGGGCGGCGCGGAGGCGGGCGCGCGGCGCGAAGGCGGGCGGGCGGCGGGCGGGAGCAGCGGTGGGCGGCGCGGAGGCGGGCGGGCGGGAGTGGCGGTGGGTGGCGCGGAGGCGGCCGGCGGCGGCGGGCGGAAGCGGCGCCATGCCTGAGTGGTGACGGGAGAGAGGAGAGAGAAAGGGGAGAGGAGAGAGAATGAGGGTAGGAGGTGTAAAGTGCCCCATAAGCAACCATAAGCAACTCAAGAGTTGCTTATTTGCTTATGCATAAGCAACTTATAAGCAACTCTATAAGCAAGAGTGATTGGTTCATAAACAACTTATTTGCTTATTTTTAAGTTCCTTATGCATAAGCAACTCAAATCTCAAAGTGCGAGCCACTGGTGCCACACGGCTTGTAAGAAGGGGGCAAAACCCCGCACAAAATCTTGTCATAGATATATTCAATGCCAATGTTCGAATGACATACTCCCATGCATGTTTCATTTATTTCGTAATTTTATCTGCGGCATGCTAACGTCATCAGATGGAATGATGGTAGAATTTGTTACATTAAAAAAAAAAATCAATGCTCACTCAGAGCATCTCCAGCAGACAAGCGAACACTCATCACCATATCTCTATTTGGCTGACTAGTTACTCCATGATAAGATCAGATCTCTATATTTCAACACACTTTGAGGGACGAGTCAAATCTTATCTCTGTATCTCTATTTGGCTAGTCACTCCATAAAGATCCCATATCCATATTTCTGCACACTATCAAACCAGCCAAATCTCACTCTCCATGTATCCCATTCATTTATACCTCATTGATATGCAATATATTCATAACGGATATTATTATTTTTATTATGTGATTCCATCGCGTGCACAATAACACTGGTCAACTTGATTCAAATTAAAATAATCCACTTAATTAATGCACATATATATTTACATAGAGAAAATATCAGTGTTAGTGAACTTGGTTCAGACCCAACCCAACTTGTATTGAGACGGTTCGGGCGCGGGTGTAAAATTTCACCCACGGTGCCCATCTTGACTCCTAACCCTTGTCAAAGTATTAAAGTAGTACAAATTTTTTACGTTTAATTGTTAATGTATCATGGGCTAAGGGACGAAAGTTTGGATTGCTGCTTTGCTGGACTATAAAGAAGTTAAATCGTTGACGAATCATGTAATGGTAGATGAAAATTTGCTTATTGCCATTAATGGACTATTCTTTTGTTGAGATCAAACATAAAGGTCCAGTTTCCTACTTCGGTATGTTACTCAAATTATATTTTGTGTGTCAAGTTCATACTATATTGCTCGCATGATTATGATGGTATATTTTGTACATTTTTATTTCTTTGAGCAGATCCAATGGGTGTCCGATACTTGATGGGTGTCCAGCGAGTGCAGGTGTAGGTGCAAAAATTCACATGTTAGATATTATAGGTGTGGATGCAGATAGACGTGGCATGTTTCATCATGGGTGGATTTTTACTCCACACACACCCGACCCGACCTATTGCTATCCCTAGCCCCGTGGATTGCTCACCGCTGGTAAAATTTCCAAACCAGAGGGGAAAGATAAATATAAATTGGCACACTCTAAAATACATCAGTGTGATATAACCAAACCACGGTGGAATTTGGCTACCGATATTCTCGCTGAGCTAATAAGCAATTCGCTTGGTTTTTTGTTGCCGAGCAGCTCTGCGCCTCACAAACTCTGTTTCTGTGCCCTCGACATTGCAAATGCAGGACTGGAGGGTCATGAACGGACATTGCCAACGGTCTCATATTAAAACGGAACCCACGGATCTCCTAATCTTCCTTATTATACTGTGTAACACAACAATACAGTATTTTGACAACTAACTTGCCTACCAATTTGTACCGAAGCGTACACGTGTACTTGTTCACTCGCTGATGCTCTGTATTGTACCATCCTCAAATCGATCTGACGGTCGAAACGAAATCTGGCCTGCCTACCGGCCTCCTAGCCTGAAACCACCCCAGACGGACGGATCAGATGCTTCGCGGCTCTCCAAACCATCGACACCATCGCTTTGGTTTCTTCCGTCAGGCGCACGTCCGTGCCGGCTCTGACGAACGGCCCGAAGAACATCCCCGAAATGGTGACCACCATGAACACGGTGACGAGGAGGTACGCCGCCGACTTGGGCGGTCGCCACAGCCCGGCCGCCCTGGCCCACCTCTCGGCGATCTGGAACGCGGCGTGGGACATGAAGAAGAGCAGCATCTCGCCCGTGGGCCGCTGCAGCGTCATGTACCAGTACAGGAGCTCGTGGAGCAAGCCGGACATGAGGAACGCGGCGAGCACGCCGGCGTCCCGGCCCCACCGCGCGCGCACGGGCTCGTACGCCGACGCGCGGAGGAGGTCCACGGCCATCAGGTTCCACTGCCGGCCCCAGAAGTCGTTGAGCGACGCGACGGCGAGCGGTGCGCTGAACTGGCGCTCCATGGTCGCGCCCCCGAGCAGCGCCGCGGCGGCGAGAGCGGCGGAGGAGAGGACGAGGTCGAGCGTGAGGAAGATCTGGACGCAGTAGAGGTAGTGGAGCGCGTAGAGCGGGAGCCACCCCGCGTAGGGGTACGCCGCGGCGAGGCAGCCGAGGAGCACGGCGCTGCGGGCGCAGGGCCTGAGGAACTCTGCAACGGGCGGTGGCGACGACGGCTGCTTGTTAGCCGGCCGCCGGCTCTGCCCTAGACGGACCTTGATGGGGAGGCTGGCGCAGAGGACGAACGGCAGGAGCGGGAGGCCGGGGTGGAGCGGGCCGAGGTCCAGCGCGAGGAGCACGAGCTTGTTGGTGGCGAGCCAGGTGTGGAAGAATGTGGAGAAGAGGCGGAGGTGGAGGGAGCTGAACATGCACGGCAGGTACACGAACACCGGGAACGTCGGGGAGAGCGCGGCCAGGCGCGGCAGGCCCGGCCGGAGGCGGCGGGCGGCGAACCGCGCGTACGCCGCGCACGCCGGGGTGAGCAGCGCCGCCCACGCCAGCGCCCGCAGCTCCGAGTCCATCGTGGGAAGGGCGAGGCCTTGCATGGCTGGCGCACGCGATCGACCGGCCGATCAGGTTCCTCATGAATGCGATGGACGCAGTTATATACGCGCGCGCAAGGGGTAGAGGAAGTTGTGCGGCGTGGTGTGCGGGGTCATGTGGATCGCAGCAGCAGGGCGATGCAGGCGCGCTTGCGGCGTTTTGGTTTGAATGACAAGTAGGGAACGGAACAGGTTGGAAGGGAATCGTGGGGATGCACACCTGAATTCGGGAGCGCGCAACTGCTCACGAAAATGCCGTGATCGCAACCAAGAAACTCGCAGCATGGTCGTGGCGTCGAACTCCCAACACTCCAACAGGCATCAAGCACTGCCTTCACTTGCTGCCTTCTGGGTTAACGTTTGTATTGGCATGATGCCTCCAAAACACAGTACAGATTACAGACTCAAATGGTCACAGATCACATCAATTCTTGTACTGCAAATCCAATTCTCACTGTACTACTTCTTTCCATGTCTAGTGAAATCTGTCAACCTTCACTATACCCTGAGAGGCTGAGACAACGTTGTTTATAACGTCATTGCAACGACTACACACGTAATCCTGATGTGTTACCATTCTACAGCTTGTCATACGAATGAATCTTGTAAGGATCAGCAGACCATCCAAGCAGAGGCAGATTTGATTTTCAGCAGGTATCGACGAGAGCGACCGGGGATGCGTACGGCCCGTGCAGCACCCCGTCGGCGATCACCTTGTACACCGCCTCCGTCGGGTGCGTGCCGTCCCAGGACCCGTACGTGGACGGGTCGTCGCAGACGCGGCATCCGGGCTTGCCGCACGCCACCGTCTGGTTCCCGCAGCAACTCCCCAGGGCGTTTGTGAACCCTGCTGGCATTCAACATCAGCAGTCACAACATCAGTCAAGATGGCCTGTCAGTAACGCGCTCTGCTTTCTGGTTTCTACTACATATTGTTGGGCTCGTAACCGTTTTGGTGGGCCTTAAAGGCGAGAGCTTTAGTTGGTTGTCCTCCCTCCTCTGGGCTGCTATTACATGGATTACAGCCCAGTTAAGATCTGTGCCAGGCCCAAAACCATGAATTAGTCAGACGTTACGGAGTTGCCAGCTGGTCGCCGCGATGACCTACTAGTTGCACGTGAACCCCGGCCATGGCGGCACCTAGACGCTCCTGAGTCCTCTAATTTGTTGGCTCGCGCAGCTAGCTGGACGCTGCTGCTGCTGGTGGCCACAACTGGGGCCGCCGGGACGTATAGGCGCATAACCTTTTAGCCATAACTGCCTAACTTTGTGCTTGCCTTGCCTGACAGTGCTTCCAACTTAACAGGGGCCTACCCAAGCAAATCCGACAAGAGGTGTCTGTCTGACTGTCTCTCGGATTGGTGCGCCGTCGCCGTCGCAGAGAACAGGGCCAAAAGCGCAGACCGCGCCGTGGGCGTCGTCGGCACGGGCCTGCACGGCGGCGCACACGTCCGTGCCGCTAGTCATCTACATCTACCATTATGATGCAGGGGGCCTGGCACGTACCTAGCTTCCCGGGGTCCTGGAAGATGCTCATCATGGCGCCGTACCAGTCCGCGTAGACGATGGTGACGTCCGGGTGGCGGCGCCGGAGCTTGTCCAGCCGCGCCGTGAGCACCTGGTTGTGGTACTCGGCGAAGCGGTTGAACCATGCCAGGCACCCCGTCTTGGCGTCCAAGTCCCATTGCCTGGCGCTGGCGCCGAACCGCTGCAGGTAGAGCGGCGCACAGCCGAAGGGCAGGTTCCCGGGCACCACGAACGCGCGCGCGCCCATGGCGATGAGCTCCTCGACGGCCGCCGCCAGCTTGTCCACCACGGCAGGGACGAACTTACGCACGTTGTCCCGCGGCACGCCCCCCGAGAAGGCCAGGTTGTAGTCGTTACCGCCGATCTCGCCCAGCGCCACCAGCGCGCCGCCCAGCAGCGCGCTCGTGCTGACGGCGCCGCCGCTGCCGTTGTTCTGCGCCGCCGCCTGCACGAGCTGGCGGAGGTGGGTCCGGAACCAGAACATCTGCGTGTCCAGCGAGAAGGGGTTGATGTTCATGCCGTTGCCCGCGAAGAAGGTGCCGTTGTTGGCGGTGGCCGAGATGATGGCGAAGTTGGCGCCGTGCCGGAAGTCCGCCGGCGCCGTTCCCGTCTGGATCGCCGTCACGTTCGACAGCCCGAACTCCTCCGCTGCACCGCGGCGGCACCAGGCAACATAGCATCCAGTTATTAGTTAGCTACAGTGTGCGTTGGTAGTAGAATAAAGAACATAGAGAATCATGGCTTGGTTTGCACGGTACTAAAATCGTCTTCGCTTTCGGTGATTACTATGCGCTTCGAAACGCGCGCGGCGCGAACTATTAGAAAGGAGCAATAAAGCCAGGGAAACTACTGTACTAGCCTTCCGTTCACCTGGAGCCGTGCTGCTGCCATTTTGGGAATGTGTAGTGTAGAGAAAAGCAGGGGTCAATGCAATTGCAATGGCTCGCAAGTTTGCGATGGTTTTCATGGCAGAGCACGTACGTACAGGGGCTAGCTGATCTCGACACCGAGCAATTTTTTCTCTCTCCTTTCCTACTCCTGTGTAGGAAGAACTGGTGCCTGGCTACTTGCTGTTGCCTCTTTAGGCCACGAGGAGACTAACCCCCTGGACTCATTGTGCATAAATCGACTCTCATAAACGCAAGCAGTAGTTTTAGTTTGAGGGACCATGGATGCCGGTAATCCCAATTCAAAGCGCGCAGCTGTACTAGCCACGCAAGACGGCAAGAGCACACGTACTCCTTCAACTCTTGTACCTGGAGAGTACTCCAGGACTGTCTCACTCGCGCAAGGTGCAATAAGCGCCACACTCGCGCCCCAGAAAAGCAAACTGAACATATTTGAAAAGAAAAAGAAAAGCAAACTGAATTGGCACTCGGACAAAACCGTGTTGTTCTGGGGTTCTGGTTCGTAAATATTAGATTAGATGGAGAATCAAATCAAGGTCATGCTTACCTCTAAATTTTCTATCTACTTTTTCATTAGGCTTTAGGCATTACCGAGACATCCACACAGGACATGCATAACTTGGACTGTAAACCGTAAAAACTCTGTCACGGAAGAACGCTCCTTTGACAGACACACCTTTTCCCCGCCTCTGCATCAAGTCATGCACCCAGCGCGGCAGCGCATGCGTTACCTGTATGGCGTTCTAACAGTTGTGCTCATTTGCCCCAAAAAGAAGACATTGACTATGTCCATTTGAGCGCGGCAGCAATGAGTTCAGACATCCGTTTTCTTTCTTCTATTAGAAAGTAGGAACCTGTGGGCATTTCGGCAATTCGTAAAGGTCGCCCATCATGTTGCTCTACTGAAGAACAACAGGATGCCAATTCGGGGTCGACACTGACGCATCTTTTGAACGGAGAATGGGTGTTCGATGCAGAGAAACGAATGGTTGCACGCTGCACACTAGTTCAGAGTATAGGCGCGAATGGAAACACACGAGGAATGCATACATGCCGAACAGAGAGGAGACGCCTCACGCCGGCAGCTAGGAAAATGCTCAGACCAACAAAACGCGGGCAGTGTGCAGTGCTCACCGATGAAGTCGATGACGAGGCGCCCGTCGCTGGCGCGGCCGGTGGGGCGGCCGAAGAACGTCCTACCGTACGGCGGCGCGCCGTAGGGGCTGTGGCTCTTCGCCGTCAGGTGGACGTAGTTGCCCGTGTCCGTCAGCGAGTCGCCGAAGCTGAAGATGCGCGTGTAGCAGCCCAGCGCCGGTGAGCCGCCGCTCCAGAGGACGGCCAGGACCCAGAGAGACCAGCGCGCCGCCAGCGCTGCCACCGCCAGCGAACGGTCCCCCGTCAGCCTCATGGTCTGAGCGCCAAATGTCTGAACTCTGCAGGAGCAGAAGCAGGGAGAGGGGAGCTGATGGATAGAAGAGAGGAGTTCACGTAGAGGTTTCTTAAACGAACGAATGGAGCCGGTGTGTGAGAGTGAGACGCCCGGCCGCCTTTCACTAAGTTTGTGGTGTGTGACGAGTTACTCTGTGGAGTGAGCAGCCATCTAGTGTGCAGCAGGGTATTTCTTGTTGAGCGTTTGTGGAGCTCCACACCTCATAAATTGAGGCATGGATAGCCGTCGTCCTCGTCCAATGATTCTGCAAGGACACTAGTCCACAGGGTAACAGAAACAACACCGTGCGTGTGTGCCGTTCATACAAAAACACAGCGAGCATTCCTGTGAAACCCTGAACGTACCTGCTGTGGCAATGCCACACCACATCTTCCTTGTTCTGAACACTCCTGTCTTCCTGTGCATTGAACAGCAGTACCGGTCACCTCGTTTTCACCTCCTTTTTGTTTAACCAGTACGATGTTCAGCGCTAAGAACTTCCAGGCATGTCGCTCGCATGAAAAGACCCCAAGCGTTGTGCGTACATGAAACCGCTGGGCCCTGCAAGAACAACGTGAGAAACCGGCCAGAAGGGCATGAATGCGTGAAACAGATTTGATGTCCTTGAGATTGGTAGCTCGTGGACTCTAGCCCTTCGACCGGTCTTTCTATCTTGTTTCTATCCGCGGGAGGAGGTTAACACAGATGTGGCACGGCTATGAAGCACATGCCCTCTGAAAGTGTGTGTGTGGGTGCTGATGAAATTGACAGCCTTTTCAGTTGTCAGTTTGTTAGTCCCCTGAGCAAAACGGCATGAGCGGAGTCGCTTTCAGTGAAATGTGCTAGATTCTCTGCGCAGGAGGGACTTCAGCCTTTCGTGGGAAATGGGGAGAGATGTCAACTCCAACACATTCTCTTCCCCCTTTCCAATTTTCAGCCATAAAGAAAATTAAGAGAGAAAAAACGTGCTTCAACATATGCCATTTCCATTCCACTTTCCCCTTTCTTTTTTCTCAATACCCTTTATCTTCCTCCCTCTCCCCTTTCTAAAAGGGAATCACTCCTCTCCCTTTCCATCTCCCTTTCCTTCCTTCTTTTCACCCACACGATCTCCAGCCCACAAACACTCCGAGCTGCACGATCCACCCGTTCCTCTACTCACCACGCCGCCGCTCCATCCCTCCCCGGCCGCTCGCCATGCGCCCTACCAAGGATGCTGGCGCTCGTCGTGCCCTGCCCGACTGCCTGCTCACGAGGCCACCACTGCGTCCTGCCCCGATCGTCGCCTGTAGGGTCGCCGCTGCGCCCTGCCCCGATCGCCGTCCACGAAGCGCGCCCTGCTCCGGCCGCCGCCCACGAGGCCGCCGTCGGCGCCCGCCGCGCTGCGCCCTGCCCCAGCCGCCTGCTCGCGAGCCGGCGCCGCCCCACGGCTCCATGCGCGCCGACCTTGCCCGCATCCGAGCGCTGCCACGGGAGGAGAGGTGAGATGGAGAAGGGAGAAGGAAGAAAATTTGTTTTGGCCAATGACAGGTGGCCCCTGCATGTTTGGTGGATAGAAAGGGGAAAGGGGAGAGGGATCTGCTGTAGTATCATCTTCAAAATGCAAAAATTGTGAAAGAGGATTCCCCTATAGGGGGAGAAAGGGAAAAATCAATCTGTTGGAGTTGCTCTAGAAAATAAGAATAGGGGTTACGATAATTCTCAACGATCATTTGTGATATAAGGTTTGGAAAGTGCCCCAAACACACGGCCAAGTGAACATCTAGACCTCCTGAGCGAGCTGTTGTATTCTGAGAAAAGAGAAAAGAAAATGATTATACTTTCAATGCAAATCTGCATCAATTGAGCAGACCTATTTTTTTGCAGTCATTTGCTATTGATTTTCACAAAATTAAGTTCATACCAGTATGATGCAACAATGCCGCCGTCATTAGATTCTTCTAAAGGAACAATGCTTGTTAAGCTTAACTAGGCTAATAAATGCTCAATTAATCAGTCAATGGGTTCGCAAGGTGGCAAGGGCTTGCCATCAGCTTCAGTTTTGAAGATTAGCAATGGTGGGTGGGTTCAAAGTGGATAGAGAAAGTAGGCTGGCGGCACACTAGGTTAGGCTAATCCCGGTCTAAGTTTCATAGAGGTTTCATGCCCATTAAATACGACGACACATCAGCATATGTGATGACATGGCAAGTTAGTTATGAAGAGAGAGAGGAAAGGAATTTCATCAGGATGAAATTGTGCACGCACGGTTTTCAAGACTATGAAACCCGTTGAAACTTGCATTGTGGCTATAGAGTTTCATTTCATCTTACCGCGTCCAATCCCGTGTCTTGCTATGAAATTGTGAAATGAAAATTTTCATTAGAAGATCTTATGAACTCAAATATACATAAATGACATGGCACTTTTGAAAACTGTGCCACGAGACCATACACTAGCCTTAGTAGTGCCAGAAATGAGGCTATGCCACGTAGCCAAGGAGAGGTGATAGGGTATTTCCATATTTTAATTTTATTCTAATTTAATTTCTTTAAATTAACTAAATTTATAGAAAAATATATCAACAATAAATTAGTTTATTAGAATTCTACAATAAAATATTTATAATGACACATTTATTTGGTATGGCATATGTTAATATATTTTTATATAAACTTGATCAAAGTTATTTTTTTTGACTTGGGATAAATATATCTTATATTTTTTACACCTCCGGACTGGGCTCTGCATCAACAACTTCAGCGTCATTGCTTGGGTTGATATTAGGAGGGGCATACGGCGAATCAACCTTGGGGAGCTTCGGGGATTCCTCTACAGGGGTAGCTGGCGCAGCAGGAGGAGTGGTCGAGGTTGTATAAGTGTTTGCAGCGGTTGAATCCTTTGGAGCATCAGATGAAGGTGCATCCTGAGCAGCAGATAAAGAAGGCTGGACGACGGTAGCCACATCACTTGAGGGGCCTTCGGGAAGAACAGCCTTGTAACAAAGCTCCAAGGACGGCTGAATCCAGTTGTCGCCTGGTCCTGGTCCTTTATATGAAGAAGCACCAGCGCATTCAGCACGCTTCGCGGCAAGGCGAGCAAAGATGTCAGCCTGAAGGCGGCTCCTCAACTGCCCAAAACACAAAATCTGGAGTAACAAAAATTTATAAATAGCATGGAAAAATGATACAAAGAAAGAGCGTGAAGATAGTCTTAGGAAAAAACCTGATCATAGAGACGTTTAGATTCATCATGAGTCAGCTAACCACTCCTCATCTTCAAAAAATTAAGCATGAAGTTCTTCAAAATGTTTTTTTGGAAGAGTAGGCAATTGCTCAGGAGCAAGTTCAGGGTCCAAGGGCCACACATGCGAAGCCTTACCAAGAATCCAAACATCATTTTTACTCAACGTTTTCTCTGAAGAAGGGCGATCCGAAGGGAACAAACAATACATAGAATATGCGAGGCCCCGAACTCCAACAATAGCACTAAGTTCGCCGGACATTTTGCTGCTTTTGCACAACAGATCAAAGCAGACGCTAACCCAGTCATAGAATTGCACGACAGAGCAAGAACCGATGCTAAACGAAGGAGGAGACAAGTTGTACAACTCGAGGGCACAAACAACATCATCACGAAGGCCCTTGGCACCCTTGATGTGGCAGGCGCAATAGCGGGAGAGCTCCTTCTGAGTCTCGCATAGAGTTGTGTTTTTTCAGACACGTCCCTCATTAGTGTTTCTATGTCCTTCTTCATGGAGTTACATGAGGAAGCGGTGCAGTCAAGCTCAATTCCGAGGGCCTTGGCGCTGTCTCGAGCTTTAGCGACATGCTCGTCATCCTTCGCCTTATCGGCATCTAGCTGCTCGTTGCGTTCTTTTTCCGAGGCCAATTGGTGTTCCAATTCAGTAACCTGGGCCTGAAGAGCAGCAAGTTCGGAAGATGAAGGGGCTTCAATTTCTTTTTGATGAAGCTTGTGTGAAACACATCGGGCGGCAACGAAGCTCTTAAGAGCAAGATCACCACAATCTTCCACCATGGTGTCAAGATCAAGGTTGCCAAACCTCTCCTCCTCGTGTGGAAAGCATAACTTGTCACCAGCTTCAGAGAGAAAATGATGTTCATGGCCCCCACTTTGAAGAGAAAGAAAATCAACAATTTTACCACTAATAAGAGCACCATCCTTAGGGGCTCTAATATGATCAACACCAAATTTGGGATCCTCCAGGTAACCATGTAGCCGCTGCTGTCAGCATCTTCATCGCTGGAGCCATCATCCAAAGATGTCGCGGCCGAGGGGGTGGTTGAATGCTAGGTGTCAGACGAAGAGGATGATGAGGATGAATCCGAAGAAGAATTAGAATCTTCCTTATCACGACGGGGGCTAAGATCCACAGTCTTAGAAGGAATTTGTTCAGCAGCAGATGAATCAACATTGATTTTCCCATTCATCGCTCTCAGGTTCGAAGGGGCTAACAGAAACCATAAGCGATCCTTGAGGAGATGAAGCCTTGTCATGAGGAGGGCTATCAGGAAGAGCTTGATGAAGGGGTTGACTGGAATGGCAGTGTCGCTGAGAAAGGGGGAGCATGAACAACCCGCTCCCTCAACTTCGCGAATAGGTTCCTCAGTGCGGGCCTTCTTGGGGGCGCGAGCAGCTTTAGAACCATGACAATGGCCCCGCTTCGTACGTTTGAGTCGTTGCGTCGCCCCAAGTTTCTCCTGAGCCAAGGACGAGACAGTCTTGGTCTCGCCAGTGCCTTTCACAGCGGCAGCCTTCGCCGCCTTCTTCAAAGCCTTTTGCTCCAAATGCAAAATATTTTTCTTGGATGCCTTGTGAACAGGAGCCTCGACACCAAAGAATGAAAAGACACGATTCCCTCGGGAACCACTAAGTCTTCTTTGTACTTCTTCATACTCCAAAGGAGACTCAGCACCAAGAATAAAATCGCCACGATCCTCAACCTTGATGGGATTGATCTCTGTAAAACGAAGCACAAGAAAAATTAGGTAAACGAAGAGGAAATATGAAGCAAAATTAATATTAATGAGGGCAAGCATAAAATCTTACTTTCTTTGGTAAACTCAAAGTATTTCATCCAATGCGGGCAAGGGATGGGCCCTTCAGTATCATTCTTGTTAGAGTCAGGAATAGACCAGCCACCATGGTCGGGCCACACTCCAAGCATACAGTACTCCTCGACAATATCGCGAGTGCTGTACTTGCGGGCAAAGAGACGAAGCATGGAAAGGAAGGCATCATCCTCGGCACATGCGGGAAGGGCAATCTTGTAATCTTCGCGTAGAGCCTCGATTTTTTTTTAGTGATGAGGCGATTGGGCTCACCATTCTCTTCGGCATCCACTTCGTGATAGAGCCAATGCTGATGCCAGTCGTTAGGCCACTTGTTGCGATATGCAGCCATGGGTTTCAAGACTCTGAGGAAGTTAAGGCATCCAAATTGAGCTTGCTTCTCGACCACTGTGTTAGCACTTTTCTCCAAAAGATACTTCGGCTGATGATGCACCTTATGAACATTAGCAAAGCCGGTGGTCGAAGGTGTGATTTTTGTGGTCTTGCAAATACACATGTACGTCGATAGATGAACAAGAGCGTAGGGTGTTAACTGATGAAGGTAGATATCATATAGTCGAAGTATATCTACGACAACGGGATCCAATTGGAAACGAAGGCCGGCATAAAGGAGATTGCGAAAGATGACAACCTCATTGTTGTTGGGCTTCAGAATGACCTTGGAGTCAAGTGCCTGGCCAGCAATGACCATCTTGTTTTGCTTAAGTAGATTGATGTCGTGAGGATGGAGACAGCTTCAGCCAAAAACAACAGTTTTTGGCATCACCTCATCACCATCATCACCTGAAGGGTGCTTGCGTTTTGGAGCCATTGCATGCAACAAAGAACTCAAGTAAAGAATCCAAAGGCGAAGTCGTAAGAAAAATACCAAAGTCAGCGAAGGGGCTTCGGATCTCCAGCAATGAAAGCGATAGCGGTAAAAGTAAATGGCCCATGGCCTGCAGGGGGGTATTTATAGGCTGGGCGGAAGAGAAACAGTAACAAGGGTAAAAAGTTATAAAAACCATGGAGCAAAATATTAATGAATGATTTCAAATAAGGAAAGTATAATGAACAAAAGGCACAAAAGTAAAATTATGCATGGGCCAACCTCGAGGAGTTCCAAAGGATAGTTGTACCATTATTTTTAGGATTGTAAGTTGGGTCCATCAAGGGAGAAGATGGCCCTCGCTCACGAGAAGCCCCCTTCGGAAGGAGAAGCCCTTTTTGATGTTAAACTTATCTGCTTGTTTGCTTTGTGGCGAACTCTGAGTGTAGGGGAGAGGAAGGCGGCGGCATTAACCTTAGTCGTACGAAAGAGTCTTCGAAACAAAACAAGTGGAGGGTCGGCCTTCGGGACCCATGAAGGGCTGATGTTTCGTCTCATCGTCAAGATGGCTTATCTTTAGAAGGAAAATCGGGGATGCTCAACAAAGGGTCCCTCGACCTCCGAAGTCAAGCATGCGTTGAAGGCCACACGGTACGCCATGTGGAACAGAGGGGCTGTACGAGGGGTTAGTTGGAGGAGTCCGTACGAAGGCTGTATTTCCTGTTGTACCTAGAATATTCTTGGAATCTAGCCGTTGGGTAACGGTAAATTGTAATTGTACTTTGTGGCGGTTGATCTCTCTATAAGTAGTGGATCCACTGTAACTGATGGGACGGCTGGTCCGAAGTTAGTGAAAGCTGTTTGCAATTATTGTTCTTTACTGTTCTACATTTATTGTTCTTAGTTTGTTTCAACTTCGGCCCACGAGAAGGAAGTTAGGATAGACATTTACATAGTTGGCTTCGTCCGACCCCTCCGGAGCACTACTTTACGACTGTTGTGACGGAGTCCACTTCGGGTCCGTCCTCCACCAACAATAACCCTACCATTTCCCTTAGAAAAGGGGAGATCCCTCCAAAGATTTTCTTGTCGCCAACTAGAATCAGAGTCTTAGCTTATGTTCCATATTTTTTTTTGCGAGGAAGTTTATGGCCCTTGATATAAATCATGTCTTACTTTGACCCCCTGCTTGTGTTTACATGGCTTCACAATGTGTATTAATCGAGTCTCAGTCATGTGAACGCGCCATGTTTATTTATCAGAACTGTATGAAAAAACTTCTTTCAAGGCCCTTATGTAGAAAATTTCATGATAAGATGTGTAGCACGCAACACCAAACACGATCGGCTGGCAATGGCATGGCGTGGCGGGACTGGACGACGACGTCCAGATCATTGCTGTTTCTGTTGCCCTACAAGTTAATGTCCTCCTCGTCGCCGTAGTCAGGTTCATGGTCCTCCAAGACCCACCTCCCGTCGGGCCCCTTCACCATGTTCTTGTTGTGGTGCACCTTCCAGCCCACGGGCACGGGGTACTCGTCGGCGAGGCAGTCGTCGAACTTGTTCACCAGCGCGACGTCCCGCTCCACCACCAGCTCGAACCCGCCGCCGTCGCCCTGCCACCCGGCGACGCCGTGCAGGTGGACCTCGAGGTCGTGCGACTGCGACTCGTTGCCGTGGGGCTTGAGGAACGGCGACCGGCGCGTGTCGATGAGCAGCTCGACGCCCACATCGGCGTAGCCCACGGGCGGGTAGTGCGGGATGCGGTCGGGCTTGTTCCGGACGCGGAGCATCCGGAGGCCCCGGAGGCGGTGGAAGACGTCCCGGAAGGCGCGGTCCCCCGTGCGTGGGCTGCCGAACACCACGGCGGTGACCGGGGCGCGGCGGCCGTCGTCGAAGCCCGAGGACTTGTTGCAGGCGTTGGCGACGATGTCGGCGGCGTTGAGCGTGGCCAGGGTCGCGCCCAGGCTGTGGCCGACGACGGTGATGCTCGTCTCCTCGTCCTTGTATTTGTCCATCAGCCTTGCGATCTCTGTCAATACCTGCTCGAACAATAACTTGCTGAGTATATTCAGAAAAAAAATGGAAGCTAGGAGATGAGTAACATCCGATTTTAATCTAGTCTGATACTCTGATGAACCCGATAATTACTTATAGAGTAAATCTGATTCACGATGTTCACGGAGTAGCAAACACACAAAATTATCCAGATAACTATCACATGGTGTACATCCATTGCAGCTTCCATCTCTTAACTGACCTCCGCTGCAACCTTTCACAATCATCCATCGCTTTAAACATTTTTAATCATAGTACAAGTGCTAATCTAGCCCCTTCCTTTGGGCACCCGCTACAGTCTCCTGTAAGATCGACAATTCGACATGCATCGCCTATCTGCCTATTCCTCAAGAACTCAACAGTCTATAGAATCTACTCTCTGAAAATAAAAGGAGTCGATAGCATCGCATCTTCAATTTCGATCCTTCACCACAAGTGTCACCATTCTCTTCTGCTATATCTCCATCAAGCTAAAACCACCAAATGTCCTTCTCCTCTTGTCGCTGTGTTATCAACCACACTATCCGTCTTAACACGCCATGCTTCAATGCCTGCCTTGACAGTTGACACTACCTCAAAGTACAACTAATCGAGGGCATATTGTCGGTCTGAAACTTTTCGGGTTCTGTACAGTACGTGTTCGCAGAGGACAAGGATCCACTGCATAGGAGACCAGGACTAGGAGTAGTTGAGCATTGCTACAGTACATGGTTGGAAAAAGGATCATCACTGGACGGCCAAGGCTCACCCCTGGCGTTACCAAAATCACGGCATCATGTGTACTGTGGAGCACTGGGCAAGTACACACCTGAGGCCCTGACGCTACCAAAATCACCGTCCCTGCTCACCTCTGACGCTACCAAAATTACCGCATCGTGTGAAGATTGCAGGTCTTATGAAAATATGAATCTTCGAGTGTTGGCATATTGCATTTGAAATTTTAGGGCTTTTTTGAGAGCCCGTATCCCAGCAAGAATACCACCGCAATCTATGCCCGAGATCGATATTTTTAGTAGGCTGTAATCTAAGAGGAACGTCATACATTTCGTAGAATCACAAATTGACGTTGAATTTTATGGAAGAAAGCAAGTTGCAATATATAAAAACAATGATTTACCAATAATTACTCAAATTCTTTTCAATAATTTCTTGAATTAATCGCAGTCATCAAATTGCTTTGCCTAGACACCTGATGCATTATCATTCAGGTAGTATTTGATTGATGTTATCATCAGTTCGCTTGCTCAATGAACTTTTTTACTTAAAGGCAAAGCATCACACTTCATACTCAACTAGAAAACATATTACGCAACCAATACCAACACCAATCCAGCAAGCACAACTTATAGGATACTAGAAAGCTAGATCGCACCTTTTCTGGATGCAGGCTTCTTAAGGCAAGCAAAACCCTGTCATTCTGAGATAACTTCCAATGCATATAAGGGAGTTGTTGCGACAACAAGGTATTATGTTTTCAGGCCGAGGTAATACTTATGACCAACTTCATCACCTAGATGTTTCACCGCTTTGCTTACAAATGGAAGCTAATCTTCACTGGGAATTTTTTTTGGAAGTGGAAATGAACTGAAAAAAAAATCAAGTGTAGTAAACTATAAGCCCTTCTTAATAGCCTGTTGGAATTTTATTTGAAAAAGAAAAAAGCCTGTTGAAATCAACAGATATGAACCACAATCAAACAAGATGTAACAATCCTAGTTGTAGTCGTACTACACACGACACGAGCGATGATCCGACTGGACACTGCATGAGAGAAAGGAAGAAGCAGAGCACACACCTGCATCCTGGCGCTCTTCTTGCTCAGCTTGGATCCCTCGTCGGCCGACGTGTACAGCGACAGGTACCCGCGGTGCACCGACGGGTCGGAGCCGTCGGCGCCCTCGGGCCCGAGGATCCCCGCGGCGGAGGCGAGCGCGAGCTTGAGGTCGGCCACCCACTCGAGCGCGCGCTGCGTGCCGCGCCACGCCACGACGATGTCCCTGCGGCCGAGCGCGGCGGCGCCCTCGTCGGTGGCCACGGCCACGTACCCCATCCAGTTGCACTCCCTGGCGCGGCCATGGCGGCAGAGCGGGCTGAGCAGCGCCTCGCCGCGCACCTCGGCGCTGGCCGTGGCGTAGATGTACCGCGTGGCGGCGTACCACCCCGGGTGGGACACGTCCACGCGTCGGAGCAGGTCGGCGCGGCGGTACCGGCACATCCCGGCGTTCGGGGACCGCCTCTCGCCGATGAACGCCTCGTAGGTGGCCGTGATCATCTCGCCGTAGGCGATGAGGCAGCGCCGGAGGCCGGCGTCCAGTGGGTCCAGCAGGCCCTCCCAGTGGTCGCTGCCTTGCAGCTCCCTCCACCGCCCGGCCATGTCGCTGGGGGACATTGTCACTGCAGTGTGACTGTCGCCTCTCTTGGGCCAACCTGTGTGGTACTGCATGGTTAGGTACTTAGGTTGCTCTCGGAGTTAGTTAGGTGTAAAAATGGAGCATCCTTTTGCTCACATGGCACATGACAGTGGCCAGTGGGCTTGGAAAGAATTCAAGGATCTAGAGCGAACTGGGACCGTCTGAATCTGAGAGCTAGTCGAAATTATCTAATACTTCATCCACCCAAATTACAGTTGTTTTGATTTTATTAGATTCATAGACTTCGTTATGCAATTAGATATACTCTATGTCTAGATACATAATAATATCTATGCATATAGAAAAGCCAAAACGACCTGTAATTTGAAACGGATGGTGTACTATAATGCAACATGCATTGATCTTCAGATAGGATCGTTGAATTGATACTCGCATAGCCTTTAGACTCCAGTTTCCGGACAATCTACGGTCACAAGGCGAGGAAAACGACGCGGCGTATTCAAGATCAGCTTTTCAAAAAGAGAGGTTTCAAAAGCAGTACTGGATCTATTATACCAACAACTGCAGCAACGGGAAGACGAAAGGAAATGAGATCAGCGGGATATTTTGATCGCGAAACGATGCATGTGGAAACAATAAACAAAAAAAAATTGCACGGCAGCAGAGGGTGGTTAAGCCTAATGCCCTAATCGAAATATCCAATCCAACACTAGAAAGGTGATCACCTCCGGTTTGGAAGAAGCTGTTGCCTGTTGGGGGGGACGAAGTGGCAGCCTGTCAAAGCCACCTCGCCGGAGCCAGCGCCTGGCCAGAGGAAGGTGTTGTTGGACGGTGATGCTGATCCATCAGTAATTCATGGCAGATGCCAACATGAGACCGACTGATCGAGAAAAGGAGAGAGAGAGAGAGATGGGCAGATCCGGGGGCCGGAGCCATCGGGACAATGAGAAGGTTTTATTGGCCGCTAATGAATTTGAGTAGAGTTGGCATGCCCATTCTTTCCCCCCTTTATGGAGTTGCCATCTAGCTTTTTCCACAAATTCAATACATTATATATATATATAGAAATACATTACGCCATTACACTAATTATAGTACTAAAAGGATGAATAGGTTTGGCTATTCCTAGTGGGGAGTTTCAACTCGTGGTTTCCAAGAGTGACATGTCCCCAAAAGAAATTTGAGTTGATGAATGAAATCAATCCCCCAATGCAATTTTATTTCACGATTTCATAGTCTGCGCATACCATTTAATTGCAAGGTATGTGATTGGATATGGTCAGATAAAATGAAACTCTCTAGCCTCCAATGCCAGTTTCATCAAGTTTCATAGTCTTGGAAACAGTGCATACACAGTTTCATCCTGATGAACTCCTTCCCTCTCTCTCTTCATAGTTGTGTTGCCATGTCATCACATATGCTGATGTGTCATCGTATTTAATGTGCATAAAACCTCTATGAAACTCCCACCCTAATAGTTTTTCAGACAGTAAGCCTTACTTTTGCCTCATCCATGAGATTAGGAGGGGTCTAGCACCACTTATCCAAGCAGTTCCACTTATCCATGAGAAGATTCTTTTTTTTTTTGCTAGAACAAGCTTCGCGATGAAAATCGAAGCACAGATAAACAATTCAACAAATACAATTTCAATAATAAGACTCCATTACAACAGATAAAGTTAATAAGACTCATGATTTTGAATACAGAAATTTGTCAAATACAATTTCAAACATAATAAGACGCATTCCTTTAGTGTTAAACAGCAATGGACACACAAACTAGTTTTCTTTATTTTGCCTTTTGAGCTGGTGAATTGTAACTTTTGTCCTAATGAGATAATTACATCAGTCAAACCAGACAAGCGCAGCTGTCCCGTAACAAACTGGTAAATGATGAGCTGCCAGGCTACATCAGTCAGTAGTCATCATCCTCATGGTCGGCTAGATGCCACCGGCCATCCTTGCCTTTCACCATACCTTTGTTCTGTACCACCCACCATGATGTTGGAATTGAATACTCATTCTTCAGTGCATCTTCATGTTTGTTCACCAAGGCAATGTCTCGATCAACCAACAACTTGAACCCTCCACTGCTCCCCTGCGTCCCTGCAACACCATGCATGTAGCACTCCATGTCATGCCATGTTAAGGGGTTTCCAGGGGCCTTCAGGTAGGGTGATTCCCCTGTGTCGATCATTAGCTCTGTACCGACATCATTGTATCCTAGCTTTGGCCATTTTGGGACCACATCAGGAGAGTTTCGAACTCGGAGCAATCTCAGATCAGCTGCGCTGTCAAATGCTTTCTGAAAGTCGGGGTTGCCAACTCTAGGGCTTCCAAAGACAAATGCGGACACAGGGCAGCTCTTGTTGTAGCCATTAGAGACGATGTCAATGGCATTGATGGTGGCAAGTGCTGCCCCAAGGCTGTGACCTGTTATGGTGATGCTTGTCTCCTCGTTCTTGTACAAATCCTGTATCCTTTTGACCTCATTCAACACCTGCTAATTTTTTGTTAGTTTGATCAACACAGATTCATTCTATTTTCTAACAAATGATGAGCAAAATGAAGGGGCTTCACCAGATATGCACGATCAACGAGAAAATGATGCATACAGGGATAGCACTGTTCAAGATCTAGTTTGTAAAAAATATGTCCAAACCTTTTATGTTCTCAGTGCAGTAATTGTGCCATGATTATCTTTTTTGCAGGCTAAGCTCCAGATGGTTCATGAGTGGGATCATCTCCCACCTGAAATCATAATGATGGTTATCTAGTGCTAAGGTGCAATGTAACACCACCAGAAAAAAACCCGGTGGAATCTTTTTCTTGTTTCTTTTCAGAAACCAGCTAGGAGTTTTGGCATTCACTAAAGGAAAAGAAACCCAAGTCAATGCCGGTTGGGAGCTTAAAAAACCTCCCCACGACTAGGCCATTGGACTGTTCCCCTAGTGGAAATTGGAAGTTTGTTTTTCTTACATGGACCAACTAACCTTTAACCTTCCTGCCAAGAAACTTTTACTGATTTAGTATCATACATTGAACCAAACTACCTCTAAACAAGAAGGTGCATTGCTGCAATGGGATTTATTTGTTGCCACCATGATGAGTTCCCAGTGGTGAAGGGGTAGAGAGGCAACTACACCACCCGAGTCCAATCCCCAAGGTGTCAAAGTGGGTGGGTTACCTAACTCAAAAAACAGAAATAGCCTATGTGCTCGTTTCTGAGATACCCGAAGAGCGCTTCTGAAACACCACTGCTCAACTAGAGAACAGCTAACTACTTCAAAAGGCAAAGCGGTGCTTGAGTGCACACAAATCAAGCTATTTTAATTGAGTATTACTCTTTGCAGACATCGCTTCGTTCTTTCCTTAACTTGAACTCTAATGGAAGAACACCTACACTTCAAGCATATACACTATTACAAATAATATTCCACTCTAGTACTTCAACAACTTTCTGCTAACTTGCCCACAGGTTGGTACAGCTTTCCTTAGAAACATGAGACAATTTCTATTGGTTTCTGAGCATTCAAGAGCTTGAATGAGTTACCTGATGTCTTGCACTCTCTTGGTTGTATTGCGATCCTGGATCAGCAGTTGTGTAGACAGAAAGCCACCCTCCATGCACACAGGGGTTAATTGCACTGCCTGGAAGAACTATTTCTGAAGCAGGCACTAAGGAAATATCAAGATCATCCATCCACTCTACCATTCGTATTGTCCCACGCCATGCCACCACCACATCCCGCCTCCCAAGCACTTCCTTACCCTCGTCAGTAGCTACTGCAACAAACCCCATCCAATTTGACTGCCTGCTCCATGCAGCCTTTGACAGAGACTTAACCATGAATCCATCAGGCAGGCTGACTGTACACATTGCATATACGAACTTTGTAATCTCATACAAATCTGGGTTCGATACATCCACCCTGCTGAGAAAATCCCTGCGGTTGAAGAGGCAAGACCCAGCATACCTTGATCTCCTCTCTCTGTTTAGCCCAGTATAGGCTGCCTGGGAGAGCTCACCATAGTTGATGATGTTCCTCCGGAGGTCGATGTCAAGGGGATCAAGAAGCCCCTTCCAATAATTCACACCATTGAGTTCTCTCCATCTTCTGGCCACGTTTCCAAGTCCTCTCACCAGACTCATCTTGGTCGTGTGTGCTTCTATTTCTCTTGGTTTTCTACTAGCTACAAGAGCTCAGAATTTCATGTTCCACCTGCATATATATAGGTATAATGGTAGGCCACTAGCTTGTCCATCAGATTCGCAGTTCAATATGCATGAAGAATAGGAGATCCCCCGTCATTCTCACTCTATCAATCTGCTGGCCAACTTGGCAATATCCATCCTGGATTTCAAAGCATAGAGAAGCTTGCACGGATCAAATAACGACTTAAAGAGAAATCCACCATTCTGTTCATGCCAACTGGCACTAGCTAGAGAAAGTAGGGAAGGCAAACAATGCGCAGCCAGCATACCTTTGCGTGCTTCTTAAGATAGGCATCCACCTTCTAGGACCAGCAGACAGCTGCGGACCACGTCTAATCTGCAGAGATTTAGATTCTGCCAAAGGGGCAGGGTGATCTTTAGGCATTGTCCAAACTATACATCCAGCAAATCATGCAGACAACAAAGGCACTTGACAGTAAAAACCTTTATTAACCATGCTTGTTAAATACTCCCTCTAGTCACAAATAAGTGATGGTAAAAATATTTTAGAAATCAGTGCGGTCTCCAAACAAATTTGACTACTAGTTTTATTACAAATTATTTATAACACATAGCAAAAGTATACTATGATGAACTTATCTTTAGATGCAAAATCTACTCATATCATTTTCAAATTCCAAACTTAACACGTGAAAAGCATCACTTATCTGTGACTGGAGGTATATGTACACTTGTAACTATGTTTTCACCAGAGAAGACGCAAACAATGTCTGAGAAATTCTATTCAGAAAGGCAGGATACAGCCACCAACTCACTAGCCACTTTTATTGAACATACATACAGTACAGACACAGGAGAAGCATGATTACCTTAAGATTCACTCCATCCCACCCAACAGCCAAGATTTTGTCCATTTTGGGTTAAGACAGGTGTAGCTGGTTTCAAAGTTTTTAGTTTTAGCAGTTCCCTTTCTGGAGAACCTTATTTTGAAATCATAGAAAATTTAAATAATATGGTAGTGACATAGATACAGCACATTACTCTACCTATCACTTCGAAAGTATATTTTTTTCTCAAACAACGCAGGAGAGCTGCGTGTCATTTCATTAAGGTAGAAAAAAGAACAAGGGGCCCAGCCAAGGTCAGGCCCAGAACAAAGACGCACACCACGCAAACAAGCCTCTAGCTTACAGGAGCACCACAGAAACTGTTACCAAAAACGACCTAGCAACCTGGCTAGGAAATCCTGAAGCTTAGAAGCTCCAGCCATGCCCCACAAATGCATTCATCAGCCACTTTCCTGATCAACTCTGTAATGCTTGGTCTTGTATGCTCAAACACACATGAGTTCCTATGCTTCCAGATTTCCCAGGCGACCAAGATAACCAGAGAATTCAGACCTTTCCGTTGTTCTTTAGGTACAGCACGAAAATCCTTCCCCCACCAACTCAAGAATCTGGTGTCTGAAGCGGTGGGTGCTAGAGTTGATAGATGTAGATGCTGGAAAATTGAGAACCAAATTCGAAAGTATATTTCAGTGAAATATGTATCAACTATTGAATTTTGACCTAACAAACATACTTCCTCCGATCACAAATGTAAGTCCATCTCACATCAACAGTCTTTAATGACACTTTCACCAGAAAATATCCACATAAATATATTGTCATAAATTTAAAGAGTTATATATTATCAAAGTATTTTTTCATAATGAATCTAGTAATGCCAACCTTTTATTATTAATGTAAATAAAAATTTAGACACCGACAATCAAAGCTAAAAAGTTTGAATTAGGACAAACCAAGATGAACTTATATTTGTGTTTGGAGGAAGTCATTTAATGCCTCAAAAGCAATTAATTCAATTCTATACAGCTAAAAAGAATCAAGGAACCATCATGCAGTTCACAACTATTTTCCCTTATCTTTTTTGTAATAAAGTAAGTCCCAACTATTTGTGATAGAAAAGAATTGGGGAACATAAATAAGTTGTACTCTCACTTAAAGAAAAAATAAGCCAACATTCCATGCCCAAGAAATCGACATAACTTTGTAAAGGTTTGTAAGGCTTCGGCATTGTACAATTTTCTTTCTTATACTTTAATGAAATGATACACAACTCTCCTACGTATCTGAGGGAAAAAACTATCGTGGGAGCTCATTCTTCACCACTCAGATCATTAAACTGAGCTAGATGATAAGCACATAATACCCTGTCTGAGCACCATTACTACATGACCATGTCCATGTCTGATCACTCCAGTTCTGCATTAAAGGTGAGGACTGTCAATTCAAATGGATCAATATTTTTGTAGTTTCACTTAACATTTGAAGTGGTTAGTTCAATTTTTGGTTCAGCTTAAGGATGTTTTTAATAAACATAATTTGACCTTGTCACTAAACAGAATGGGATAATTACACACTAACAAGTGAATTGTGAAATGTGTGAAGCTATGAGAATGTGACATGAGAAACATGCACCATTAATTGGTGCCATAAGATGCTACCAGAAGTTATAACTATTCAGGCAGCTACATACCTAGGAATCTTGTTTGGCATTTCTGCACCTGCTACTTCCAAATGCATGTTCTAGGATATTGAGCAGAAGCCTCAGTGCCATGTAGACCCTCAGGTACAAGATTGCATCCCATGCCCAATGTTCATACTTTTCCAAAATACTCTGTACTGTTTCAGTTTCCAACGAAATAGAAAATTGGACATTCAAATTTCAACTATCTGAAACTCGCATATCAACACCCACTTTATTTTTGTATCAGCCACTGAACTCAGATCCATTTACTGAGATAACATAGGTTTACCTTCTAGATGAATCCATATAGAGCAAACTTTTTCAGAACACATGGAAGAGAACATATTGGTCAATTACCAGAAATCCCCACAAGAGCACATCCCATCTTCGAATCGGTGGAACCGACGATTATCCCTGAGTACCACAACCCTTCCTGTACACTTAGTTAGATACTTAATTGCATTGTGGCAGTCATCACACACACGCAAGTTCTTCATAACTCGGATTGGCACACCTTCTGGAACAATCAAAAGGCCTAACCCTATTGCTAGCCTTTCGCTGTGGTACCTCACTGTTGCTCGCTTCTCATCTCCATCCACATCCTTAACCACTACACTAGTGTCTGCCATGTAACCAGCTGCCTCCATCTTCTCACCAACTTTCTCTAGCACCCTGTAAATTTCCTCACTTCTTTGGTGTCTCCTACAGTTTGACACAAAGGTATGCACCTCCCCTGCAGCCTCCAGCCAACTAAGTCCAGTTTCTTTCCGTACACCTGCATCACGCATTGCTTTCCTAGCAAGTGCTGCATCAACATGCCTTCCTGCAGCTGCATATGTGCTTGACAAGAGCATATGTGCACCAGAGCTGCGAGAGCCAGTTTCAAACAGCCTCTTTGCAGCAATTGCTGCAGTGTCAGCATCCTTAAACATACGGCATGCCATGAGGAGTGCACCCCAAACAGACTCAGGTGGTTCCATGGGCATAGACTCAATGAGATCAAGTGCTTCCTTTATACGCCCTACACGACCAAGTAGGTCAACCATTGAAGCATAATGTTCAGACTGTGGTTCAGTGCCATACTCTTTCATAAGGGCGAAATATCGTTTCCCTTCATCAACAAGACCAGCATGGCTACAAGCAGTGAGCAAGCACAGGAAGGTAATGTGGTTGGGCCGGAACCCATCTTTCTGCATCTCCATAAATCTCTCAAATGCTGCCGATGTATGCCCATGCTGAGCAGATGCAATTAGCACTGCATTCCAAATGCCAAGATTCTTCTCAGGCGCTTCACTAAACACCCGGTAAGCACACTCCACAAGCCCACACTTTGAGTAAAGCGAAACAAGTGAGCTACCCACAAAGGGTGACACATCAAGCGCTGTCTTTATAGCCCTGGCATGCACCTGGGCTCCAAGCTCAAAGAGTGTTGCTGCAGCACATACACGGATGATGCACGAAACTGTAAAGTCATTCACTGGCACATCCTCCTCAAGTGCCAAGCGGAAGATTCCCATTGCTGCAGGATGCATCCCAGCGTCAGCGTACCCACAGATGAGTGCGGACCAAGAGACAACATTCCGCTCCGGCATTTCATCGAATAGCCGGCGGGCGTCCGCAAGGTGCCCGCACTTGGCATACATGTCGAGAACCGCGGACCCAACAAACACGTCGCCCGCGAATGGCGTCTTGGCGGCGAGACCGTGGAGCGCTTGAGGCGCGAGCGGCGGGCGCGACGAGGTCTCGGCGGCGGCGATGGCCTTCGCGGCTGAGGGGATGGAGCGGTCGGTGGCGGGGACGCCCGTGGCGAGCATGCGGCGGAACGCGTCGAAGGCAGCGACGGGAAGGCCGTTCTGTGAGAAAGAGGAGATGAGCGATGACCACGCCGCGGGGGAGGGCGGCGAGGGGAGGTCGAGGAAGGCGCGGTGGGAGAGGTCCGGGAGCGCGCAGCGCGAGTAGAAGGTGAGGAGGTGGTGCGCGAGCAGCGTGTGGGAGGAAGCGGTGGCGGGGAGGTGGCCGGCTTTGAGAAGGTAGCCGTGGAGCTGCTGCCCCTTGGGGAGCGCGCGGGTGGTGGAGAGAGCGACGAGGAGCTCGGCCAGCGTGCGCGCGAAGGCAGGCAGCGGCGCGCCGGGCGGCGGCAGCGGCAGCGGCACAGGCATCATCGCGGGCTGCAGCCTGTGCAGAGCACGAGTCGCGGGGGATTGAAATATTTTGGCGTTTGCGCTGGGCCAACGTAAATAGTGTTCAATTCGTTCTGCTTTGTTTGGAGGTTGCAGGTGGCCTGGCCCAGCATGATGTTACTGGTTGGTCTGCCGGTGCTTCACGGGCTGAGATAGAGTTTGCAGCCCAATAAACCTATCTTTTTAGAGAGAGAAAAAACATGGTCTATTCGCTAAATGGAAATTCAGAGTGAGCTTCCATAATAAAAAGAGAGAAGAAAAGGAGAGATTAACAAAACCTATTTTATTTTTATAGAGAACGTAGATGGGGCGAAATTGCACTGAGTAGTCTACTATACCATCCAAAAAATCGGCAACTTTT
The DNA here is from genome assembly GCF_000263155.2 of Setaria italica. Lineage (NCBI taxonomy): Eukaryota > Viridiplantae > Streptophyta > Magnoliopsida > Poales > Poaceae > Setaria > Setaria italica. The sequence continues at coordinate 30,790,100 of NC_028454.1, read as the reverse complement.
ATTTCTGTAAGTTTATCGGTGCATATAGTCTTTGAAAATGCCAAAAGCTTTACAAGTCTCAGCTGCAACAAAAACTAAAATCCCCCGCGCAATTTGCCCGAGCATCTTATCGGTTCTCTTCTGCAGTCGGAATTCTAGCAGGTTCTCAGCAACGGCGGGTTGGCGAACGGTCCGTTAAGCACTCCCTGAGAGATGACCTCGTACGCCTTCTCCGTCGTGTGCACACCATCCCAGTTGGCGAAGCCGCTCGGGTTTTGCCCCAGATCTTGGCTGTTTTGTCGCACCCTTTGTTGGTGTGGTATGGCTGCTCGTCGCCTCCGCAGCACGCGGTGAGGGGATCACCAATGCCGAATCTGTGCGGGTTCTTGACGAACTCCATGGCGGCACCGACGTAGTCGGCGTAGATGAGCTTCACGCCCGGGTTCTGAGCGCTGAGCCGGTCGACCACACCGCGCAGTGCCTGGTTGTGCCTCTGCGAGAAATCGTTGAACCACCGGAGGCACCCGTGCTCGTCGTAGTCCGCGCGATTGGCGCTCTTGTAATCTCTCAAGTATTTTGGCACGCACCCGATGGGGAAGTTGTTCGGGATCATGATCACCTTCGCACCCATACGAATGAGGTCCTGCAAAATGCATGCACGTGATCTGATTAGGATTATTCTGACGGTGGATGATGATGACTATGCAAGGAGAAGGCACCTGGATGGAAGAGCCTATGATTGCCATGATGTCCGGGATAAACTGGCCGGCCTCCTCGCGAGCCCTATTGCCATGGAACCAGAAGTTGTAATCGTTGCCGCCGATCTCGCCCAGCACGATGATGAGACTCGCTTAGGACCTGCCTCTTCGCATCTGATAGAACAATTTGTGCAGTGCATAATAAACACATGAACGTGGTGTATGGAATAATAGTAAGTCACGTACCATCCTTGGGAGCAATCCGGTGCAGCAAATCTTTGAACCAACCCATTTGCATGCCCAGGTGACACCACATCGGCACGCTGTGGTTCCACTTGTTGAAATAATCGTTGGGCATTGCCGTGGAGCCCAACACTGCGAGCAACTCCAAGAGTACCCTAAAAAATTTTTCCCCAAAATTATGTATTGGAGGTTCTCCTAAAAAAATTTCCTCCAAAGACATATCAATCCACAGCAGATCGCTAATAAATTGCCCCCAATATTTCAAAACAGGCCACGTCATCGTATTGGGCCCATCAGAAGGGACGCGCGGACGTGCGGGAATCAGGATTAGGGGAGGAACGTCAACGCTAAAATATACGTGGTGGTAGGCTATTTTTTAGCGTCGCTAAAAAATTGAGGAAGGATTGGGTGGACTGTTGGAGTTCGTTTTTTATCTTTTTTTCCCCTAAAAAGGATATTGGGATAAGATTAGCAGTCTTTTGGAGTTGCTCCGTGTCCTTGTCGGGCAGATTTGGTGGTATCAGTGGCAACTGGAGCGCTTGAGCTGAAAGAATGCATGGAGGTGAACAGACTCGATCACACCGTGATAAGCATGTACTCTACACAGACTGATTGTTACAGTTTTCACCGTAGAAATCGATGAGGACACGACCGTCGGAGATGCGGCCGGTGGGGCGTTTGAAGTAGGTCATGCCAAATGGGAACTCCATTGACGGGCCATTCGCGTAGTTGCCGGTGTCGATGATGGAGTCGCCGAAGCTGAAGATGCGCTTGCAGCAGCTGCATAGACCAGCAGGAGCGTTGAGCAGGAGGATGACGAAGACGAGGAAGATGCGCAAGGAGGCTGAATGGTGTTGGCAGCTAAAACTCGTCATCTATCTCTAAATAGTAAGCTACTTCGCTCATGCTGCACTTCTCAGGATGGCTTCCTTCGACCACCTTTTATAGATGCTATATAGTAACCCTATCTATCCCATTGAACCTCTCTACAAAATATATGGCTGGATCCAAATGTGGATGCATTTTTAAAGTTGAAGGAGAAGGATTTGAATGATCACTAACATTTATGGAACATTATCGATGCCCATAATATGGAAAAATATGAAAAAAAATATTTCAAAAGAAATATAATAAGATATGCTACGGAGTCTTTTTCTAAAGGAGATATCCTATGGAGTCAGAACATGCAAGCACATGATAGAAATCAATTCCAGAAGAGATATATATACTCTGTCAGTGTTGAAATAGAAAATATCAGCGGATCCAAAACAATAAATGGCCACACATTCCTTTTTTTAAATAAAAAGATCAGCAAAATGCCAAGGGTCATCAATCCAAAGTGATTCCATCACTAAAATTGAAGTAGGGATTTGATACTCAGCACTATCATTTACGAAACATTTCTGTCTCGCCGCTGACCATAATATGAAGAATCATTTTGAACAAATCTAACATGATTTGCCATGGAATCCAAACATGCAAGAATGGGCCAAAAATTAGTTTAAGAAGGAATCTATCTATTAGTGGTGACATGTCCGAAAGATCAAATTGCTTCAAAAATAATACTTAACTACATTCGCCAAAAAGATATATTGAAAACCTGAGCACTTGTGCACAGAATAAAGTTCACTTTACAAGCCATGTAATTCAACACAAAGAAGTCTAATTAAAATAAAAGAAAACTAGTTTCAATACAATCAATGTGACTTTCTACTTGATGAATTTTCCTTTCAATGTGGAAATAAGGAAACTTATGCATAAAACTCTCTATAGGAAAATTGTCCAAGTATGATTCTTGCCGCAAACAAAATTGATCTTTGAACTTAATGGAAACTTCATAGTACAAAGTTTGGTTTCTAACTAAGAAATAGTAGCTAGGATCATGAATTCTCAACATATTATTGGACAAAACAACTCACAAAGATATTTTACCTTTCTCCTAGTGCAGTGTTGTCCTCAAAAGCAACGCGTGGAACTTGTCTGGAACCCTAGTGGCGCCTGTGATGACTTCTTGGGACGCCATTTGTTACATACACTCATGAAGAACTGAAGAAGAATTGCCTGTACTCTCTAGCATGCCAAGCTAATAATGCCCCCACACGTAAGGGATATGGTTCATCGCAGAGCTTATCACGGTGAAAAGTTTAGGTGGGCATCCTCTGCCCCCGTTGTTCTCTTCAAAAGAAGCATTGCCTTCCTTCCGACCATCATTTAGGTCTAGGCATGATATGCTAGTGTACATTGTTAGAGAGTTGAGAAGGAGAGGAAAGGGATGAGAGAACTTTGTACTGATGTGGTGGATCACATGGGCTAATAGCATTGGCACGTGTAATCCCCCTAATTCGCAAAAGTGCGTGCACACTCCACATGCCATGGCGTCATTATCTCTACGATAGACACCAGTACAAATCTGAACTGTCTAAAAATAGTGCTGTTTGGAGAGGTGATATAGTAGCTAGCTAGTGATACATAATTACCGGAATACTATTACTATGTTCATCAACCTAGTTGTTTCTAAAGTGCTCAAACCCTTAAGAAACATGAATAATGGCAAAGAGACTTCGTATAGGTTTTAGTGGTATTGTATATAGGAAAAAGTGTATTTTTCATCCCTCAAGTATTGCAAATATGTGACATTCATCCCTCATATTTCATTTGATGCAAATCAATCCCTTAACTAACTGAATTGGTGCATTTATCATCCCACCTTAGTTTAACAATGATTTAGTATCATATAACAATAGTTTAGACCATATAACCATCTTGCTTATTACTCTTACTGTACCCACGTCTTATATTGAGTCAATCACTATAGTAGTTTGGTGTGAATCGGTTTGTTAATTTTTCAAAAAGAGTTTAGGGGTAACCAATTTAGAGGATGTACTGATTTTTTTTGGACTTTATATTTTCAACTCAGCATATTATATCACTAAGTAGTGATTAGTAAGATGATTACGTAGGAAAAACCACCATTAGATGACGCTAAACCATTATTAAAGCAAAGCAAGATGATTAGTGCACTGATATAAATTGTTGAGGGGTTTATTTGCACCAATTAAAACATAAGGGATGAATAACACACTTTTAAAATACTTAAAGGGATGAAACATACACTTTTTCCTTGTGTATATGTGACATCCATGAGATAAAGAAGAAGCAAGACTTAGAGTAAGAAACACATTGGTTTTTCTAGATTCATAGGTGTTTGTACGCATTTAAATATAGTGTATGTCTAGATGCATACAAACACCTATGAACTTAGAAAAGCCAAAACGATATATATATATATATATATGACTATACTATTTGGTAACTTGGGTACGGAATAAACTATTCTGTACCCGAGTCACCCGCGGATCTGGCTCGCACCTTCCCTGCCGGTTTTTTTCTCTCCCGCTTCCCCCGTTTTTTTCCCACTTTTTCCTCCGAACATGCGTCTTCGGTCGTGGGTGGTCCATTCAGTTCCTGTAGTGGACACCGCAGCTCGCCATTCGCTGCTGCCGTCTCTCGCCAACCCTCGCCGCCGCCACCGCTGCCTCCCAGTGCTGTTCCCCCTCCCGGTCCTCGTTGCGTTCTCGCTGCCGCTCCCCATCCGCAGCCGCCGTAATTTGAAACAGAGGGAGTACATAACAAGCAAAATATCAGCATTTTCTCTCTACTTCCATCAATGCAAGGTACATTTAAATTTGAAATGAAAATCAAATTTGCAAAATTTGACCAAATTATGTACATGTTTAGTATATAGAAGTTACATCAATATATTCGTATTCCAAGGAACTTCAACATGATACTAGTTTCATATCAATTGATAATATATTGCAAGAGAAATTAAAAGATCAAAATATGGCTTCGAAGGCTTTCACAGGCAAGTTCTAAAAACATAACATTCAGGTATCCTCTTATAAAACCCCTGCTTTACAATAATGGACGAACAGAGTAGTGCTTAACAAGTAGATACACACGATTGTGGTAATATAATTTTGTTGGGATACACTTGCATCTTCAAATTAATCCTTGGAAAAGAACATCAATATTTTTTTGTCGAATACACATGAGAGCTATGTATCATTGTATTAAGAAGAAGGTTTGACGATAGTAATCCTAGAACACAAACTTAACTCATTCAAATGCACACGCACCCCTGGTGTATCAGCATGGCATGCGATCCAAAGATATACATCCAACCAGATTTACTATTTCAGTCGAGTCAAAATTGTATAAACTGGAGAGATTTCTTGCAAAATCATATTGGGATGATTTCCTGGGACAGATATTTTTGTCAATGCTCTAGTTAAGATTGTTTACTATATATTACATTTATCTATAAATCACCATAAGTGTCTCGTTGTTGACAAGCACATCACCTACCATTAAAAGAATAGCGCCTTTAATTTCTAGAAAAAAATGTGAGCACGAGCCTAGGATTTGAACTCGGGTAGTTAGATTCCAACCACAAGGAACCTAACCAACTAAGGTTACACTCAATGTGATTTCATATATTGGACCTAGTTGAAACTTCTTGATGCCAAACATTACAAAATCAAGTCCATCATCCCACTAAAAACTGATGTTGATACAATATACAGTCTTAATGATCTAAAAATTCCATCAGTAACTACAGGGAGTTTTTGGGTGTACATTTCTGATGGCAACTAAAGGATCATCATCGATACCCGTCACGTGGGGCATTTGATTTTGTAACACTCTCTTAGAGTAGAGAGTGTCAATTATCTATGGAGAACTGCTCCGGTGATCCTCTTTTAAAAAAGCGCACGGATTTTAAAGCAGATAAATATTAAAATAATTACTTAATATTTAAAGGGCAACTTGGTCTTTTTTTCTAGATCAGCGACCCGATTTCTCTTTCTACTCAGGGCTAAATCCCTCGCCATGGATCTTGTCTTCGTTGTTGAAGATGTTACATATCTTGGGGTTGTTCCTCTATGCTTGGCGACAAATCAATTTTGATCAAACACAGATCCTTTTGTCCTTCCCGATATGCACTACTCGACAGAAGATTTAATTTCTTCTGAAATCATGGTGCGGAAGCCAGCAATGGATTCGTTGTGCATGCAGCTGAGATTGAATGATGATTATCGGTCTTCATCACATCAAGAATGTAATGCGTCTTTGATGACAACGGAGCCCAAAACACCTGCACCGTGATGAAAAAACACCCTTGCTGCTTCCTTGTTTGTTCAGAGCTTGATTAGACTCTTCGCGGACATCTCCCAAATTCCTAATCTAGAGTAGAGAATTAGACACACATTTCAATTAAGGACAGGCCGATGATGCTAGCACGCGTTACGCCGTGAGTTGGTGATTGATTTCGTTGCTGGGGGGAGAACAGGCGCATCATCTCGCGTGTCGGCCGTCACCGCATGCAAGGGAGAAAGACAAGACTACCCTTTAAAGGTTCATTAATTATCTAATATGTTTGATTGCTTTAGAATCCGTGCGATTTTTTAAAAGAGGAGCACCGGAGCAAATCCCCTATCTATATCACTGACATGTGGATCATCTGAGTCACTGAAAATGGTTCAAGATGACAAATTGCGTGCCACTCATAACTCGTATAAGGCTAATCCCAGTGGAAGTTTCATAGAGGTTTCATGCACATTAAATACGGTGACACATCAGCATATGTGATGACATGGCATAGTAGTTATGAAGTGAGAGAGGGAAGGAGTTTCATCACGATGAAACTGTGTATACACTGTTTCCAAGACTATGAAACCTATTGAAACTTGCATTGGGGGCTATAAAGTTTCATTTCATCTAACCATATCCAATCACATGCCTCACAATTAAATGTCATGGGCTTCCTATGAAATCGTGAAATGAAACTGTGCACTGGGACTCCCTGTTTCATTCATGAGAATACACCTCATGGGATGATGTGACATCCTTGGAAACAGTGCAATGAAACCTTGCACTGGGACTAGCCTAATGAGAATGGCAAACGCCTCATGTTCTACCCTGTACAAGTAGAGTGAAAATTAGTTCACATCAGCTTAGAGTCGATGATTGCGCATTTCATATAGGCCACCTTAGGCTCACTGCTTCCCAGAAACTACTCGACATTATTTCTGCGAATTCACAGGTGACACAATTTTCAGTTGCACCAAGAATTACTCCTAGCAACTCAGCAATGGCGGATCGGCGAACGGGCCGTTGAGCACTCCCTGTGCGATGACCTCGTACGCCTTCTCCGTCACCATCCCAGTTGGCTAAGCCACTCGGGTCTCGCCCCAGACCTTGGCCGTCTTGTTGCACGCCGCGCCCGTGTGGTACGGCCCGTCACCACCGCAGCACGCGACCAGGGGATCACCAATCCCGAACCTGCCGGGGTTCTTGACGAACTCCATGGCGGCGCCGTAGTAGTCGGCGTAGATGAGCTTCGCGTCGGGGTTCTGCTCCTTGAGCCGGTCGACCTCGCCGCGCAGCGCCTCGTTGTGGCGCGTGGAGAAATCGTTGAACCACAGGAGGCACCGGTGGCCGTCGTAGTCCGCGGGTTTGCTGCTGGAGAACGCGCTCAGGTACAACGGCACGCACCCGATGGGGAAGTTGTTCGGGATCAAGATGGAGTTCGCGCCCAGGCCGATGAGCTCCTGGACGAAAGAGCCGATGTACGCGACGATGTCCGGGATGAACTGGTCTGCTTGCTAGTGGGGCTGCTTGCCGTCGGTGAACCAGAAGTCGACGGCAAACCAGAAGTTGTAGTCGTTGCCGCCGATCTCGCCCAGCACGATGAGAGACTCGTTCAGAAGCTGCCTCTTGGCACCTGACACAATGCATCATGTGATGAACATGATCGACCGAGCAAAAGTAATAATGTACTTCTTATATGCGTGTGGTATTACCGTCGTCGTCCCCGGGAGCTAGGCGTTGCAGCATTTCCTTGAACCAGCCGATCTGCACGCCCAGGCTATGGGGCACCGGCACGCTGTGGTTCCACCTGCGGTAGTAGTCCGGCGGCATCGCCGTGGCGCCAGCCACGGCAAAGTTTTTTTTTTGAACGAACGGGCACGAGACGGTGCCTATTTCATTGATATAGTAGAAAAAAAATAGAGGAGATCCCGACAGATCGGGGAAGAAAATCAAAAGAAGCAGGAAAAAGAGAGGGGCCAAGACGGGACTACTCGCGAGATAGAAGTATCGCTAGGTCTTTGGCCCCCGCCAAGAGCCAAGCTGATGCCTCATCTTTGATTTTCATCATTAGGGTTGTCGGTGATGTTTCGTGCCGGTTGAAAATACGTGCGTTCCGTTCCTTCCAGACTTCCCACATGATTAAGAGGGTGAGGCTGCGTAGAGCCTTACGTGGCGAGTCCGGTGTTGTGGTGATAGTCGTCCACCACTCCATAGCGTTGGATGAAGGTCGCCATTCATTTGGTCGTAGGTTAGGCTGCGCTAGCCATGTCGCCGTTTGGTTCCAGATTCTCCGTGTGTATCTGCACTCAGCTAAAAGGTGGTGACCAGTCTCCATGGTGGATCGGCATAGGACGCAGGATGTGTTGTGTGGCCAGCCTCGCTTGGCTAAACGATCAGCTGACCAGATTCGGTTCTGCGTAATTAGCCACGCGAAGAATTTGCATTTTGGTAGTGCCCAAGATTTCCATATGGAGGAGATGTGTGGTGTTGCAGTGCAACCCAGGAATTGTGCTTTATAAGCCGAGGCCGTTGTATATATTCCTGAGTTTGTCAGCTTCCAGGTGATAATGTCGTCCTCCCCTGATCTGAGTTCCGTAGCACTGACCATTTGCCATAACTGGGCGATCGACGCTAGGTGAGAAACGGTGATGTTATGGTCGATCACGAGGTCACGTAACCAGTTATTTCGACTGAGGGCATCATGGACACTCCTATTCTTTCTGCGCGAAATGGTGTAAAGGAGCGGGGCGATGTCCTTAGGGCGTTGACCCTGCAACCATCCGGATGACCAGAAGCTAGTTTTCTTGCCGTCGCCCAGAATGATGGAGGTGCATGCCGCAAACAGCTGCCTGTCAGCTTCGTCGCAAGGGGTTCCCGTGTTGTTCCAGGGTTTTTCTGGTGATACCCATTCGTGCCAGAGCCACCTGAGCCGGAGGGCTCATGCGAATTTCTCTAGGTCTGGGATACCCAGACCCCCGTGTTGTTTTAGGAGGCAGGTTTTCGTCCAGTTAACTTTGCATTTGCCTCCAGATAGTTGTTGGTCCCCTGCCCATAAGAATTTTTTCCGGATTTTGTCTATATCCTGGAGTACCTCTTTATTTGGTTTGATAGCTGTAAGGAAATATACCGGTTGTGCCGAGAGGACCGATTTTGTGGGGGTTATTCTTCCTGCTTGTGTTAGCTGACGACCCGTTCATGCTGATAGTTTACCGGCCAGTTTATCAATGAGAGGTTGGAAGTCAATTTTCCTCAAGCGCCTTGTCGTTAAGGGGATGCCCAGATAGCGTATTGGGAAGGTTGTTCTTGTCGCCGAGCCACGGCAAAGTTGGTGCCATTTGGGAAGCTCCCCGTGTCCTGCTCCGGCAGGTTCGGTGGTATCATCGGCAGCTGGAACGCTTGCGCTGAAATGCACGCGTACACAACCGTGAACCAAGATGGAAACAGAGAGCTTAATTCGGCACGGTTTAGGAGCAGAAAAGATCCATGCAGCCGCAGTGCTCACCGTAGAAATCAACGAGGACACGCCCGTCGCAGATGGGGCCGGTCGCGTTCTTGAAGAACATCATGCCGTAGGGGAGCTCCTTGTATGGGGACGAGCCGTTGCGGGACAAGTGGACGAAGTTGCCAGTGTCGATGATGGAGTTGCCGAAGCTGAAGATGCGCTTGTAGCAGCCGCACATACCTGGGGGGAGGTTGAGCAGCAGGACAGCGGGGAGGACGAGCAGGAGCAGGGAGGACAGGCACTTGAAAATCCCCATCTCTCAACAGCTAATACTTGCTAGTACTTCACTGAGAGTACGTAATATCCTGGTGACACCTGCTTTCACGGCGTTTAATTACTTATAGCGTTTTGTGCAACAAGAAACATCAATATAATGTGCTGTGACATGCAGATATTTCTAGCAGCACATTATATGGTTGACCCGTTGAAGAATGGTGTGTGATTGTCGGATTTAGTGGCATGCAGTCCACTAGGGATTACCCAAGTGGTAGATTTATAGGCGGGGGAGATCGTAAGACCAAGAATTCTAATGGTAATACTAGGACGCAAGGTTTAGACAGGTTCGGACCTTCGGAAAATAATACCCTGCATCCTGTATTCTGGTAGATTGTATTGCTGATTGTAGGTGCGAAGAATTAATGTACCCTCAGGTGGCACCCCTAGCCGCCTTACATAGGCTGACGACCTAGGGTTACAATCGGATAAGATCTAATTCTAGTCGGTTGTTACAAAGAAATCATCTAAGACGATTTACAACAAGTATCCCGTGATATCCGGACTGAATCGGTTTGTCCGGCCTCTATGCTTGCGCCTCACGGAAGTTCGCGCCTTGCCCCGCACGCCATCGTCGGGTAGGACCCACTTGTCAGGCCAGCCAGTATTCTGGTCAGTGGGGACCGGTGGGTACCCTTATCCCTCAAGTTCTTGAGCAATGTGGAGTCGAACAGGAGCCTGATGGATGCAAAACAAAGCTTGTAATGTTCTCAGCTGAAGTTTCGGTTTCGTTATAGGGATGGAGAGGCTGCGCAATGCTCAAAAAAGAAAGAAAAATTGAAGCTTCCACAGGTGTATGACCAAATGCGCGTGGCTATGCAACTATCGAGCTCCGGGTGGCATCCCGTAGATCGAAGGGAAGCACATAGAGGGCATCGGCAAGACGCACTCCATATGAAGTAGCCCCTAAGCATTGAAGCGATTAAAGTAATTGGTCCGATGGTTGAAAATTCATGCAGTAGTTGTATTGCAAGGTTTCAAAATAAGGCGCCCAGCACCAAAGCACAAGGACTGGTGGAGTCACGGAGGCACGCTAACCTAAAATAGGTACCCAGCCCCCGAGCGTGAGGACTGGCGGAGCCAACGAGGCGCGCCAACCTGATATAGGCGCCCAGTCCCCGAGCGCGAGGACTGGCGGAGCGAAGGAGGCATGCCAACCTAAGATAGTCGCCCAGCCCCCGAGCACGAGGACTAACGGAGCCAAGGAGGCACGCCGACCTGACATAGGCGCCTAGCCCCTGAGCGCGAGGATTGGTGGAGCTAAGGAGGCATGTCATGAGACTTAACGAAAAACCCGTGGATTCCGTCCACCGCGTGTGCCGTAATAGTGGACCCGTTGATTCCGTTGCTAGGTTTACACCATCAACTCCTTCAAAAAGCCGAAGGTGCACGGTTCCATTTTCATTTCCACTCCTCTCGCCCCCAAACACCACCGCCACATACACCATCACCGTCGTACTCGCGAACCCTAGGTTGCGCCGCCACGCCCTTGAATCAAGTCGCCCGCCTTCTTTCCAACGAGCCATAGCTACCGCCATCTCGCGTCGTATGCGAACCAAGAGATCCGCCTTCATCAGATCCGCTCCTTTAAGTCTGGAGACCGAAGAAATGGTGACCGAGCAAGCACCGGATTCGTCGATGTACTGGGTAAAGTTCGTGATGATGGAGGAGAAGATCCAAGCACTCATCGATCGTGGCCTCCTTGGTCCCAAGTCGTTGCTGGAGTCGAAAACGACCACGGGCCAATATTTCCCCTCCGAAGATCGGACCGAGACCGTCATCTTCGCGGCGTTCTTCGAGCGAGGATTCGGGATCCCCGTCGGAGATTTCTTCCGTGGACTCCTCGACTACTACAAGATTGAGTTAGTGCATCTCAACCCTAACTCAATCCTGGACATCGCCGTTTTTATCCATCTCTGCGAGGTATTTCTCAGAATCCCCCCACTTCAATCTCTAGAGGTATCTGTACCAACTGAAAGTTGTGACGACGCAGGGGAAGACGAGTGATCGACGGTTGTGGATTTTCGCTGCAGCCAAAGAGGGTCGCCGAGTATTTTGATCTGCAATTGAAGGATACGAATAAGAGGTGGCACAAGGAATGGTTCATCATTGCCAACTAGAAACTCGAGCTGCCAACCCACCTCAGGTTCGCACACGTAACAAGGCCGGAGTGGTCGAACCAGCTGATCTCTAAGGAGATGGTCCAGGTAAAGCAGTTGCTGAAGAAGATCGCTGACCTGAAGGTGCGTGGGCTCAGAGCGAGGGCTGTGAGCATCAATATTTGCCGGAGGTTAACACCGCCTGGATCCGACCCGGGAGGTACAGCGGAAGGTTACCTGGGGAGAGGTCGCCAGCCAAGTGTCCAAGTTCTTTTGCGGCGTCATCAAGAACAAACGCTGCCCCAAAGCTTATTCCCTCAAAAGGTCGGCCGACCCGGTAAGATCTTGATTTCATCGTCTAATTGTCCTGTTGTGCTTTGCCTTGCGTCTTCTCTATCTCATCCTGTATACTGGCTAGAGCCGTGAACTTGAGTTCTTCTATCTGGCACCACTTCCTGGAGGTGCTGAGCCACGACAGCCAAGGTCCGCCCCATCATCAATGCTGACGACCCGCCTGCTACCCTCGACTAGGAGTCGGACTCGTCCATCGACGTCTCCGATGAGGACGTGCCGATCCAGGGCAGTAGGACAGAGGCTAGGAGCGCTGCTCCTGTTGGGCGGTGGACACGCCAGGCCGTGCGCAAGGTGGTAGAGTCCAAGGCGCTAGAGGCGGAGAAAGGGAAGCGGAAGAAGAGAGGGGCCACTAAACCCCAGGCGCCGTCTGTGGCAACCGCCTCTCCTGCTGAAGCCTCATCTGGGGCAGTAAGTGACGACTCCGAGTCGCCCAGCTCGGCCATGAAGAAAAAGAAAGCCGAGCTCCTTGAGACAACTATTGCCGACATGGAGAAGCTCAAGGAGCGGTTGAAGCCGGAGATCCGCGGGGGACAGCAGAAGGAGCCGATCCTGCCGCCGCTGGCGCCTCTTCGCTCGAAGTTTGGAGCAAAGAAAAGCACACTGTTAGAATGGTTGTTACGTCGTTTATTGTTGAAAGTTTGTTTGTATACTGCTTCACTCTATCTCTGTGCTGCACCGACTGAGCAGGAAGGCGGTGACTGATGATGAGCCAAGTCTGCAGGATGCTACTATTGAGACCCAGGCAAAAGGTCAGATGCCTGATGCGGCCCTGGGGCTGCATCTGTGACTTCTACTTAGGCCGGATGAAAGAGCAGTCTGGTGGTGGAGCCTGAGAGGCTCAAGCAAAGGACTCTGTCGCACGAAGATGCTGCCGGGGACGCCACCACTTCTGTGCCCGGGGCCACGGATGCCAGCACCGAAGTGCAGAATAAGGAGACCCCCTCAGAGGCACCAGTTGATGCTGAGGCAGCGGGCTACGACACTGACGTTGATGCCCATGAGGAGGTCGACCCCACCACTCTAGACTTCTCCAAGATGACCATGGCGCACGACGTTGTCGACAACAAGAAGGATCTTGCTGACCTGAAGCAATCTTCTACTAAGGTCGCGGAGGTTTTATATGTAAGTTGGCCGACCTAGTTTGGTGTTGACCTTCGTTCCTGTCTCCTTTCTTTGAATTGCTAGAGTAACTTTTGTATAGAACTTGGCCGAGCGTGCGCACAAGAGGGCGGACGCCGTCCACCGTGCCGAGGAGTATCGCCTCAAATCCAAGCGCCTAGAGGCCAAGCTCAAAAGGGCCAAGGAGGATGCCGCGGAGCAGCTCCGGCAAAAGGATCGGGAGCTCGCTGACCAGAAGCATATAACCAAGGAGGTCCAGGGCGATCTCAGCGCCATGTTGAATGGTACGGCTTCGACCCTTGTGATGATTCTATTTTGGGTAAATGAGGCCGGTTCCTGTTCTTGAATCTTGGTAATTTTGCAAATGCCCAGAAGAAGGAAGAGAGACCTCAAGGAGTACGAAGCTGCCAATGCCCGACTGCAGCAAGACCATGACATTGTCGTGCACCCATAGTATGCCATGTCACAAAAACTTACCTTTGAGGCCGGCTTGCGCAAGGACATGGACCGGTGCTTGATTGCAGCAATGCATGGTCTTTAGCATGATCAGGTGATTATTGCAGGGTTGGAGGTGGAGCTGGAGGACCTGCGGTCGCCGTGGGCTACGTGATGGACATGGTCCAGCCCGAGGCCAACCCTACCGAGCTAACGCCGCTGTTGGACAGTCTGAGGAGTGCTCCTGGTCAACTGAAGGCCCTGATGAAGGAGATCGCCATGGAGTGCGCTAAGAATGTCGTTGCGCTTTTGAAGCCACATTTCCCCTAGCTGGCCATGGAGCACGTCGGAGCAAGGGTTGCAAGGACTTCGATTCTGATAACCTTCCAGAGTTGGCCGACCAATATCAACAGGCTGCGGAGGATGTAGGCAAAGAGCTGGACCTGTAATGAAAAAAACTATGATATGTATCAATCTGTGTCATGAGACAAGTAAACTAGTTGATTAACTTATGCGAATGTTCTTCCAGGCTGTCGATTGTTGTCCTTAAATGTCATATCCAACTGTCAACTCTAATAAAGAACAGTGAAATAACAAGAACCAAACTAGAGATAGGGGTTTAACTCTAACTATTTCCACAAGCTTTGGTGAATCACTATTTACCGAAGAGTGTGTCTGCATACAGGGGAAAACATGCTCAAACCTATGAAGAAACTCTAGGTTCATGATCAGTGACGGTGCATGACCTCACCGTAGAAATCGATGATGACACGGCCGTCGGAGACGCGGCCGGTAGGACGGTTGAAGTAAGTCATGCCATACGGGAGCTCCTTTATCGGGTCGAACCGACCATGCGCACAAAGTTGCTGGTGTCGATGATGGAGTCGCCGAAGCTGAAGATGCGCTTGAAGCAGCCGCAGAAACCCACCGGAGAGTTGAGCAGGAGGACGACGGAGATGAGGAGGATGGCACTCCCCATCTGAACACCACGGTACTCCCCTACAGAAACTCACTCGTGCAATCCAGGCAGGGAGACGATGATGGCGATAGAAGATGAGTTTCTAGGCTGTGGTTGTCTTGTGCTGTGTTCTGGAGATGTGAGCTCCTTAGAACAATTTATATATAGCTATCGAGAATTATCGACAGTACCAAGGGATGAAAAGCCCTCTTAGAAGACTAATAAATCACCCAGCTAATTGTTGCCTTACTTCTAGCCATAAATATGACTAATATCATGGTATTTTGAGCGTATCTTGAGTGATAGGCGCCAAGATCAGTATTCCTTACAATATTACCAAAAGGAATTTGCCTGCTAGTATAGTAAATATTTATAAGGAAAGACATTGATACATATATACTGGCCGTCGATCGTATGGATGGTTGTTTGAATTATTACCTTACGTAGCCAAGACAAATATCATGATATTCTAGGAGTATCTTGGACGATAGCCAAAATTAATATTGCTTATGAAGTACCAAAGGAACTTGATTGCCTGCATAGTAAATAAATACATACTCAAGTCTCAAGATCTATTAAGTAATATATCCTATTTGATTTTATTCATGTTCAGAAGATACTTTGTACGCTCTATTCAACCGCTGAGGATAAGGTTCCCGTGCAAACAAATCGAAGACTAAAATGTTTGAAGACTGTAAAAGCCATGAGTAGCAAATGCTAAAACATGCACCGGAGAAGAAAAGGAGTGACCAAGGGAAACACAGTCACGGCGAGACTTTGAAAGGATACAAATAAAGTTGTTTACCTCATGTCTCATGGCAGTGCAGAAGCTCCATCAAGCAGCACTATAACAGGAAGAAATGGTTGTCATTTGTCACATGGCGCTACGCCAGCTTGCCCAACAACAGATCGAATTGAAATTCATGTCCACACAAATTCCTGATAAATCATTCAATTCTAGTCTACCCTTTGCAGGTAAATCAAGTTTCTATGCATCTAAGAAACTTTGGGTTTTCTTTACTCGTATAAAAAAAGTAAAATGTATGACTGGCCATTATACTTAGAGCAAATTCCCTCAATGACATGAAAATTTTGATGAGTTCCTTGTGTGCCACAAAATTATTTTGATGAGTTTCAGTTTGGCCACCGTACTTTAAAAGTGTAAATTGCAGCTATTAAACTCACCCGAGTACGGCAATACGGTCATTGGCTCATTAATCATGCATACATATCTGGATGACGTGGCGTCCAAAGCGGTATGCGTGAGTTTTTCTTTGCAAAATACCACATATGGATTTAGCGAATTATTATGTATCTAATAAATGCTAATACTCCCTCCGTTTCAAATTGTAGGTCGTTTTAACATTTCTAGATTCATAAGTATTTGTAAGCATCTAGACATACACTATATTTAGATGCATAGCAAAAACTATGTACCAAGAAAAGTCAAAACAACCTACAATTTGGGATGGAGGGAGTAGATGACAACTAGTTCACTATCTCATTCGGTTCCTGGTCCCATAGAACGAAAAGCAGGATCGGAGATCAAACCGGTCAGGCTACTAGTTCACCGGTCCAACCAGTGGTTCATCATTTATCAATATAATACTTATTTCTCATGATTTATGTAAGTAATATGTAAGTTTTATTACCAAAACATATCACATATGACATAAAAGATGGGATTACATACAAATAACATAATAGTCTATTGTCCAAAGTTTCAAAACCAATGTCCAAACATTGAATTGTTCACTGATTCACTAAAAAACTGGTTCACTGGTTTGATACAAAACCGGCAGGTTCGCACCGGTCCAATTGCATGGCCGATCTTTTGATTGAGCCGAACCCGTCTGGTCACCGGTTCACGGTTTTTCTGGTTCAACCGGTGAACTCGTTTGGTTTTTTTTCTAGGCCTGGTCCACCCTTCGATTCTCCACAAGCCTGTGCTGCTCTAGTGACTGCGAGATATATTATTGTAACAACGAAACCCTTTCTTTCAGCATATCTCTATAGAAGGTAAAATCATCACCTATAGTGTCAAAAATAATTCCCTTCTTCGGCTCAACGGTTCCAAGTCTGCCTCTGCAACTTGGGCCTCAGAATCATCTTCAACCTCCTCAGTAATAAATTCATTGTCATCCTCAATATTTTCTTCTTGTACTTCATTGGATGTTAAATTACTGGCCATTGCCTACAAGCAACAAGAGATTTAGAACAATACCTGTAACCTAATTAGAAAATAGACAACAATTGGCTGCAATAGTAATGTCCTCGACTTACAGTGGAAGTAGTTATAGAAACGGTATTTGACTGATTTCCTATAGCCAATAGAATCACAGTATCACTGTCTGATGAGTGCAATGTATAGGAAAAAGCGATAAATTGGATCAGAAACTAGCAGTGTATAATATAGACGTCGCAAATATCATGAGGTTCATACATACCTTCATGTGCTTAGATCATTGTCAAAAAAATTAGTGACTGAGATAGATGGAGACAAAATCCTGTTTTGGGGATCAGATCACGTGAAACAGATAAGATACGAGGAAAGCCAGGTTGTTTGGGAGGGAATTTTGGATGGAGATTGGCGGGAGTGCAAAACAACCATGCTTTATTAGTGATGGGACTAATTAAGAACATAATTAATAACCGATTAGGATAGGAAGGAGGACGCCCCGGCGTGGTAGCGTGCGGAACTTTCTCCTAGCTGCCTCGTAAATAATGATTAGTGTGCATAGACTTCTCGTCACCATTACAAGAAAATAAGAAGTGGAAATGAAGTACTCACTCTGTCCCTAAATATAAGTATTTCTCCCTAAATATAAGTATCTCTGAGTTTGTTGTAAGTCAAACTACTCTAATTTTGACCAGGTATATAGAGGGAAGTATTAACATTTACCACATCAAATAAGTAAACTGAAAATATATTCTATAATATCTATAGATGCTCATTTAGTATGGTTAATATTATTAGTTTTTTATATAAACTTGGTCAAACTTAGTATAGTTTAACTTTGGACAAACTCATAAGTCCTCATACATAGGGACTAAGGACAGCCAAGATGGTCAAAGAATGTGTATCCTTTTACCATCCAATCAGGATGCCAAATTGTAAATACTCCCCTTATAACGGCTAGCTCTAGCACTATACAGAAGAGAGGATGCTTAGCACTATTATAGATATACAACTAAAACGATCAAGAAGACACGACTTGAGGGAGCAGCAGTAGAACGACAAAGGTAACCGGTGACTAAAAAAAGAAAAGGTAAAACAAAACCCAACCAATTACTTGGGCAACAGCCGTGAAGTGCAGTACAGTACCGCGTCTCTGTAATCAGGCAAAAATATCAAAATCATTACATCTTTAACCATACTGTCTGTGTCCAAAAAAAGTATTTAACCACATGTATTTCTTTAACAATAAAAATTGAATGTAGCTACAAAATTATAAATCGTAGAGAACCTTGTATTCAACAGAGGAGACCAGCTCAGTAAGCTTTGGACACGAACTGGTGGTAGAAGCAATTGACGGTTGTGTGTATGTCCCTCGCAGGAGGCCCATTGCAATGGCCTTGTACGCAGCTTCCGATGGATGGAAGCCATCCCATGAGCCATACTTGTCTGGGTTATCACACACCTTGTATTCCCCATATCCACAGGCTGCAGCTGGAGACACACCATGGGTTCCTTCTCCACCGCAGCAAGCCACTAAAGGTTCCTCGATACCTGAACCACAGTCATGGCAATGTTAACCAGGGCATCACCAAGAGCTAACATTATTTTTCAAAAGGATACTACCATGCTTTTTTAATTGATACTACATCCTTTATATCTTGGAGTTTCTAAGGCATCTACCTTAGACAGTTTATTTAGTGAGAGAAACTAGTTTGTGAAATCCGAAACCCAATTTAAGTTATGCCATGGTTATTTGTATTGCACGTACTGTATTTGCTCCATGATAGCAATGAGATATTTTATACAAGTAGAAGAGAATGATAAGTGATGTTAACTGATACATACCACCCTGTGTTATCTGACTAACTCCTGTACAGGATAATACATAATGCAAAGTTCTGGAAGCTTATAATGTGTAATTCTGGTATTTCACTCGAAACCTGATTATACAGGCTTCTTCTTGGCATTTAAATTGCAATTTCCACATGGCTAGATTTTGTACTTTTGTTTAGTCAGAAGATATTAACATCCAGCTCCAATTTGGATTCTTCTTTGAAAAGCAAGAGCAAGAACCGACAAATAGCCTACCATCAACTTCCAAAGAGTTCAAATCAGAAAATGATGGTTTTGTTTTTTTTATGAACATATGAAATGTATCAAGGAAGTGTGCTTAAGTTCATTGCCTAAAAATCGTTTCCAAGTATAAAAAAATTAAACTTAATAGTAGGGAGTAGTACAGGGCAAGTATCTTAACTCACCAAATCGTTCAGGGAAAAGGAAAATTTCCATTGCAGCTCCATAATAGTCAGCATAGATGATAGATACACCAGGATGAAGCTTGCGCAGTTTCTCCAGCTCCTCCACGAGAAGCTTGTTGTGGTACTTGGAGAACTCGTTCATCCACCTGAGGCAACCGCTCTCTGGCTCATAATCTTCTTTGTTATCGCTCCTAAAAATCGATAGATATCTTGGGACACAGCCAATTGGGAGGTTCCCCGGAACCACCAGAGTCTTGGCTCCTAGCCCAATTAATTCCTGCAAACTCCACTCATTTACATAACTATCTACATTAGTATATACGATGCCAGAAACAACAGAAGCTACAGTGACACAGATGCTCACGGTGATTGTAGAAGAAATTTTGGCAACAACACTTGGTGTGAAGGAGCGGATCTTCTCAATCGGTAATCTGGATAGAAGAGGTAAGTTGTAATCATTGCCCCCAATTTCTCCAACCAAGAAAAGGGATTGACCCATCATGTCCGAGCAATCTGTGCAATAAACAGGGTTCTAAATTAGCATGTAAAAATCACATTACAAAGAAGGTTTCAACGAAGAGACAGAATTACAGCATCCAGAGTAGTTGAGCATTGACATGCTTGCAGCAATTTAGTCTTCTATTGAGTTTTTATAGCATTACAAGTCAGATTTATCCAAGTAGCTGCTCCCCTTAGCAGAGAATCAATTGTTTGTGCTAGCAGGCTATGTCGAGCGGAAGTAGACGTATTTGGCTGGATGGAGTTGATAACTTGACTTTATTGACAACTAATAAGCAGTTTATTTCAGGTTCTGTTGCAGCACGTTGCTTCCAGGGGCTAAACAAGTTTATTTCACAAAATATCCCATTTCTAACCACAGTTGTCAACTTCGGGAACAGTAACATGATTATTTGAGGTGCCAAAACAAAATGAAGCAACAGGATGTTTGCTCACGTCTATGCTGATAGTACTAGTTTGAGGCTGCAATTTCAGTTCAGGTTTTCGACAATGACTGATATGGACTGGCCAGTTAGCATTGAATTGGTACCATCAACCTAAACTTCTGTTTGTTTCTAGCATCAATGATGAATTATTTTGCCTATATACCGTTCACTGGTTTATTTCTTCCTTTTGGAATTGAAAGCATGGTTTTCGTTTTTCATAAATCAAGAAGCCGCAAAATGACCTTCCGTGGTGTTTACCTATCCCTTTCCTTGTTCCAACAATCCAAATGTTTCCTATCCAATATCTTTGCATCGCACGCGCACCTTTCAAGTTCCTTCCATCGCCGAACACCTCTGCACCGCACCTTCTAGATTTGAAACTTACAAGTATTTCGCTAAACTTGCTAGATGCTACTTTCACCGTCTACCACTAGAATTTCTTATCTCCCCAGTAGAAGTGAAATTTAAAAGGTCAGGTCAAAAGCAAGGTGCGAGGAGGATGGAATTGGAGGGGGTAAAAAGGGAATAGCCATACCGGAGCGGCCGCCGGGGCAGAGAAGATCGAGCAGGTCGCGGAACCACTTCATCTCCGTGTCGAGGTGCACCCGTCCGTCGCCGATGTTGAAACCCCTGTCGCGGAAGAAGTCCGGGCCTAGCGCCGTCGCGCCGCCCACGGCGAAGTTGGCCCCGCACGCGAAGTCCTCCGCACGCCGCCCGCTCAGGTACGGCCGAACGAACGGGAGCCCCATCGTGTCCGCTGCGATTACACGCGGAATCCCCGAACCCCAAATTTCAAATCAGTACTATTACTAATACGTACGCAAGCTAATTTGATCGAACGATTAATGGATTGGCATATGTAACGTACCGATGAAGTCGAGGACGAGACGGCCGTTGGAGAAGCGCCCGGTGGGGCGACGGAAGAACGTCTCGCCGTAGGGTGGCCGGAGCGCGGGCTCGCCGGAGCTGTTGCCGTAGTAGAAGCGGAAGTTGCCCGTGTCGGCCAGCGAGTCCCCGAAGCTGAACAAGCGCTGGTAGCACGCCGCCGCCGGCTCCGCCCCAACCAGTACCATTACCACCACAGCCGCCGCCGCCGCCGCAGGTGAGATCGGCCGTCTTCCTCCTCTCCCCGGGGCAGAGGAAGCCATGGCCTCTTTCCCCGGGGATCCGCGGCCGCGCTGCTCGAGGCGGCCGTAGAAGAAACTGAATTGAATTTTGGAGAAGTCTGATTTGGGAGAGGAAAGAAGGCTGACCCCCCCTCTGCTTCTATAAACGTCGTGATTCGTGACTCGTGAGTGGAAGCAAACGGATGGACACGTGGAGGCCACCTCCAATAAGGCAGTAACCGCCTTGTGGGCCCGAGCTGACCAGTGTGGGGGTGGGGCCGACTCTCATGTGCCGTGCGCCCGTGCGTGCTCATTTGAACTGGCCAGCATGACTGGGTAGAGAATTGGCCTTTAGTCCCGGTTGGTAGGGTGCATATCTCTCGGATATCCATCCGGGATAAACTAATCGGGACAAAAGGGGGGTCTTTAGTCCCGGGTCTTTTAACCGGGAGTAAAGGACCCCTTTTAATCCCGGTTGGTGAAAACCAACCGGGACTAAAGGGGGTCCCTTTAGTCCCGGTTGGGGTCCCCTTTAGTCCCGGCTCGATTCCAACCGGGACTAAATGGCGCTTGCATGGCACCCGTGACGCCTGAATTTTTCATGCATGCATCACATATACGTATAGTAGTACCGCGGCCCTTTTAATTTGTTAACCTTGTAGTTGAGATTTTTTTAGAACGAAATCAACTAGTATTTAAACGAATGGGATTTGTAATTATACAATTACTATATATATACACAATCCTTATACACAATTCATATACACAATTCAACTAGCTTAGTACAAATCGATCATAATTAGCGCGTATTATATATACAAATAAATCAATGTATCTTCCTACGATCTTCCCGTCGTGGTGTTGCTGATCGAAGTGTCTAATTGTCGTCCATCGTAATAAAATTCTCCTCTTGGATTTACCACCTCGTCCATTATGAATCCAATGAGACCTTCACATATTGCCGCTACTCTTTCTTCCTTCAAGAGTCCTTGTTGAATATTTAACATCTATAATTTGGAAATTTGTGAATGTTACATGAACAAATACATATAATGAGCTAGAAAATAATTAACTAGTAATATATTTATTTTACGTACTTTAAAGTTGTGCGGCGTCATCTTCGGTCCCTTGGGTCCCAAAAAACTGTGCATGTGCTCACAGATGTAGTAGCCACATAGATTATTCCCGGGTTCCTGTCTTAAGCACTTCAGTGCGGAAAAAAATAAGTTATGAAATATTCGTGTTATACAATGTAATAAATGTGCAGACTTCATACGTACCGGGAAGTCTGTGTTCCATGTAAGATTTTCTTTGAATGGACCTTTGTGTGTCCTTATGAATTGTTTCCATGCGCTGCGGATTAGAATAATGAATGACATAGTGTAACAGGGATAAAATTTAGGAAATAAATTTTTGCATAGAGATAAAGGTTCAGAATTATTACAAGCCTAGCATGTCTTGCAATTCTTGGTAGTCCACCGGATCTTTCCTTAACGAATCAAAGACAGTGACGTGGCTTCTTTCAGGCTCAATTATAATAAGGATCCAGTGGAAGCTGCGTGCGTAAAATGTTCATGCATATTAGAGCTAACTAACATGTAGAGATAAGGAAAAAGACATCGAAAGTAGACGGTATACACACACTTACTTGAAGTTGTATGGAAGTAGTATGAAATCCTTGAATGTTTGTTTGTGTAGGAAATTGTATATTTCCGCAAAGGTTTTTTCCGGCGCTAATTGTATCTGTTGTTGGTTAACTACAGATGGATCCATGAAGCCTACATGTAGGTACGCCTCTCGGCGGCATGTCTGAATTAGCATCCTACATGAAATGGAAGATGAAGTTAGTACGGTGACGCACGCCAAAATTTACATGTAGAGATAATAAACGGACACTTACAGAATCCAAGCGCTGATCAGAGAGACGTCCAGGGCATCATGATGGTACACTTCGTATATATCCTTGAAGTCTAGCCACAGCACTTTCTCCCCTTCACCGTGAAAATCTATCGGTTTTACCTTCATGCCGATCATCTCCCTCGAGTTGGCAGATGCCATCATGTACCATTGATGGAATTCGTACATCTTTGTTGATAGCTTCCGTACCATTGAAGGCTTTACTAGAGCTTTGCCTAGCTCATAAGTCCACTTCGGCTCAGGGGGCGGTGCAGTTGGCGTCTCGACTTGCCCTATGCATTCATCAAGTCCCAGACCTGTTTCTTCCATGAACTTCAATATATTTGCTTGTTGATCCAAGGGCATTGCTTTTACCCGTTGAGCATCTTTTTTTGATAAATGGCTGAGGTCGGGGACTGGACCGCTGGAGGATGATTTTGCTTTCCTTTTATCCTTTTCATCAGCCTTTACTAGAGCCCGTTCATAGTTTGACAAGAGTGGTATCCTTTTCTTGGCTCCTTCCTCCATCCTGATAAAAAAGTTTAAATCTCGCCGACTTACTGGCGGTGGCTCCATCTCCCTTGCCTTTTTTAATTCGGCTTGTTTCTTGAACCACTCACTGGCCTCTCGTTGGATTTCTGCCCACTGTTCTTCATGAGACATTGCCTCAAAGCGTTCCTTGCGAGCCACTTCAGGGTCGACCTTTGTTTTCTTCTTTCTCTGTCTTTGCTTGGGAGGCGGTGCTCGTGACTTCTTGAGTGGTGCTGCAGGTTCCTTCGAGGGGGCCGCTCTTGGTGCCGGCGACGGTGATCGGGGAGGGGTGTTGTTATTGTCGTCGTCGCTCCCAGCACCAGGATGTGGTGGAGATGGAGACCTTGATATAGATGGAAGAGACGGTCCTGGAGCAGGAGATGCCGGTCTCGAGGTATGAGGAGAAGGTCGCTGCTGGGGATCTATGGGGAGCGGTCTTGAGGTCTGAGGAGATGGCTCTGTGCGGGGAATAATGATGTAGCGTTTCTTCCATAGAATGATCCCATGAAGCGCATCTGCCAATGTCTTTTCCCCGTCGCCTCCCGGGAAGTCGAGCTCTAGACCTTCATACTGGGGATCAACTATTTGCTCGACGCAGACGCTGGCGTAGCCTGTTGGAATGTCCATGCCATGACTGCTCTGCCCTGCCAGGGTTGGTAACGCACTCCCGTACGCTACCTGTACATATAGCAGAAGTAAACAAGTTGAACTCCGATCTTGAGGCCTGGATCAATTGACAAGATTGCATAAATATTATGTATAAGTATACCTTAATAGTGAGGTTGCCGACCGGTGCATGCAGCTCACATGAGGTCCGCTGCGTGATGGCATCCACGGGGAACCGTTGCTCCTCCACGGGTAACCTGGGCGTCTGCGCATCGGGGACCCCTGTAGAAGCACAACTGCTCCCGAGGCGTTGAGAAGGGCTTGCGGTGTGAGGATTCGGCATTGCTCCAGATTGCGCCAACTCCGCAACTGCGTCGGCCACCCGCCGATTGATTTCATCCATCATTCTTTGTTCTAGCATCTGCCGCCAGCTCTCCTCCATCTGTTCCTTTCTTCGCTTCCGGCTTCTGTAAGAGGCGCTGTCGCCTCGAAAAGCGAACTTCCACGGAACCACCCCGAACCCCCGGCAACGTCCTGGGTGCTCTGGATTACCGAGGGCCAATGTGAGCTCATCATTTTCTCGGTCCACCCTCAACCTCCCAGCCTTGGAATCTTCAATGTTCTTCATGAGATGTTCGGCCTTCTCACGTATTGTGTCATTGAAAATCAGCGTCCCATCCTCTTGTCTTAGGGAGCCTCCATGAGCGTAGTACCAGTTCTTTGATCGTTCGGGCCATTCAATAGTTGCAGGTACGATTCCCCGTTCGATCAGATCTTCTTCCATCTTCCTCCACTTGGGAATTGCTAAGCCATACCCACCTCGCCCCAAATGATGGTGGTAGCCCTTCTGACTAGCATTTGCTGTGTTGGTCGTGATCTTTTTCACACCTTCTTCACTCCTCTTGTATTCAACAAATGAATCCCAGTGGTCCCTCAACTTTGGCCACGCGTTGAAGTCTGGAGTTTTGCCCTTCTTGATGTAGTGTGTGTCCAGCATCTTCTTGAATGTCTGGAATTGAGTAGCCATCTTCTTAAGCGTCCACGCTTTGACATCCTTCTCGCTATATCCTTCGGGGAATGTGAAATGTCTCTTCACGTCTTCCCACAGCATATTCTTTTCTGTCTCTGGAAGGGCGTACGGATTATCGCTTCTGCCCTTCCATTCTCTGATACTGATAGGCACGTTGTCCCGGACGATTGCCCCAATTTGACTCACTTACTTCTTTGCTACTTTCTCGGGAGCAACCGGCCTGCCCTCTTCTGTAACTTCGGTGATGACAAGCCTCCCTTCCATCACCTTTGTACGACCTCGGGTCTTCTGCCCTTGTGTCGATCCGGAGGGCTAACAGTTCAAGATTCGTTAATTAGTACGTAGTAGTAGCGGTGGCGTGAAACAATACAAGAATGGTTGTATATACCTCGCCGGAACCTTCCGCCACGGCAAGTTGTTGCTGCGGCTGTTGCTCTTCATTCCCATCGGCGGACATGTTGAGGAACATGTCCGCCTGGGTGCCCTCTTCATCCGTGTATGATAGTGGAACGTTGTCGCCACTACCATCACCAGCGATTATCTGCTCCATGATATACCTTGCGGTCTCATCGTCTGCCATTTCAACTATTGATGGAAACATACATGGAATCATACATGACAGTCATAGAAATCGTCTTAATACAAATTTGTACAAAGTCCTACAAAGTCCGGAATCATACATGTATATAATGAAATCATAAAATAACATGAATCGTACAAAGTCCGGAATATTTATACAAATTTCTATGAATTTTGACGAATTTCTATGAATTTCTACGAATTTCTACGAATTTCTACGAATTTCTACGAATTTCTACAAATTTCTATGAATTTCTATGAATTTCTACAAATTTCTACGAATTTTGACGAATTTCTACGAATTTTGACGAATTTCTACGAATTTGTAACAATATCCACGTGCGGTGCCTAGGTTGTGACGGCGGCGATCAGGGCGGCGGAGGCGGGACGGCGGCGGTCAGGGCGGCGGTATGGCGGAGGCGGGAACGGTTCACCGGAACCACGGGCGGTGCCTACTAGGTTGTGATGGGCGGCGGGACGGCGGCGATCATGGCGGCTACTCGGCGGCGATCACGGCGGCTACAAGGCGGCGATCACGGCGGCTACTCGGCGGGACGGCGGCGATCACGGCGGCGATCACGGTGGCTACTCGGCGATCTCTGTCTAACTTAACAAACTAACTAGAAATCTAAAAATCTAACTTAACAAAATTAGAAATCTAAAAATCTAACTTAACAAAATTACAAATCTATCTAAAAATAAAATTTAATTTTCTAATTAACTTAAAAAGAAAACCCTCCCGGCGCTGCCGGCCGGCGCGGCAGCGGACCTCTTGCGCGCGGGGCGGCGGCCGGGGCGGCGGGACGGCGGAGGCCGGGTCGGCGGGACGGCGGCGGCCGGGGCGGCGGGACGGCGGCGGCCGGGCGGCGCGCGGGATGGCGACGGCTGGGGCGGCGACGAGGACGAAGACGACGACGGTGGGACAACGGCGGCCGAGGCGAAGACGACGACGGCGGCGTAGGCGGGACGGCGACGAGACGGCGACGAGGGGCGACGAGGATGGAGCCGGCGACGAGGATGTGGAGCCGGTGGCCGGAGGCGACGAGGTGGCCGGGGGCCGGGCGCGTCGACGGACGAGGAGGGGATCGAGGAGGGCCGGCCGGGGGACGACGACGGCGCAATGGGGGACGTCGACGGCGCAATGGGGGACGACGACGCGGCGGCCGGCGAGGGAGGCGGACGGGCGGCGACGGCGGAAACGCGCGGGACTTGCGAAATTTTGGCTAAGTGTGTAACTGGCGGGGGGTAGAAGGGAGTACAGTGCCTTTTAACCCCCCTTTTA
>NC_028454.1:30681098-30762488 GCF_000263155.2 Setaria italica | reverse complement strand
CATGAAATCATACATAGGGTAAATTACAAATTGTTATCAATATACACAAAGGTCATGTACATTTAACGCATTACCATACAACGTTGTAAAATTTCTTCTTCACGAAAGTTCCTTGATCATGATCGCGGCGTAAGTACGGAGCCTCTTCTTTGGATAGCAGGATGCTTGGATCAACTTCAACGGCGAATGGAGGCATGCCATCAAACTGATCATAATCATCTGATTGGTCTGTTTTATCCTCGACTCCCACGATTTTTCTTTTACCTGGAAGAAATATGTGGCACTTTGGCTCCCATGTCTCTTCTGGATTCCTCTTGGGTTTGCTGCACATGTCCTTCACATAGAACACCTGATACACATCATTGGCAAGTACGAATGGGTCATCACTGTATCCAGTCTTGCTCAGATCTACTATTGTCATTCCGTACTGATCTTTGGTGACGGCAGTTAGCTTCACCCAATTGCAAAGAAATAGAGGGATGTACAGCGGTCCGTATTCGAGTTCCTATATCTCCTGTATGAAACCATAATACGACTCCTTGCTATTATTTCTGTCCATGGCATCTATGCGGACACCACTATTCTGGTTCGTGCTTTTCTGGTCCTGGGCTCTCGTGTAAAATGTGTAACCATTTATCTCATAGCCTTGGAATTTGACGATTGTGGTAGCAGGTCCCCTGGCTAACCAGGCAAGCTGTGGGTGAATCTCAGAGTTACCCATAAGTTGTTGGCGCAACCAGGAGGGAAAAGTTTCCATGTGATGACGGGTAAGCCAAGCATCGGATTTGGTCGGGTTTTTGGAAGCTACCATCTGCCTGTGCTGCTCGATATACGGAGACACAAAGGATGACTGTTGTAGAACAGTGTAGTGTGCCTTGTCGAACAAATCAGTATCATTGCTCAAACTTGATTTCCTTCCAAGGGTGCCCATTCCTCGGAGCCTCCCCTCGTGGCGTGAAGTTGGAACCCCAATCGAGTCAATTGAATCAATAAAATCAACACAAAACTCGATCACCTCCTCTGTTCCATATCCCCTGGCGATGCTTCCTTCTGGACGGGCACGATTACGAACATAGTTTTTTAGGACTGCCATGAACCTCTCGAAAGGCCACATATTGTGCAGGTATACAGGTCCGAGAATACCGATCTCTTTTACTAGGTGAACCAGTAAGTGCGTCATAATATTGAAGAAGGATGGTGGAAATAACAACTCAAAACTGACAAGACATTGCACCACATCGTTCTGTAGCTTTGATAGCTTGGATGGATCGATTGCCTTCTGCGAAATCGCATTGAGAAACGCGCATAGCTTTACGAGCGGCAACCGGACATTTTCTGGTAGAACACCCCTCAGTGCAACCGAAAGCAACTGGGTCATCAACATGTGGTAGTCATGAGCCTTGAGATTTGTAAACTTCTTTTGTTTCATATTTATTATTCCCTTTATATTCGAGGAGTACCCAGACGGGACCTTCATACTATTCAAGCATTCAAACATGCTATCCTTCTCCTCCTTACTGAGAGTGTAACTGGCAGGACGTAAGTAGTGCTGTCCATTATCTCTCTTTTCCAGATGTAGGTCATCTTGTTGCCCCATGGCTTTCAGGTCCTGTCGTGATTCCAATGTATCTTTTGAGGTTCCATAAACACCCATGAAGCCTAGCACGTTCACGCAAAGATTCTTCGTCAGGTGCATCACGTCTATTGCGTTGCGAACCTCTAGGATTTCCCAATAAGGTAGCTCCCAAAATATTGACTTTTTCTTCCACATGGGTGCATGTCCGTTATCGTCGTTCGGAACAGGTTGGCTACCAAGTCCCTTTCCGAAGACTACATATACATCCTTCATAATCTTGAACACACGCTTTCCATTACGGTGTGCAGGTTTTTTACGATGGTCTGGCGTCCCTTTGAAATTCATCCCGCTCTTTCTCAGCTGGTTGTGAGCAGGGAGAAATCGACGATGACCCATATAGACGACCTTCTTACAGTGCTTCAAGTACATGCTGTCTGTGTCGTCTAAACAGTGGGTGCATACCCGATATCCCTTATTTGTCTGTCCTGAAAGGTTACTCAATACAGGCCAATCGTTGATGGTTACGAACAACAGTGCTCGTAGATTAAAGATCTCTTGTCTATCCTCATCCCACACACGTACACCTTCTTCCTTCCAGAGCTGTAAAAGGTCATCAACCAACGGCCTTAGGTACACGTCAATGTCGTTGCCGGGTTGTTTTGGGCCTTGGATAAGCGCCGGCATCATAATGAACTTCCGCTTCATGCACAGCCAAGGAGGAAGGTTGAACATACAAAGGCTCACAGGCCAAGTACTATGACCACTACTCAACTCACCGAATGGATTGAATCCATCAGTGCTTAAACCAAACCTTATGTTCCTTGCTTCACTTTCAAAGTCTGGGAATGTTCTATCAATTGATCTCCACTGTGCCTCATCTGCGGGGTGTCTCAGCATCTCATCTTCCTTACGGTCTTCTTTGTGCCATCGCATCAACTTAGCATTCGCCTTGTTCCTGAACAAGCGCTTCAAGCGTGGTATTATAGGGAAATACCACATCACCTTCGCGGGAACTCTCTTCTTGGGAGACTGCCCCTCGACATCACCAGGATCATCTCGCCTGATCTTATACCGCAGGGCTTCGCAGACGGGACAAGCATCCAATTTCTCGTATTCATCACCACGATAGAGGATACAGTCATTAGGGCATGCGTGTATCTTCTGAACATCCAATCCGAGAGGGCAAATAATCTGTTTAGCTTCATATGTTGTGGACAATAATTCATTATTCTCGGGGAGAATCTTCTTGACAATGTTCAACATCCCCTGAAATGCCTTATCGGACACACCATTTTTTGCCTTTCATTGCACAAATTCTAGTGTCGTACCTAGTTTTTTATGGCCCTGCTGGCAACCTGGGTACAACAATTTTTGGTGATCATCTATCATGCGCTGCAACTTTGCTGCTTCCTTCTCAGTTTCGCAATCTCTGTATGCATCTCGTATCACCTGACCAAGGTCATCAGTAGGGTCATTTTCTGCAAACTCATCTTCATCAGCCTCGCCCATTGTAGTACCTGCAAAAGCTTGGCCTGCAACCCAGTCCGGAATGGTGTCATCTTCCTCCTCCTCCTCGCCATCTTCCATTACAACCCCTAGTTCACCGTGCTTGGTCCAAACCAAATAGTTAGGCATGAAACCGTATTTAAACAAGTGGCTGTGAATAGTCCCCCAGGAATCCTTTGAATACTCCTTCCTGTTATTGCATTGGAAGCATGGACAACATACGAACCCATTCTCTGGCTTGTTCGCTTTTGCCACTTCGAGAAAATAATGCAAGCCATCAATAAACACCTTGCTCCGCCTGTCTGCATTATACATCCATTGCCGGTCCATCTGCATCGTATTACGCATGAAAATGGATTACACTTGACAATGGATTACGCGTGAAAATCGATTAAAGATCCAAACAACATGGTACAATACAACAACATGAAGATCCAAATACACATATTTAAATTAAAGTCCCGAACAACATTATACAATACAACAAGCCATCCACTGGTTATTATCAAGGAGGACTTCTTTATGACGTTGCTGCAAATAACGAAGCATTGCTTTTTCCAGCGCGCTCTTTTTCTTCGGCTTATGCTGAGGGCCAACTATGATTGGAACCTTGCCATAATAGGAACCACGATCGCCCCCACCATCGTCACTTCCTCCAGTAGCAGAAGCCATCTATGTACAAAAATTATTATCTTAACACTGTATAAGTTGTTCAACTTGAAGACCGTGATCATCTCGCGAGGATGTCCTCAACTAGGCGGCACCGCACTTCGTCATTAAAGAGGTTAGATGCTACGGAAAAGGGGACACGGTCACGATGTCCGTATCCACTCTTTCTCGTAGAATCGAACCTCCTTCTTGACATACGTTGCTGCTCGGCGGAGAACATCCTCGGCGAGATGAACACGGTATGCAAGTTCAACAAGTAGCAGAAGTCATCTATGTACAAAAATTCTTTCCTTACCACTACAGAAGTTGTTGAACTTGAAGACCGTGTTCATTTCGCGAGGATGTCCTCAGCTGGGCGGCACCGCACTTCGTCATGAAAGAGGTTAGATGCTACGGAAAAGGGGACAAGGTCACGATGTCCGTATCCACTCTTTCTCGTAGAATCGAACCTCCTTCTTGACATACGTTGCTACTCGGCGGAGAACATCGTCGCAGAAATGAACACGGTATGCAAGTTCAACAAGTAGCAGAAGTCATCTATGTACAAAAATTCTTTCATTACCACTACAGAAGTTGTTGAACTTGAAGACCGTGTTCATTTCGCGAGGATGTCCTCAGCTGGGCGGCACCGCACTTCGTCATGAAAGAGGTTAGATGCTACGGAAAAGGGGACACGGTCACGATGTCCGTATCCACTCTTTCTCGTAGAATCGAACCTCCTTCTTGACATACGTTGTTGCTCGGCGGAGAACATTCTTGCCGAAATGAACACGGTATGCAAGTTCAACAAGTATATGGATTTAAAAAACCATATTGAATTTGATAAGATAAACCGTCTAGACAAGGTAGCATCATTTTTAAACCACTGAAATAATGCATACTATATATGACACATCAATCTCCCTCACATTCTAGCTCAAAATACCTCTCCATTTTTCTACTTCATCATCACATTGTAGCAAATAATCTTTCCATCTCCAAATTAAGCATAAATCAAAGCATAACACGAGGATGAAGTAGCAAACCTTCGCAACACTTGTGTTGGCTGAGTCAAATTCCCACGAAAATGAGGGAAAAAACTTCGGGCAGCACCTCCCTTGCTTTGGCACCACCAGAGAGTAGGTGAAGCTCAGCTCTCTATCAATGTGCTGGACTGGCTCGGGCTGGAGGAAGAAGAAAGTCTCTGTCTCGGGATATAGTGGGGGATGAGTTTTTATCCCGGTTAAAAACTCCAACCGAGACAAAAGGAAACACCTTTTGTCCCGGTTGGATCCGGCCACCGACGCCCCCCAGCTAGCCGTTGCAACCGGGACTAAAGGGGGGCCTTTAGTCCCGGTTGCAATTACCAACCGGGACTAATGCTCCCCTCCAAATTTCCGCACCCCGACGCACCCCCTTTTGTCCCGGGCCAACTTTAAACCGGGATAAAAGGGGGCGGATCGAAAGTCAGTTCTCTACTAGTGTATTACAGCACAATTCTACTCCATGATGCAATGTGTAGCAAAATAATGATCATTTTAATTTTTAAAAACTGATCAATTAAATTAGTGTTTGGGGCTAATCATTAATGGCACCTGATCTGGTCGTCGCTACGTGTCGGAGTGCACGAAAAATCCTTTTTTGCACTCAAGATCTCAGGTACGGGGCTGGCTAGAACAAACGAGAAAGCAAACACACTTCCGCATCAGAAGCACCGACGCTAAGGCGGGTACATTTATGTAGATAGCGAGGGATTAAGAGGTGGCAACTTTGCGTCGGCAGTGACAGAGAAAGGCAGCTTCTTCGTGAAACAGCAGGACTCGATCGAGATGACTCACACTCTAGGACTAGGACGACTACTTTGCCATGGATGTCTTTTCTTTTGAGCATTAAGAACAAAGAATACTAATAATGTCTACCCATGTTTAGTGAAGTTATCTACTCGATCTATATCTAAAATAAATCTGCAAACTTCTATAAATGACGTTTTATGCTTTAGAATGAAGTCATGAACCATCACGGGGACTCATTTCTTTTTTAAAAAAAGGGTTCTACTTACAAGAACATCTCCAAAAGTACCCAAAATATATTGCTAGCATCCAAAAGTTGTCTAAACCATTGCCCGATTTTTTTGCACGTCCAATCCTAGCATCAACCTGAGCTATTTTTGCACCCCTTCCGCTCACTCCCAATCCATGGAATGAGGAAAAAAAAAAGGACATCTGACGAAGGAAAAAATGCCGTTCATTTTTTCACGGAGAAAAAAATTGCAATCCTTGTTTCACGGAGTAGATGGACAACGCCCATAGGAAAAGTGCCGTCAGTTTTTTTTGTCCACATATTGTTGATTTTTTTATCTAGTTTCTGGAACTGTTGGGTGATGAGTTTCTTTTTCTTCCGAATAATTTTTGGCAAGATCCAAAACCAATTGTTTTGGGACTTTATTTTTTAGGCACTCTTGGAGATGCTCTAAAGGAGGCATTTAAAGACTGTCAAAAAATTATTGCCGTGAAAAGAATAGTCTGTTGCCTTGGCATTCTAAATTAAAGCCGTACTAGGTTGAGCGGCCCTCTAAAATGCATATACTCCCTCCAGTATGTCTTTTTAGTTTTTTTTCTCAAGTTTATAGGAAAATTGCACTAATATCTAGAACATCAAATCAGCTTTGACAAATCTAGCATGAAATATATTTTGCTAGTGCATTTATTTGGTATTATAAATATTAATATATTTTTTATGAATTTGGTAAGGGTAGAGAAGCTTGACATAGAATAAAACTGAAATTACCCATTTTGAAACTAGAAAGCACGTGGTAGCATAGTAAGCAATAGTTAAGACATGACAATGCTTGATTGATAATGGAAATACAATTCGCTAGAGAAAAACTGATTTACTTTAGTAATTTCTAAACGCATAGTGTTCAAAAAGTATGTACTGACCATTTATCTTACAATATATTGTGAATTTCCACCAAATCAATATCGTATTAAAAACACTTCAAAATATAAACTATTGATATAATTGTCACACTACACGTGTATATAATTTGACTAACCATTACTCAAAACTAATGAAGTTTGACCTTTTCAAGTAGTACGAATAAAATGTAATTACGCAATTATTACATGTCGTAGAGGGGCTTGTATTCAGCAGAAGAATCGAGCTCCGCAAGCTGTGGACATGAACCGGTGGTGGAAGCCATGGGCGGCTGTGTGTATGAACCTCGTAGAAGGCCCATTGCAATGGCCCTGTATGCAGCTTCTGATGGATGGAAGCCATCCCATGATCCATACTTTTCTGGGTTATTACACACCGTATATTCTCCGTATCCACATCCTCCAGTTGGGGACACACCGTGGGGTCCTCCGCCACCACAGCAAGCCACCAGTGGATATTCGATCCCTGAACCAGAGTCATGGCAATGTTTTAACTAGGGTAGTGCCCGCCATGAAAGAGGATTTTTTTTTCCCTATGTTATGTACTGGTCTTCAGGAGATTCTGATTAAAGCTTCTAGGCAGTTTACTGAACGAAACCAAATAGCACGATAAATCTGAAGGTCAATTTGATTATGTGATACTAATACTACAAATAATACATTTACTACTCAAGTAATAGAATATCCAGTTAAAAGTAGGGAAAAAACAATGCTAAGTGATGTAAACTGATATCACCTTTGTTACCAAACAAACTCCAGTGTGAATAAAAAGTGTGTGGCGGCTGACTTCATCAAGCTACTATAGAATTATACAAGTGCTATCCTAAAACATTGAAGTTATGGTAGAATTATAACCACGAAGGAACTCATATGGTGCGCATATGGATAAAGGCACTAACATAAGATCAATTGTGCAGATAAAGTGGTGTACTCGTAAAATCTAAAATCCAGTTTATTTGAAGCACATTCTGAAATCTGAACCACCAAACTAACAATATAACTTTAATATACACGAATGCAAACAATTTTTGAAAGTTTGATGGCACAGTTTCTAGTCTGTCAAACAATATTTAGATGAGTACAGACTAAATTTATCTTTCGTAAAAAGAAAAGTAGAGACTAAATTTCATAGTAGAAAGAAAAGAAAAATATCCAAGCTCACCGTATTGTTCAGGGGAAAGGAAAATCTCCATAGCAGCTCCATAGTAATCAGCATAGATGATGGTTACTCCAGGATGGAGCTTGCGAAGCTTCTTAAGCTCCTTCATGAGAAGCTTGTTGTGGTATCGTGAGAACTTGTTCATCCACCTAAGGCAACCTGTATGTGGTTCATAATCTTCTTCCTTGTCGCTCTTGAACATCATCAGATATTTTGGGACACACCCAATTGGGAGGTTCCCAGGAACCACAAGAGTCTTGGCTCCTAGCTGAATCAATTCCTGCAAACTCAGGTCATTCTACATTACTATCTATATATAATGTGAGCAGCTACAATAGCGACAGCAAAACTGATGCTCACAGTGATTGTGGAAGAAATTTTGGCAACAACACTTGGAGTGAAGGTGCGGATCTTCTCGAAGGGCACTCTAGAAATAAGAGGAATGTTGTAGTCATTGCCCCCAATTTCTCCAATCAAGAAGAGAGATTGGTTCATCATATTTGAGCAACCTGTGCAACAAATAGGATCCACTGAATTGTAGATATCACATCATCATAAGAAAAAGAAAGTGATGAAGTTACTGCATTCCATGTTTTGGTGTTACTAAAAGTCAGATTTATCCTAATAATCTGTTTCCTAGCACAGCAATTGATTTCTTAGGCACATCAGGCTTGTGGAGCTGAAGTAAAAGCACTTGGCTGAATGGAGTTTCCTTCTTTCTCATTGACATCGTAAATTCTGATTGTGACTCTACTCCAAACAAGTCACGAATTATGATGTCGACTAGTTATAAAAAAATTAATTTTTAGTTTTGATACATGAAACTGCTTGTAGAGATTTATTCTATTTCTGAATTCGGACCATAAAGTTGATTCTTTCTGGAAAGTCGACAGATGGAAAATGAAGAAGAAAAATTCTCTCAAGTCTTTTGCTGAAATTGCTACAGCAAGTCGACAACGACTGATGTGGACCAGCCGGCTAGTTGCATGGCATCATTTCATCTATATCGCCATTCAATTGTTCATTTTCTCTTTGGAGTTTTGAAGCATGATTTTCAGTTTTTTACTAATTTTCATAAACCAAATAGCTGCAGATGGAATTACATAGTAAGATTTAATATCCGTTCCTTACTTCAAACGTTTAAACTGAACCCCTATCCAGCAACTCTGTTTTTTTTTTTTGAATGGCTACGGAAGGGGAGAGAGTCCCCCACCTGATTTCATTCCATTGGCGCCATACCCCTATCCAGCAAGGCAGCAACTCTGTTTCTCTGCTTTTTGCGTTCACCACTCGCATCGCATCTTTCCCTTTCCATCTCCAAAATTCCCGTGCACCGAACCTTCTCGAAATTGCATTCTACTACTATACCCGCTAATACTTTCCCCACCAACCAGATTACAGTACGAAGGAGGTTTGGTCAAAGGGGAAGGATGGAATCGGAGGAGGTAGAATGGGAACCTACATACCGGCGAGGTTGCCGGGGCAGAGGAGGTCCAGCAGCTCGCGGAACCACTTCATCTCCATGTCGAGGTGCACTCGGTTGCCCATGCCGTCGAAGCCCCTGTCCCGGAAGAAGGCCGGGCTGAGCGCCGTGGCGCCGCCCACGGCGAAGTTGGCCCCGCAGGCGAAGTCCTCCGCGCTCCGCCCGCTCAGGTACGGCGGCACGAACGGGAGCCCCAGCGTGTCCGCTGCAACCACGCGAATCCAATATCTCAAATCAAGTCAATCGAGCCCCCAACCCCGAAGACGCAGGCTAATAGATCAATCGGTCATCCGATTGATTGGTAACGGCAGCTTACCGATGAAGTCGACGACGATGCGGCCATCGGAGAAGCGCCCGGTGGGGCGGTGGAAGAAAGTCTCGCCGTACGGGAGACGGAGCGCGGGGTTGGAGTTGTTGCCGTAGACGAAGGCGTAGTTGCCTGTGTCCGCCAGCGAGTCCCCGAAGCTGAACACGCGCGGGTAGCAACCCGCCGCCGGCGCCGCTCCAACTAGTACTAGCACCACGGCCGCCGCTGCCGCCGGAAAGAGGAGCCCTCGTCCTCCCCTCCCAGAGGCAGAGAAAGCCATGGCGCTGTGCAGCTGTGCTTGGAAGTTGGAAACCAGGCCTTGGCGCTGAGGCCACGCTACTTTGACAGTTTGACATGGCATGAGCCACCAACCAAATGGACGTGTGACAGCCAGCTTCAGCTACTGACTTGTGGGCCCGTTGTAAGAGTCGCTCTCATGTCCCGTACTCAGCGTGCGTATTCATCATGCTCTGGTTGGTGGTTACGGGAAAACGGAAATAAAAAAGAGAGAGAGAGATCGCTGAATTGATAAGGTCGCGATTGGCTGTTCGAGCTGCCCTCTACTCCAAAACAACGGTTTTAATTTATTCTAAATCAAATTTCTTCAGTTTTAACAAGTTTGTAGAAAATAACACCGATATATGCAATACTAAACTAAATTCATTAAATCCATCTTAAAATATATCTTGTTAGTGTATTTTTTTTACCAGATATTAACTTAAACGATCTATATTTTGAAATAGATGGAGTATAAACTAGCTAGTGAACTAAACCAACGACACTGTTGGCGACATTGCTGGTACGAGGATAGCGACCTTGCTAGATTTTAGATTTAGACCTTATTTAGTTGCCCAAAGTTTGGAGGTGCAAAATTACTGTTATATAGCACTGTAGCACACTGTAGCGTTTCGTTTGTATTTGTGAATTATTATCCAAATATTGACTAATTAGGCTCAAAAGATTCGTCTCGCAAAGTACAACAAAACTGTACAATTAGTTTTTGATGTCGTCTACATTTAGTACTCCATGCATGTTTAATATGATGGGGAATCTTCTTTTTGCATAGTGTCAAAATTGGAAGTTTTGAGGAACTAAACATGACCTTAGATGGATTGGGTTTCGAAGTGCCACCCTCTCGCTCTCTGACATAGACCATGGTGGGAGGTTCATGTGGCATTAGCGAGGTCGTCCCACTAGTACTGATCGCCGATTAGGGATGGAAGCAGGTCTATTTGTGAACCCGCCGTGAAATTCATAAAAATAATATATTTTTATGGGTTTATGGATAAACTTATTTGCATCCCTAATGATGATCAGTGCACTCAGGAGCAGCGACGCGATGTTAATGTGCGATTAGCGGCAAGCCGGATAATAGTAGGGAGTGAAGTTGGACGATATGGCATGATGGTGAGGGATGCGCAATCTGCACGCCCACAGTTTGGCTTCTGACGTGCGCGCCTGCAGAGTTTGCCTCAGCGACATGCGTCTTGCCTCAAGATCAGCCCATTCCTTCTTTTCCAGAGTTGCCAGCAGCACAGGAGGATGAACGTCTTGAAATCTGCCGGTGTCCAGGCCCGGTTGCAGATGGACGCCCAGTGATTGCTAAAACTCGCTATTCATCTGATTTAAAGGAAGAAATCTGTCAAATTTCTTACCCTATGACCAAATGGATATTCGTGTAGCCTTCTTCTTCTCCGGAGTGTTCTCCATCTTCTCCGGTGAGACTCGAGAGCCAACTTCGATTCAAAAACTTAACAGATTTTTTAATATAAATCTGTCATAAGGTATCTAGACAGATTCAAATTTGATTTCCCTTGTCAAAAGTTGGCATCAATACATCATTTTTTTTGTGAGGATGCCATCGTTGCATCTTGAACAGCTAAACATAGTTACAGGATTACAAGTCTCAGATGGACTTGTATTCAATGGAAAAGCCGAGCTCACTAAGATGTGTACATGAATAGGCAGTTGTAGCAAAAGGAGGCTGCGTGTATGAGCCTCGTAGCAAGCCCATTGCAATGGCCTTGTATACAGCTTCTGAAAGATGCATGCCATCCCATGATCCATGCTTTCTTGGGTTGTGGCACAATTTGTATTCTCCACGTCCACAGCTTACATTTGGGGTCACACCGTAGGGATCCCCTCCACCACAGCAAGCCACCAAGGGATACTTGATTCCTGAAGCGCGGTCATGGCAATTACAATAGATAAGAAGTTCATTTTCAGTTTCTAAGGTTCTAGATAGTCTATCTGTTGAAAACAACTAATTTTTTGAATCTAGAGCTTAATCCAAGTTGCAAGATGTTAATGCTATACATAACAATATAACATATGTATAATTGCTATATGCATATATGATAATAAAAATAGAAAAATGCTAGACAAAAGTAATTCTGAAACTTATGGTATGTAATTTGGTGATACTATTTGCTAGTGTTTCATTAGGACCTTAAATAAATACCCTCTTTTTTCCCTGGAGAGGCTATGCAATTTCCCTGTTGCTTAATTAGGTCCGCATTCTTTGCTCGCCAGAGCTATTGCTACCTAACTTCTGTTCGAGTCACTTCACTTCCTACTACGAAAGATTGGAAAATGAATAGATAAATAACTACTGTACTTTAGAATCATTTTCTGCCAAACTTGTAGCAGAAATTAAAAATGGTATGTATATTCTTGAACTCACCATATCTTTCAGGGGAGACAAAAACCTCCATAGCAGCTCCATAGTAGTCAGCTTAGATGATGGTCACGCCAGGATTGAGCTTGCGCTACTTCTCCAGCTCCTCGATGAGAAGCTTGTTGTGGTACCGTGAGAACTCATTCAGCCACCCAATGCAACCCGTCTCTTGCTCATAATCCTCTTTTTGTTTAAAAAAAGACAGGAGGGGTTCGGGATCCCTACTGATTAGATATATATATAAAGCATAAACGAAGGAGCAAGTACCCAACAAAAAGAAAAACATAGGAGAAGCCTAAAAGAAGGAAAATAAAAGAAGGAAAAAAACTGAAGAGAGTAAAAAAAAAGGAAAAAGAAGAAAAATTACAAAAACGAAGAGCCAAAAGGTAAAAATGAATAAAGCCTAGAGGGATTGAATCCAGACTTCCAAAAGATGTTGATGTCTTGGTTTGGCCCTAAGCAGGAGGTCTTTAAGTTCCGAGACGAATTTCCGATTGCAAGACAAGCTAAGGGGATCAACATTGTTAAACATCCAGTCGTTTCTTGTTGTCCAGATGCTCCACGCCATCAAGACTATAATCTCCATAAAAAACGGCACTCCCAATTTCCTTTTTAGTTGCTCTATTATGTTCAAAATCGGCCTTGTGTGTACCTATGTAATCCCAATACTTCTCCAGCAAGCTTTTGCAAAGTTGCAGCAGAAAAATAAGTGATATACTGTCTCTCTTTTCTGCATGATGCAGAGTTCGCAGTTGTAAGAATCAAGGGCCATATGTTTTCTTCTTAGGATATCTCTTGTGTTTAGCCTGTCCATGAGTAGTAACCAGAAGAAGATTTTGTGTTTTTTCTGACATTTTGATCTCCGCAGCCATCTAAATGCTTGGTGGACATTCCTAGTTCCCGTGATTGATTTGTAGGCCCTCTTTGTAGAGAATGAAGGTGACCCCCAGATATAAGACCAGGTATCATTGTGTGTCTTCAAATGAATGTCCGAAGTCCATTGTTGCAAGGTCAGAAACTGAGTATGTGCATCTACTGATAAAGGAGTGTTGAAATTTTCTATGAGACTTTGTTTTTCTTTGACTATCTTGAGGGTTGCATTTGTGTCCTTTGCAAAAGATAGCAGTTCTGGGAAGAGTTGTCCTGGAATTGCTCCATTCCACATGTCCTTCCAAAACAAAACAGTTGAGCCATTAGCTATTGTAACTAAAGCAATTCCTTTGAAGGTGTCTTGTAGTTTAATTATGTCCTTCCACCAAAAGGAACCTCTAACTTGTCCTCCTGGTAGCTTTCCATTTGAATAATACTTGTTCCATAATAGCGTCACCCACGGTGTATCTTCTTTGGAGTAGAATTTGTGGAGGAACTTCAATAACATAGCTTCGTTATGAGCAGCTATGTTTATTACACCTAACCCTCCATTCTCCTTGGAGAGACAAACCATATGCCAGGCTGCCTTCGATGGTTTCTTAGAATTTTGATCAGACCCCCTCCAAAGACAATGTTTTCTGAATTTGTCTATCTGAGATATGAATCCCTTGTGTAGTTTGATAGTTGAACAGAAGAACACCGCAGACGAAGACAAGACTGAATTAACCATTTCAAGTTTCCCTCCCTAACTGAGAAACATAGACATCGAATTTAGCCTTTTTCCATTTTTTGAATGAGTGGCATGAAGTGTTCAATCTTTGGTTTTACTGACCCAAGTGGTAGGCCAAGGTAGGTGAATGGAAGAGATCCTTGTTGACACTCAAAAGACTGTGCCAGAAATTGCAACCTCGCCTCTGAAATGTTGATGGGCATCATCACTGACTTAGCGTAGTTTACTTTGAGGCCAGTTGACAGAGCAAAAATGTGTAAGACTTCTTTCAAAACCCTTAACTGATTAGAACAAGCTTCCATGAAGAGAAGAGTATCATCAGCATATTGAACTATTAGGAAGTTCGTTCCTGCCCCTTCCGCGATAAGTAGCTTCAGATTTCCCAACTCTTTCTCGTGGTTAAGAATGGACTGTAATAAATCTGCCATTAGTACAAAGAGTAGAGGTGATAGAGGATCCCCCTGCCTGACTCCTCTTTTGCAGTGAAAGACTTTCCCAGGCACCCCATTCAGGAGTACCGATGATGTCCCAGAGCACAAAATTTGTTGGATCCACTGAACCCATCTGGTGCCAAACCCTTTGTGCTTTAAAATTTCTAGAATGGCTTTGTGCTCAATTTTGTCAAAGGCTTTTTCAAAGTCCAGCTTGAGGATGACTAGGTGTTTTTTTTGACTTTTTGCATATATGCAAGAATTCAAAAGCCCATGCTAGGCAATCTTGGATGGTCCTTGTTTTGATGAAGCCATATTGACTTTTTGTGAATAAGGGACCTGATGACCTATTGCAGCATCTGTGCTAGAAGCTTTGTTAGTAACTTGATGGTGGAGTCAAGCAAGGAGATCGGCCTAAAGTCTCCAACATATAGAGGGCTTTCCTTTTTCGAAAGTAAGGCAATGAAGGAGGAGTTGATACTCTGCAAACATAAGTCCCCAACAAAGAAGCATTGTACTAGTTTATAGAAGTCCTGACCAATGATGTTCAACATTTTTTTAAGGAATTCTCCATTGAAGCCATCCGATCCTGATGACTTGTCATTTGGTAGCTGCGCTATTACATTATCGATTTCGTCTTTTGAGAATGGTTCCTCTAGAGTCTGTAGGTCTGTCTCTCTTTGTAATAGTTGTTGCAAATCAAGGTACATGTGAGTGTATTCCGTTCTACCCAGTCTGTCTTTGAACAATTTCCATAATAATTCAGCTTTTTCCTCATGTTTGGTTGTTTGTGTTCCTTCGTCAGAATAAAGGTGTGTGATAGTATTTTTCTGGTTTCGAACCGATGCTTGTGCATGGAAGAATCTTGTACACTCATCTCCTAACTTAATCCACCTGACTTTCCCTCTTTGCTTTCAATAGGTTTTTTGTTGGCGTAATAGATTTTCCAGATGCCGTTGTATTAATTTCTTGAAGTTCCATTCTTCCATAGTCAGGTCCCTTGATTCCTCAATTATATCCATGAACTGTAACGTAGTTTTGTTATTTTTGATAGTAGTAGCTAGATTTGGTAACTGAGCTTTCCATCCTTTTAAAACTCGACAAAGATTTTTGAATTTAGCCGTCACTTTTTTAGCCTGGTCCATTTGATCCAATGGCAAATTCCAAGCATGTTGTAGAATGGGAATGAAGTGGTAGTTTTCAAAACGAAAGATGGATGGCCTGGGCACCTTTGTTTGAGCAGTTATGACACATGGAGTGTGATCTGATGTGTCACGAGAGAGAGCCATTACAGTTGAGTTAGGAAAGCAAGTAGTCCAGACTATCGAAGTGAAAAACCAATCCAGTCTTTCCAGAAGTGGATTTCTCTGTTTATTGGTCCAAGTATAGCGGCAACCCTTCAGAGGTAATTCGATGAGTCTTAGTTTACTGATGGCGTTGTTGAAAGCCAGCATTTGGCTTGTTTCTATCCTC
Organism: Setaria italica; assembly: GCF_000263155.2. NCBI lineage: Eukaryota > Viridiplantae > Streptophyta > Magnoliopsida > Poales > Poaceae > Setaria > Setaria italica. The sequence continues at coordinate 30,746,692 of NC_028454.1, read as the reverse complement.
GGGTCATCTCAGGAGATTGAAGTCGCCAACTATTAACCACTTATCCTCATCTGCAATTTCAATTTCTTTGAACCATCTGATAAACACCGCTTTCCCTTCCATGGTACATGGAGCATATATGTTGGTGAGGTACCACGAATGTCCAGATACTAAGAAATTTATTAGAATTGACTGAGTGTAATCATTCTGAAATTCAAGGTTTGCACTGAATTTTGAATTGTTCCAAACAATGAGAGAACCTCCTGCGTTCCCTACCGAGGGTAAGAAGACAAAAGCATTCATCTGAGGGGGACAAAAAAATTTAATGTACACTGAGTCAATCTCTTCTCTCTTTGTTTCTTGTAAGCACAGGATGTCACAATTAGACTCTTTAATCTTGCTATTAATAGCCTCCCACTTTCCTGTTGAATTTAAACCTCTGATATTCCAAGATAAGATGACCCAAGCTCTATCTTTGTGTGTGCAATTCATAGGAAACATTGATTAGGTGATGCAGGCATTGTGAGAGCAGGACTTATTGTAGTTGGTATCTGTCAAGTCTTTGCTCATATGTTGTAATACTAGGAGAGAATTTGATGCCAGTAAGCCGACATTACCCATATAAAACTGATAAAACTCCCAGACTATCACAACCATCACATGATTTTTGGGTCGACCAACCATAACAAAATACACAGTTTGGTGAGGTATTAACCTCCCATCAGAATTCCAAACTTTGTTCGATGACATCAATAAGACAAAGGAAAGATGATACTAAGGAGGACATAAAATAGTTTCAGGTCCTGGAACCTGTGCCCGAGCATTCACCTTCTTCTAGCTCCTGAGACTTCTCATTGCTCTTGTTTCTCTTGAACCTAGCTCCTCCTTTGTCTCCAATCACATTGAGTTGTGCTGCCTTCATCTTGAGGTTTTCATCAGAGATTGTTCCCTTGCTGATCTTGCAAAAATCTTCACCCATGGCTACCAGGGTCTTTGTGGATAGGCTTGGTGGGACTGTTGCACATGCTAGACACTTTTGAGAGGTACAGCTAGAGTGTCTGAACCTCGCATTTTTTATCCTGATCCTTGGGCTCCTCCTGGCTTCTGTTTCCACCAAAGGTGCTAAAGTCTTGGATTTTTTTCTGGCCACGAGGATTGTGATTAGTGTTAATTTCATCCTCAACAGGAACTTGATCAGTTTCAGATAAACAAGTAATACTTGCTTTTTTAGGACAGGATCTTGGGATTGAAAGGGACACTGATTTACTATTACTGGCACCAGTTAATAGCAGTTCACATGCTTTTGAGGATAAGAAGGAGCATGCCCATTCAAACTTATTGGGATTTAATAGATTAACTGTGAAGAAAGGTGCCCAGTCATTGGGAGAGAGATCACCTTTTCTGGAGAACCATCCACTAAGAAGAATTTGGCTCATAGCTGTTGCAGATCTGGACTAGTAGTTCTTTTCCTTTCTGCCTCCCTCAAACAGGTAGCCCATCCAGGATCGACTGCATTGCTGAGAAAGGATTCTGCCATGAACATGTTAACATTGAACTCATTGTTTAACTAGTTACCTGGGCCCCCTTCTTGAACTGGTTGAATTGGGTGGAGGAAGTCAGGCAGATAGTTGTCCAGCTGCATGTTCTGGGCCTCCTGGACTGGTGCTGGAGGCCGCAGCAGATGCTCAATGCCGGCCTGCCCGACTTGGTTCTCTTGAAGGTTTTGGATGGCGGGAATGGCCAAAACAAGCTTCTGCCCATGTCCTTGCTGGACTTCTTCCTCTTGCCCCTCTATCATATGGTCATGTTGTTGAATGCTGCTCCCTGACATCTTCGCTTGGTGGCCACTGCTCTCTGCAGATGAAAACGATGGCAGGGGAGCAGACAAGCTTAGTTGCAATTCCAGTTCTAGCTGTCCTTCTTCTTGCTGAATGTCTCCTTGTTCAGGTGCTTGGTTTTGCAGATCGTTAACCAGCATTTGCATTTGTTCTTGGACATGGTCGTCTTCTTCAGGGTCTTCATTGAGATCTGGGAGTGATTCAATTTGCTGGTTGTTCTGGACTTGTTCCTCCAATTGATGCTCATGCTGCTGTTGTTGGGGGAGTTGATCCTGTAACTGTTGAACATTGTGTTGTGGCTGGTTATGGAATCTAGGGAAGATGAAATTATTTTCAAGACCTGGAGCAGGGATGTCTTCATCTTGTAAGAATCCCCCAAGTGGGTTTTGCTGCATGATCTCTACCTGGACAGTTGTTGAAACCCCTTCAAAATCATCTCCTTCTGAGAAAATCAAGTAATGTGGCACATCCTCCAAATCAGTCACTCTTGCTTTCACCACCACCCTGGCCATGATGTTATCTTTCTGCCAACAAATCAGACGCCCAAATGATTTAATAGCATCTCTAATGTCATCAACGTTACGAGTGTCTAAAGGATACCCTATCAAGAGCAGCCAGCATTCTCTGTTGAAGATCACTCGTCTAGCATTGGGACCTCTATTGTGATTCACAAAAGAAAAGGATAGGCCATTCCGATTGAACGGACTGTGGTGAACCAGAGCCTCTCTATCTGTCGCTCTATTCAGTCTGACGAAAACCTGAATTCTATGAAAGGGGCATCGCTGGATTTCTTGGATATGAAGCTCCAACTCTTCCTCTACCAGACCTACCACTGCACCTTGTACAACAGCAAACGGAATCTCAACGGGGGGGGGGAGAGTTGGTGACTGTGACGATCGCTAGGTCTTCATTTGCCGATGGTGATCTTGGACTTACCACCCGAGTGAACTTCGGTCTCCCCTACACCAGGACTCGACTGAAATCAGGGAACATCAAGGGTTCTGGGTCTACATTGAGGAAGGCCATTGCTGGGGATTAAGTCCGTCTCTCGCCGGAGTCTACGATGAGGAAGGTGGAGTGTTCTGGGCGAGAGATAACTGTTTGCTAATCGGTAGTGGAAGGTGAAGTAGCCGAAGGGACGTCTCCTTGAGTTCCGCGCGCTGCCTGCCCCAACTTAGCCAGGGAGGAGAAAACCGGTGGGCTTGGTTGAGCAGGCCCAGTGTGTGTCTTGAGACGGGCTTTGAACCAATTAAGCCCAGCGTCTTTAGGCCATTTACCCGAGGCAAAAACCGGTGAAAAGTTACTCAATGGCTTTGCAGTAAAAGAAGCTTTAAACCTCTGTAAGTCAAGCCAATTGGAGCAACTTTGGAATCTATGCCCCGGCTGCTTGCAATGCCAGCAAATAAGTGTTCTTGTGATATCTCTGAACGGGTGGTTGGCAGTTGAGCGTTGTCCTTGGTCATTGTGAACAGGAACGGTGTTTGAGAGAATCATCTTCCAAGATCTTGTATCAGAAACCTTTTGTCTGACAAAGCCCTTCCTCGCGATGTGTTTGAGCCTCGGTAGTTGTTGCTTTGGCTCCTGTAATCTTTCAAAGACCGATCGTCGCACAGGATTTTGAATTCTTTAGAAGACCGAGAGGCGAGGTGGAGAAGGTTCTGTCTCAAGAAAGACAGTTCCTTTGGAGCTGTTAGGTTGGCTCCCAGGGTTGCTAAAAGGCCTAAAAGAAGGTCTCTTATTTCTAATGGGGATAGCGTTAGCCCCTGTTAGGGGAATATTATGTCTAACCACAAAAGCGTAAGAAGGAGCAAACTGAGAGCGAGGAAGCGGAGAACGACTCGGATCGGAAGAAAACAGCCCAATAGAGGGGCGAGCAGGGATTACCTGCTTCAAAGTTGAGCCTTTTTTATGATTCACAGTCTGCCAATAGAAAGATGGTCCAGAGTCTTTCTTCGCGAAACGGAGGGCCTGGTTGAACCCATTATCATTCAGGAGAAAAAAGGATAACTTGAAAGAATCAGAGGCCAGGAGACCTCGGTCAATGATGTGAAAGCCCACTTCTCTTGAACTCACTTTGAATTGAAAATTTGATCATCCAGTTCTTCAGCCTGAAAGAGCTCGTAGTGGCCTCCCAGAACAGATTGCAAGCATAGATTCACAGAGTCAGAAGTAAGTCGAAACCTGTTTTGGCTGAAAGATACTAGCAGGTGAAAACCTTTTCCTGCTAGCTTCCCCTCCAGTGTTACCTTAGAGTTGAGGCATTCCTGAATCCATTGCTCAAAAGCAAGCCCAATATTGAAGTTGAACTTGGATGAATCCATTCGGGATGAGCAAGACGGGTGAAAAACCAAAGCTGAAAGGACGAGAGCCCCTCAAGAGCCCCGAAATCACGTGGCTTAGCAGCAAAGAGAAACGGGGTTGGAGAGATTACCTGCATTGGAAGCTCGACCTATACGGTCGTGAACGCTAGTGTTGGTGGTGACGAAGAACCTTTGTTGGTTGTGGGCGCTAGTAAACAAAGGATCGCTGGTGGAGGAAGCGAGCCTTCGCAGGCCAACACAGAGCTCCGGAAATGGAGAGGCCACCGACGGTGGAAGAGTTCACCGATAGTGGAAGCGAGCCCTTTTCCACAAGCTCGGCTCCATGGTCACGAGATCCACAAGTAGATCGCCGGCGTACGCCCGCGAGGAAGGGGGGTCACCGGCGAGGACCCCTTGCACACTCGTTCGTGGATGCCGGGACCGGGATGGTCACCGGCGGTGGAGGCGAGCCCTCACACCCTCGCTCATTTCGACCCTTGAAGGTGATCTTTTTCATAGTCCTCTTTGTTATCGCTCTGGAATGCCAACAGGTAGTTCGGGATGCACCCAATTGGTAGATTCCCTGGAACCACCAGAGTCTTGGCTCCTAGCCGAATCAGCTCCTGCAAACTCGACGCATTCGCGTTGCTATAGTATTCGATGGCAGTGACAACACGACGGGTGTGTACAGCAAAACTGACACTCACGGTGATAGTCGAAGAGATTTTGGCAATGACGATCGGGGCGAAAGTGGTAACAAAGGGTAATCTTGCCTTGAGAAGAGGTGTGCTGTAGTCATTGCCTCCGATTTCTCCAACCATGAAGAGGGATCGGTTCATCATGTCCGAGCAACCTGCAATGAAAATGGCTCCGGCTTCTGAATTAGTAGCACTTAATGATGGCACTTGTCTGTTTGTGAGGTTACTGAGATTTTCTTAATCATAAGTCAACATCAGCAATTCAGTACTTCTACGAATACACTCCGTATTCTATAGCAGTTTAGCGTTCATGATCACGGCAAGACAAGTAATCACACCGTTGAGTTCTCATCCCATTAAAGCCGAGTTTACATAGTACTAGTAAATACTCCAGGCGATTTCGCGCATCTTTGGTAGGATCTCATGAACAGAGGGCCAAATCAGAGAGGAGATCGAGGTGAAGTAGCATACGCACCGGCGAGATCGCCGGGGCATAGGAGGCCGAGCATGTCGCGGAACCACCTCATCTCCATGTCGAGGTGCACCACGTCTCCGATGTCGAAACCCCTGTCCCGGAAGAACTCCGGGCTGAGCGCCGTGGCGCCGCCCACCGCGAAGTTGGCCCCGCTCGCGAAGTCCTCGGCACGCCACCCGCTCAGGTACGGCCGCACGAACGGGATCCCCAGCGCTCCAGCTGCAGATTTTTTTTGAATCGCAAATGGGAACTGCTCCTGAACTTGTCCGTGGATAGCGGGGGGGGCCATTGCTGCGTGCGTACCGATGAAGTCGAGGACGATGCGGCCGTTGGAGAAGCGGCCGGTGGCGCGGTGGAAGAAAGTCTCGCCGTAGGGGAGCCGGAACACGGGGTCGGAGTCGTCGCCGCAGACGAAGCGGTAGTTGCCCGTGTCCGCCAGCGAGTCCCCGAAGCTGAACAGGCGCGTGTAGCACGCGGACGCCGGCGCCGCCCCAGCTAGCGCGGCCGCCGCCGCCACCACCACCACCGGAAACAACAGCCGTGCTCCTCCTCCTCCGCCGGAAGGAGAGGAAGCCATGGCCTTGCACTCTTCTGAGGACTCGCCGGTCTCTGTCGGCGCTGCTGGAGACAGGCGGGGGAAGAAATAGAGACTAAACAAACGTGTGATGCTGGTGCTTATGAAACACCAACTACCTCCAAAGGCCACGAAGCGGGAACAGATACAGCGCTACCTCCACCTCCTGTTTATGGGTCCATCCCATCTTTATCCGGGCCCCGCGAGCAGCCGGGTCCATTTGCCTGGTCACAATTGGACGGCGAAGGCACTGTAGTACTGCACGCTGTCAATGATACAGTGATACACTGATACCTGGTTGATCCCCAGTTCCCCACAAACGTAGAAGGAAAGAAGATTTAGCAAAGGAAAAAAAAAAAGGAAAAACAGCGAGCGGACTTCGAGTCTGGGGGTTGAGCTTTGAAGGCTTAGGCGACGTTTGGTTCCATTGCTTATTTTTAGCACGTGTCACATTAAATATTTAAATACTAATTAGAAATATTTTTTTATGAATACTAATTAGAAATATTAAATGTAGACTATTTACAAAACTCATTACATAAGTGGAGGCTAAACGGCAAGACGAATCTATTAAGACTAATTAGTCCATAATTTGATAATGTGTTACTGCAGTAAACATTCTACGTTTAATCCTTCTAATTAGTATCTAAACATTCGACGTGACAGGTGATAAAAATAAGTAAATGTAACTAAACAGGGCCTAAAAAAACTAAAAGTTTCTCTCAGGTGCTTAAAACAAAAACCTGCTTTCGTGTAGTTTATTTTTTACGAGATGATGTAGCCAGCCAGGACTTTTCGCGAAATTTACCCACTGCCATCGTTACCGGTTCGTTTCATTTTTCCCTTCGTCTCCCACATGCGACCCCCTCTCCCACCCGCGACCTCCTCCCACCTGCGGCGCTCCACCTCCCCGGCGGCTCCTGGCCGGCTGGCCCTTGGGCCCCTCTTCTCCTCCGGGCGGCCCCCCTCTCTCCCTCAGTCTTCTCCGACGGTCTCACTCCTCTCCGCCCGACGGCTCCCTGTGCGGCGACGGTGGTGTCGGAGTGGAGACGTGAGCGGAACCGAGACCGGACCGAGCGGGCGAGATGAGAGGGAAGGGGGAGCGGGAGTGGAGGTGGTAGGGACTGACCTCGCGGCGGCAGGTGGAGGAGATCGGGATCGAGTCGAGGCGGAGGCGGTCAGACGGGGATCTCGAAGCGAGAGCCCAGGTGAGAGAGGTGCGGTGGGGAAGAGGAGACGAGGGCGTGCGGATTCTTCACAAGGGAGCTGGTCTTGATCTGGTCTGCTATGGAAGTTTGTTCGAGTTGGGCTGGATTGCTATGGAGGTCCTCCCTGTCTTCCTGCCGACGCGCGCGAGAGATCCGCCGCGAGCGGGCACGTGAGCGCGAGCGCGAGCTCCACCACTGCCACCGCTCATGCGAGATCGGCCGGCAGGAAGATTTGTGTACCGCCGGGAGGTAGAAGATGCTGACGAGTGGGGTCCTCTGGTCAGTGAGAGAGAGAGGGAGAGAGTGGGGTGGGGTGGACCACAGCTCGCTGGTGTTTCCAAAAAGTCGTCGCTATTTCACCAATCGAATTTCAACCTTCTCACAGCCTTTTTCACAGCTCACAGCTACTTTTTTAAAAGTCATAGCTTAACCAAACACACCTTCAATTTGATTGAGCTGTAGCTTTTGAGCTTTTCTAAAAAAATTGTTGCTGGGCTTTTTTCCTTCTGAAAGCCAACACTAACTTCTACACGATGTGTTTAACTTTCTGAACTCGAAAACTAAAAAAAACTCATAAAACTGAGCTTTTTAGCTTTCCATATAAACTTAGATTTTCTGAACTTCCAATTTTTCGGAAGCTATATGAGAAGTTCATTGTTTGTTAACTTTTCATATTGAGAAGCTGGCAGGAAGCTCAAACAGTCTCAACAAGCTGCCGGCAAGGTTAGGTTTTGAGGATTCAGGAGGTTCATGGCCGCTGGACTTAGAGGAATCGTCGGACCGGCGGTGGCAGACGAGATGACGGTTAGGTGGGGACGCCATCCCCCATCCACAGGGCGGTGGGAGAGGCCGGTTGAACAGGAATGGTGGCACGGGTGTCGAGTCCAGCGAGTTCGTGTTGGGCAGTGGTGGAGGGAGATAGCAGAGGTGGCACGCCGTTGGAGCCAGACAGAGGCGGGGGCGCTCAAGCTAGAGATAGATGTGCACTTGTGCTTGGTTAGCAACAGGGTGGCGGGGAGCGTGCGGTGTGATGGTGTCGAGGATAAAACAAGATCGTGGAAGAGGTAAGACAGGGTGGCGGGGAGCGTGCGGTGTGATGGTGTCGAGGATAAAACAAGATCGTGGAAGAGGTAAGATAGAGAGGAGACAGTATCTAATGATTGACCATCTCATAGCATCCTCTAGTAATACTAGAGATGCAGCATCACATTGGTCAGTTGCTACATGCTCTGGAGACGCTATCGGCTCCATCGATGTAACAAATGATCGCAATCCTTTGGACAAATACTTTTCAACTCTAAATTCTAACAAATTTACTACCCCTCCAACGTTAGATTTTTAACTATTTCTTAATCACCCAAACTTTGTACTAGAACTTGAATTGAGGGTGCGGATTGTAGGTTAGGGTTTTGGGGTTTCAGGGTTGAATGGTTACCTCCATGTCCGGCTGGAGTGGAAGCTCCGGGGCAGCTCGTCAACCGATGGCGGAGCCGGAAGAGATGGCGGCGAGGGACCCCCGGTGGGTGGTGGAGGCGGCAGGGCGGTTGAGCTCCAAGAGATTAGTGTCAGCGGCAAAGGTAGTGAAGGCCGCCGAAGCCCAGCAGGGGAGCTTGGGAGAGGGAGGAAGAAGAAGACCGCTGGGAACTTAGGAGAGGGAAGAAGAAGAAGGTTGCCGGAGCCTAGAGGTGGGAGCAGCTCGTGGATGGCGGAGCCCGCCGAAGTCGGAAGGGAGGCAGGTCAGGGCGGGGGAGCTCGGAGGAGAGGGAGGAGGCAGCATCGGGGGAGAGGAGGAAGGAGACGGTATCGGGGAGAGTCAACCCACAATAGTGGTGATCACCTTCGGAGTCTCACTCTCATACAACCGAAGTCTCTTGTTTTTTCCCTTCTCCATCTAACCAGGGGTAGGTGTGTGACGCACTGACGCTTAACCTCATTTTGATTTGGCGAGGACCTTTTCATATGTGTTGGCTGGTCATTCACAAGAAGTGTTATCTTAAGCCAATCGTTTTAGACGTTGGTTCAAAAGTGCATTTTGTATATTGAATTTCGTATAAATACACCGATACATTTGTCTTGAAAATTTAGGTTCCATAAAGTTATATATTTTTTTTTCCATTTATAATATTTTGTAACAGAAACAACTAGGTAGAGTTGTGATTAGAGACCGTGACGATGTCCTAAAAGTGAAAAACTGTTACTTATTTGTGACTGCTGTCTAATGATCACGTACTCCCTCTTATTCAAAATACACATTATTGTTTAGGACAATCAAGAAGCTTTCACCAATAATCTATACTGATATGACAGGGAGCAAGGCGAAAAACCAGGATATAAACCACTGTCTGAAAGGCACAAAGTGCATGATCGATCGATTAAGTTCAAGACTTGACACAAGATATATGCCGCTAGAATAGATCTCTTGCAAAAGTTTTGTTCTGTCTGGCAATAGAGCCTCTGGGGTTCTTATTGTAAGTAAAGCTCAAATCCTCCCACACCCAAGCAAAGGGGCAGAAAAGCGTAAGAATCAAAACAGAAGATCCATCCTTTAACTACAGGTCTCAATTGCTGCTATAATCTGCAAAATGGCCAATCTAGTTCGCATGTGCAAACTTGATACCCTTCTCAATTGAAGATTTGAGCTCACCCTTGAGGTTCTCGAGCCCTTCCTTCTCAAAGTCCGACAGCTCACCCAATCCAAGCACTTCCTCGACTCCATTCTTCCCAAGCCTCACCTGCAATATCAAAAGGAAAAAATGTGAATGCTCCAGCAGCCAGACTATGAATTCAAATCTATAGCTCAGATTTAAGATTCCTGCAGCACCACCACAATGTATCACAATGGTACAGGGTAAAAATCACATTGTACATCACCAATACCAAGGAAATTATGTTAAACAAAAGAATCTTTTAGCAGAGTAACATGTAATAAGACAGTCTTCTAGAAAATGTTAATAAATGCACAGTTTGCCACCACATGTTCTTGCACAGCATTTCTCCAAACCATCTCATTGTAGGTATCATGCAGCATGAAAAGCAATGCCATACTTGAGTATGGTTAAGAATTACAAACTAGAAGTGGTACTTGTGATGGTGTCATGTCCTACCAAACTAATTTCCAACAAACTTTACAACAATAACAAATGTGCCTTCATACATGGTTCATCCTGTGAAAATATCCAATATTCACTATCACCACAAAATATCGCTCCATGTACCCAAGGGTCAAAAGTCCTAACCACAAGTTCAGTCACCAAAAAGAAAAAAGAACGAAAAACAAACTCCATTTCAGGAAAAGACGAAATAGACACTTCCATAGGATTCATGCCAAAACATGTATACTTCCACAATTGGATAGATGCACAGCTAGATCAAGTATTCAGGTTTATTCTCAAGCTTCAGGTTTGAAGCCACGTGCAACCCAAGCAGAACCACCAACGCACGAAAAGAAAAAAAAAAAGATGAACTAGGATGGAGACGTGACAGAGAGTGGTGCACAATCTTTCCACAAGAATGCTAGAATAACCATATAAACAAGAAAAATAGTGGCATGTGCACTACGTATTTGATGATATTCGATGAAATCACAACTGTAACCATAAAGATAACTGAAATGTGCATGTACCTTAGAGGCAAAGAATGGAAGCTCTGTTACTGTTGACTGCACAAAGGAGCACTCCACAACATCAGGAACTCCATTGAGACCCTTTAAGCATGCATCAGCAAAAACCGCACCAGCATACCTGCAAAGATATAATTATATAAAATATTAGCAAAACAGATAAAGCAACAAAATAATATTAGACAGAGAGCGGTAAGAAATCCTCAGCCTGCAATGTCTATTCTTCTTTTTGACTTACGCCATTGACAAGGTTGCAGAGCCCTTTCCAGCCTTTGCCTCAACAACTTCAGTCCCACCATCCTGTGTCCTCTTGGTGAGAGCCTCGATGTCTTCATGAGACAATGCATTGGTTGCAGGGGTTGCCTATTTCAAACAAAAAGCTCTTCTACTCAGGTTGTCGAAGTTACAAGTGGAAAAATAAAGGCATACTGTTTAGCCATGGCATCACATCACCTTTTAGAAAACGAATGTTAACTACAGGTAAGGCATATTCATATTCCTATATTCATACCAAAAGATCTAGGTACAAAGGCTCCTATCAACAAAAAAATATGATTAAACTTTGAACAACATAGAATACATTTGCATTTTATGCCATAACAAACCTAGCAGTTTACTGTCACTGTCAGAGGCACATGAACATCTATTTTCTATCTCAGCAAGGCAAAATATAATGTTGTGGAAAAAGAACATATTACTCATTTCACATCCGATTTGTAATTTACGAAGCTATTGATAATATGCATGTCATGCAAACACTGATTCTAAGACAAAGCTTATCGAAGCCTTACCTGTGAGAACAGTGGCAGAATGGTAATACCCGCATGACCACCAACAACAGGAACGTTCACATCTGGCAAAAAAAAAAGGCCAAGCTAAGGATTAGAAAGACAAAATATTGAAACCGTACTCTTTTGTTCCACAATTATAAAAAAAACCTTCAATTATTACCGGTAACTGGTACATTGGCCTTCCCAGCATAGAAAGTCTTAGCACGAACAACATCTAGGGTGGTCACGCCAAACAACCTCTTCTCATCATAAGTCCCAGCCTTCTTGAAAACCTCAGCAGCAATTGGTACAGTTGAATTCACAGGGTTGCTGATCATGTTCACAAGGGCCTATCATACATAGAGAAAACAAAGTGTCTTTCAAAATTCAGGCATAAACGTAAGTAACTTGTTAACCAAGTTCTGGTCAGTTTTTCCAATGAATTGCCAACAACTGAAAATTTCACTAGAGGTAACTGTAGTGAGACCGCACCCACAGAATCCAGAGCAATTAATTACCAGAGATACAGATCTACAGTAAGAAACTTACATCGGCCACATCTAAAAGCTTCAGTAGAGGGAACTGTAGTGAGACCCCACCCACAGAATCCAGAGCAACTAATTACCGGAGGAGATACAGATGTACAGTAAGAAACTTTTCTTACATTGGGGCAGTACTTGGCGATGGCGGCGCTGAGGTTCTTAACGATGCCAGCGTTGATGTTGAAGAGGTCGTCCCTGGTCATACCGGGCTTCCTCGGCACGCCGGCCGGGATGATGACCACGTCCGAGCCCTCCAGCGCCTCCCCGAGCTTGTCCTCCCCCATGAACCCCTTCACCTGCGCAAACCCCAAAACACAAATCGCCGTCAGTACTACACAAGACAGATCCCACCGGATCGAGCGCGGCACGGAGCGTGGCGGGGTTGGTGGTCGCACCAGTGCGGGGGTGTTGATGTGGGAGACGTCGGCGGCGACACCGGGGGTGCCGGCGATATCGTAGAGCGAGAGGGAGGAGACGAGCGGGTTGAGCTTCATGAGGAGCGCCAGCGGCTGCCCGATGCCGCCGGCCGCGCCGAGGATGGCCACCTTCCGCTCAGGCTGCCCGGAGGCGGCGGAGTAGCTGCGGCGGCGGGCGAGCTGGGCGGCGGATCTCATCATCGACGGCCTCATTGTGGATTTTGGTTGGGCTGCGGCGGCGCGTGAGATCTGGGGTCGGAGGACGGAGGCGAAGGCCGAAGTGGCGAATGAAATGGGGACGGCTCGGTGCGGGCTGCGGGATGGGATCTACTTGAAGATAAGTCGCTTGGGAAAAGGGTTCTGGGTTTTCAAGGAGCTTTTGAGGATTGTGCATGGCAACTTGCAGTTTTACGCCTCTGTTATCTGTTCACTGTTCTGCACCACTGGACATTGCACACCGGCTCCAAAAGGAACAAAGGAAATTCCACGAAATGAAATAAGCAAGGCCTACTATAGGAGACGTGTTAATTGAATTTAATGAGTTTTAGTCATCCCATTGATCAAGAGAAAACAAAACAGGAAATAGTACTAACTTCTAGTTTAATTTTCTCTGACACCTGTTTTGCCTTCAACTCACATGACACTACTCCCTCCGTCCCACAAAAACTATTTGTTTAGCTTTCAAAACTTGTCCCACAAAGAATGTTCATATTACTTTCACACGATCCAACAAAGCCCCTCATGATACCTTCTGGCCCAATTAACGAATTGATCATTTACTCTCACCATCGATGCCCAAACTAGACTCGCTAAATATGACAATTATTGCGAGCGTGCATGCATAATTAATTATAGTTAGTAATCCATCCGATTAAAAAAAGTTATTAAGGATACTTTAAACTTTTAGCATTGCTACTATCTTATCTAAAATTTTCTAAACTAACCGTTTTTTGGTTGTGTGATGGAGGGAGTTTTCTATATCCTAGAACCATTTTTGCGAATGGAACGGTCTCCTAGACTCCATCGTAAGATGACAAACACAATATAAAAGAGTTTGACGGATTTATGCTAATGGAAGTCATCTGATCTGAGATGACGAATTTGATGGGAATTTATTATATTATAAAGAAATAAAAGCAAACTGGAAAAGAATGGGAAATCAGACGGTCACTAATAGAAAGAAAAAAGGGCCGTACTACGAAAACGAGATCCGTTAAATCCGTTTTTCTCCTTTCGTCTTTCTATACCGATTTCAGTATTTAACTTAGGCTTCGCGAGATTAGGCACTAGGCTATCCTGTAGGCAAATGGCCAACAAAATATCGTGACCTGAATACCATAGAGGCGATGGTTCCACACACACGTCACTCACTTTCCTGGCAAAATTTACCAAGATGATGTATGATGCAGTTTAGCAATAGATGCAATGAAGCTTCGCAAAGTACAAGCAAAACTATCATCAAAACTCGAAGCCTAGAATACTATATCCAGATTGAACCATGGGCCGACCCAACAAGTGAATCCACAGATGTAGCAATTGGCTAGGACACAGTAATGTAAACCATCATCATAGAACTTGCAGTCGTCATGAGTTTCATGAATTCCACCTCAACAGGACGCATTTGAGAGCTCAGTCCTAGGGTACATGTCAATCAGTCACTCATGATCTCACTTCCATCGGAATGCTCAGAGGCATCAGTAACATCCCCTAGCTCTTCAGCCTCTTCCCCATCAGTTTCCATAGCATCGGCTTCAGACTCTTCATCATCAGTGTCCTTGTCCTCATAAATTATTGGTGGTGCTACCTCTTCATCATCAGCTTCATCATCAGCAATCTGGACCACAATACTAGTATCAATTGCAATTCCGAAACTGATCACTCCTTTATGGGAAGGAAACTTACCTCGCTGAAAAGGTAATCTAGGGTGGTAGAGAGTTGAAGTGCTGACTTGAATGTCGACGTTCTTGCATCAATAAGCTGGTGAAAAAGTTATAGCCAGTAACATCAGTGTCCAACAGTAAACATGTTACGATTGTTATGTGTAGCTGCACAAGGACCAAAAGAACCGGTATATAAGGTTTTGATGCTACATTGTTTTGTTGCAGATCAAACTCAGCATCATCACAGAAACTATATAGTACCTTGTGATGAGTAGAATATCTTTACTACAATGCAAGTTCGCTTTTCAGTGAGGCAGCCTATGCAAGCATTAATCATCAATGAATGAGCATATATACAAGTATTGGCATGCTGGGTTATATTAAGATTTTTTATAACTTCTTAGTGATAATGATATTCAAGCTGTTCGGCTGAGCTGCAGCGCAGCGGCAAGAATCACAGCCGAACAGAGTCATTACCCTGAGTCCCTGACAATCTTCAACAGCTATGAAGTTACTTCGTTTTACAGCAAGTGGAAAAAATTGTTAACCTGGTAGAGCGAGTTGAGCAAGGACAGAGAAGACTCCTGGGACACTATGCTGCTCATGTGTTGACTAAGTAAAGTTTGCAGCCATGGAAGTAAACAAACCAGTACTGCACCCCTGAGGAGGTAAAAAGACAGCTGTGTCAGATCAACAAATTTAAGAGTTCCACTAAAACATAGAATCCAGGATACTCCATCCCAAAAGGTAAACAAGTCATGACAATATGATCACACATCATTACAGGCTTACAGCACAGTAAGGAACTGAGCAAGCAGAAAAACAGTCATTGAGATCAAGAGCTCGGCAGATGCTCATAATACCAATGAACTCACAAATATAAATTATATACACATAATCATCTAGTCTCTAGAACGCCATCCTTGTGCAATTATAAAACTAATTCCCAAACCCCAAGACTATGGCAATAATTGAACATGTACACGAACAAACCAAGCGATGACAAGAATAAGAAAAATGATTAAAATTTCACAGGAAACCAAGCAAGTATTGAAAGAATCAGAAGGCCTAGTTCAGCATAAACATGTAATATAGTTGATGGTGCATGGGACCCATTAGGCCATCCCATACTCAATGAATTGAGTGTCTATATTACATGCACCACATAACGTGTGAAAAAAATTTACGTACTAAACTGACAAAATGCCTCCATAGAACATTACCTAGATTGTATTTGCAGTACGAAGAACTTGAGAAGCTTTACAACATCTGCTGGTGTTAGGAGTGATATAGATTTTGCAATAACCTGTGTGTAACCCAGCCGTAAAATTATGAGACATGACAAAGTGATACTCCACCAAGTTGAATCAAGATTAATTAACATAGTGTAATATCTGATGTTTGTCAGTAAGAATCTGAAAATTAATGAACTTCAGTAAATACATGGAGTAACCAATTTTCCTTTTCATTCTCGGTTACTGATATGGATTTTTGCTGAGCAATAAAAAAAATACACGAGAAACCATGCCCTATATGGTCTCGAAGACAAGAACACATTTGATTTATAATAGTACTGATAAAGTTAAAGCATCCAAGTCATCATTCAGCCAAGTGCAATCATGACAGAATTCTAGTAACCTTTTAAAAGGAACACATGTATGGCTAGCATCACCTAAACTTGTATAAGCCAAACAAAAGTGTTTTCATACCTATAGACACAAAAAGGTGTCGTTTTGGACACTGACAACACTGTCTCCAAAACGAACTTTTAGCACTAATGCCAACTGTAATATATTTTCAAACCCAATAAAACTATACTACTATTAGAATATATTTTATTGAGATAAATGAATGCATATGGTTTGTACCTTTCCAATCTACAATCTTCAAAAGATATTGATAAGTCTATCTTCAAATGTTTGGTTGCATGTAATGTCAAAATAACAATTATCCGAGACTGGAGGGAGGAAATACTATCACCAGTGACAACAGGTATGAAATTGATCTCAGATTTGATAGTAACAACCAACACAGCATCGATGTTTTGAATATTGGCACAGAAAAGAATACCTTTTCATCTCTATTGTACAAGCAAGTTAGCAATGACATGTTATCATCAGCACGTAGAGCTTGCTTGAGCAAAATATGGACTGAATCTGCACTTGGTAGTGCCATAGCCAGTGTTTGCTCTTCAGTGTCCTTCCTTTCATTATCTCTATTGATCAAATCCAGAGTTGCTAGTTTTTCCCCAATAGTAGGTCCATCAAGATTGTACTCTGGCATTTCCTCATTGATGACTGTGTCTGAAATTTCCGAACAAATGCAAAAGCAAGTTAATTAAAGAACTATAAAACAAAGAGTACCCTTAACTCTGTTCATTCATATTTAAAATAGTTGGTTCATGAAAAAATATCAATTTTTCAACCCCATAATGGTACTACAAAAAGCTAGTTAATTGAAGATGTAAATGAAAGTCGTAAGAATTACAATTTTAAACAGGCGCTGAATTTAATAGGGCATGTCTCACCATTAGTAGAATCCAAAACAGATGATGACCTCGCCCTTGCTCTCTCTCTTTTCTTTGCACTTCCTTTTTTCTTTTCCTTTCCTTGTTGAGCAGGAATTGTTTTCTCTTGCATATCCATCTCTCCTAACTCCTTGCTATTCGCTACTGCTGCAAAGCATAACTGTTTACATCAATGGCATGCATAATGTTGTATATGACCTTCGACTACCGTAGGTTGTAGCACTACAGCATAAGCATATAAGAAAACATGGATACATCTTTTCACATTATTGTAGTATAGGTTTGAAACCAAGACGATAAGGGAATACTCACATCCGAAAAGCCAAACGCAACACGGATACGGATAAGTGAATAGTGCATTTTCCAAAACTAAACGATATGTGGATATGTTTTAGTACCTGGTGGGTGCTCTGCGCCGGCTTAGGGCCCTGCGGAGAACGAATAGCGCCGCCGCTCGCCCAGTCGTCGCCGCCAGGAAAGGAAGACCAAGTGAGGAGAGAGACTGAGGGAGAAGGGAACGGGGGAGACAAATAAAGGCACGCGCTGCGCCGTGCGGGTGGCCGCGGCAGTGATCCCGGCGTCCAGTGGTGAAAGGGAGGCCGGAGGCGGGAGGGGAGAGGAGGGGCCGTCGACTACCACGATCGAGCTTGGCCGAGGGGAGCGGCGGCGGCGGCGGCAATAGGGGGGCGGCCGGAGGGAGCAGCGCGGCGCGGCGGCTGGGGGTGAGCGGGGTGGGGCAAACAATGGGGCTAGGGTTGGGCCGTTGGGGCAACACTCTTTTAGTACATGGGAGGCCCGCGGGGGGAGCTTAGGGCCGTACCCCGGCCGCCCGTTAGACCCGCCAATCCTATCTGGTTTACGGAAGCGTTACGTGGCTTGTTTGAGATTCGTACGAGTACCCTGAGCCGTCGGATCTCATGCCCATCTCCCTCAACCCTAGTGAGCCCGCCGTGGCGCCGTCGCCTCCATCTCCCACCCACGCCGCCAGGCCTCCTCACCATCCCCACCGCCGGATCTCCTTGCCTCCCCACGTCGTCGAGCCTTGCGCTTGCGAACCTCCTTGCCCCCCGTGTCCCACCGGGCCCCGCCGTCGGACCTCCTCCGCCACGCCTTCTCACGTCCCCACTCTGCTAGGCCCCGTCACCTCCCCGCGCCGCCGGAGGATATTTAACTATTTTCCATCCCTGCGGACGGCACATCTCCATTTGCCATCCTTACGAATGCGCCTACAGATTTGTCGTCCCTTTACAAACGAAGCAACATATTTGCCATTTTCGTTGATGTGGCGCGCCAACTCACCCTGCCAGCGTGGATCGGGATGGGAAAAGACTAAAGCGTCCCTGCCCTTTCTCCCGTGCCACCATTTCACACCTCCCCACCTCTCTCACCTCCCTCCCCCTCCCCTCCCCACGCGACGCAGCAGACCACACACGCCGCCCCGAGATGTGGAGTTCCGACACCGAGCTCGCCGCTGCCGCTGCATCCTCATCTTCCTCCTCATCCACCACCTCCGCATAATCCCCTCCACCGTTCCCGCCTCCCGCCGCTTCCCTCCTCCGCCTGCCGCGCAACCACCGGTGCCGCCGTGCCAACAGGCAGATCGTCCACTCTGCTGCCACCATCGCCGCGGCGCCCGGTGCCCACGAGCCGGAGGTGGAGGACATGTGGCGCGAGGCGCAGTCGGAGGCGGCATGGCCGGGGCGGCGCGACACGAGGCCCGTCCTGCTCGCCTCGGACGGCGGCAGCGTGAGGCAGGACGACGGGGTGGGCCGGTCCCGCAGCCTGATGGACGATGACCTCGAGGAGCTCAAGGGTTGTGCCGACCTAGGGTTCGGGTTCAGCTACGATGAGATCCCCGAGCTCCGCGGCACGCTCCCGGCGCTCGAGCCCTGGTACTCCATGAGCCAGCGCCTCCCCGACAACAAGCACCACCAGCCGCCCCCAACGCCACCTTCGTCGCCGCCACGCCAGCCACGGGGACAAGCGGCCACGGACGGTCCTCGACAAGCACCGGCCACGGGGATGAGCGGCGGCGGCCGGCCCCTGCTAGCGCTGGCCACGGGGCGAGCACCGACCGACCCCTGGCGAGTGTCCGAAGGTTGAAGATGACCCCAAGACGTGGGTCCCACACGTTAGTGGTGGAGAGAGAGGAAAGGGATAGCTAATAGGGATAAGGCAGGGGCGTTTTGGTCTTTTTCCACCCCGATCCACGCTAGCACGTGTGAGTTGGCGTGTCACGTCAGCGAAAATGGCAAATATGTTGCTTCATTTGTAGAGGGATGGTAAATATGTAAGCGCATCCGTAAGGATGGCAAATGGAGAGATGTCATCCGTAAGGATGGCAAATAGTTAAATATCCCCACCGCAGGACCTCCTTCGTGGTGCATCCTCGCCTCCCCGCGCTGCGAGGCCCCACCGTCGGCCCTCGCGGCCGAGCTCCGACGTTGGCCGTGTGCTACAGTCGCGTGCGCCGCCACTCCAGGTAGCCCTGCAGCCTGGGTGCTCCACCGTCGCCGTGCCAGCCACCGCGGCCCGCATTCGCCGCCAACCCCCACCGCACCGTCCGCAGCGGGCCGCCCCTACTGCCGCCATCGGAGAGGAAAGCTGACTTTTTTTTTCAAAATGTTGAGCTAGGTTCTATGACATGTTGAAATAATTCTCTCCAGCTCATACCAAATGTTGAAGTTAGTATTTTTTAAAATGTTGACGCATTTTTAAAAAATGTCGAATTCACTCTCCGTAAATGTTCATCCTCTTTTTCGAAAATGTTGGATCTATATTCTAAAATGTTGAATTTATTTATCTATAAGTTGGACCTAATAAGCTTTAAAGCTATATTACTTATCCAACACACGGAAGCAACGTAGGATCCTCCGTTAGACCCAGCCTGTTCCGCCATGTAACCTATCACACTTGCCAAGAATTAAGAAATTTGGAACAGGTTAGCTAATTTAATTAGGGTGATTAAGGAGGGCAAATGAGTTGAATTTTTGTGCACTTTGCCGCAATGTCAATTCCTCCTCTCTAATTCTCCTCACCTCCAGCAACTCCTCTGCTCTGCTTTGTTGTATGTTGACAGGCGCTGAGCTCGACGTGTGCTGGTGGTGTGAAAAAGCTCGCCCCATGTCTCTCAGTGCTCTCATCTCTTTCTCTCGCTCTCGCACACATTGAATTGTCCGTCTTTATTGCTCGTCGGCGCTTCAGAACTCATCCAGGCACAGGCACACAGCAACAGCAGCAGAGACTTGCCGCTCGTGGAGGCAATAATCATGCGGCGATGAGCGAGGTCTCCCGGTCGCCATTCATCGATTCTGGCCTTCATCTCCTTTTATCTCGTTGTGGCCTCGTGGGAGTCGCGGCGTATTGGCATCTTCATCCTCCAGCCAGCACGCTCCAACTCACTGCTAGCACAAAGAGATCTGCCGGCCAATTTCGCCGTCCACGGTGAACCCCTGCTCCCTTCCTGTGTGTCTAGCTTCTTGTACTTCGGGCAAAATGGTGTCAAGTCAGGCTGCCTGGACAAGCAGTAGATTCATGTCCGTGTCGGCGTGCCCCTCCTCCTAGACGTGTCGTTCAACTCCAACCTCGTCGACACTCGGCAGCTTGCCGGTAGCTCCTTGGAGGTTCTGAGTCTGAAAAAAATAGGAGCTGTCTACTGTGCACACGAGCTTTTTTTTCTTCTGTCACACTTGAATTTCTGGCCATTGAATCTAAAATGAACGGCTCAAATCAACCCATCCATCCTTTTACCTCCCCTCCCACCCCCTTCCTTATTCACTCACGCGGTCTCCGGCACCGTCCCCCGGCGACGGCGTGGCCCGCCTTCCTCCACCGCCCCTCCCTCCTCCTTCCCTTTCCTCGCTGTTCTCTCCAAGAGCCGCCGTTCACCCCCGCCGCCATCTCGACCACCCGTTCGCACAAGTCAACGCCAGTGCTTGCCCCCGCCCATCCACCATCCAACCAGGGATCCACCGCCGCCTCGGCGGGCGCCCCGCCTCGCCGCCGTCTCGACCGCCACCACCACCCGCTTCCCTGCCACCCCGGACCTCCTTCTAGGTCCGCTAGACACAAGTAACCCAAAACCCCAAACCTCGAACCCTAAGAAGCTCACCGGATCTCGCCGGAGGTGAAGAAGAAGGGAAGGTGGTGGAAGAGGAAAAAATTAGGTGTGGAGGAGCTGATTTTCACTCGAATGTAGTATAGCAATCCAAAAAAATATCGGCAACCTGAAACATCCGAAGACTCTGCACATTACTACATTGGGCCATTAGCGGGACTAATAATGGTTCTGATCGGAGATATTCCATCTTTGATTGGTGACCTTGCATCATTGAGCTTGTATGATCTGAGTAGCAGAAAGTTTCAAATTGGAGAGCTGTCGGTTGCGATCCGCATGCTGAAGTCACTACCCCACCGCGGGTCCAAGCATCGTGGTGAAGTCCCAAGCCACAAGCACCGGTGGAGAAGTCAAAGAATATGCGAAGAGGGAATACTAACATCTATCATCGAGAGATTGACATGTTAAAATTTACGTTAGTCAAAATAGTACTCTATCTTATTTTTTTTGATGAAACAGGAGGGGAAAGTCCCCTGCTGGTTATATATTATGTATAAGAGAAGAAAAACAAACAAATTGTCCAGTACAGTTCAAGAAACAAAAAAAGAGAGGAGGAAAATCATAAAGATTACAAAATATGCTCTAACCATTCTAACATTGGTTGCTTCCATTCCTCTTTTACGCGAAGCACAACCTGCGTAAAGACCGTCTTGAATCTCAATATGGAGTACTCTATCTTATTCTACCTCGTTTAAAACGTTGACGGGTCTCCTGCGTAACACTTTCACTTGCAATTTCTATAAAAAAATAATATCGTGAATAGAAAAGGTTTTATATTACAAGAGTATATTTCATGATGGATCTTGTGCATCCTTTCGTGTAGGTCAAATTGACGACCGGATAGGAATAGGAGGGAGAAGTAGCAAGTACCCCTCCTTTCAGAAATATAAATGATGTTTTAAAGTTTTCTGAATTTATTGTTAATCTTAAACTCTGATTACTACATTTTATCATAATATATATAGCAAATCTATTCTGTTATAAAACAAATTTTCAAGATAAATACACTCATATCACTTTCAAATATTCAAATTCAACATAAAAAATGCATTTTTATGTAGTCAAAATTTGAAATAAATATCTTCACACAACTTCGAATCGTCGCTTACTCCAACACCCGATCCCAATCCAAACTGGAAACTCCTTCGGAGCAAGATATAAAAGGAGACGAGAAGGAATAAGTACAAAAGGTGAAGGTGGTGGAGGAGAAGGAAGGCATCCCCTATGATAACTGGCTCTGCATTTATTTATTTGTAAATGATGCAATATATAGTTACAGGTAGTTACTCAATATAGGTTATAACTAGTCGGTGGTACCTTTGTTTCAAACTTCTCTTCGTCTCCGGCATCATTTCCACACCGTTGACTGGACCATTTCGAAATTTTAGTCATCTAAAGTTGGAAGCGTTTAGTGTATAATGATATCCAATTCGGAGGAATTGCATCCTTGTGTGAACAGTAAATAATTGATCACAAAATGTAGAAATAAGTCAAACCTGGCGATGCAGTAAGTTACCAATCAGCGTGCTGCGTGCCAGATAAGCTCTCGGTAAGGCGGTAGAACTTGCCCGGTTGCCCCTTCGGCCAGATGTTCCGCGTCCGGTAGGGTTAGACTCGGGAGTCGGCCGTGAAATTCTCCTTCCCCCAAACTTGAAACGCCCAAAACCCACCGATGCCGCGCTCAACGCGCCCGCCGCCTGGCTTTTTCGACGAGTCCAGCCACCCGCGGCGGCGGACGGACGCTCCGTCTTCCGGAGGCGGCGCGGGGGGAGCTCCGGTAGGGTTAGAGTCGGGAGCCGGCCGAGGAATTCTACCTCGCCCAAGCATGAAACCGCAAAACCCGCCGGTGTCGCGCCCCAAGCGCCCGCCGCCTGGATTTTTCGACGAGTCCAGGCACCTGCGGCGGCGGACGGACGCTCCGTCTTCTGGAGGCGGCGCGGGGGGAGCTCCGGTAGAGTTAGAGCCGGGAGGCGGCCGAGGAAATCTCCCTCGCCCAAACATGAAGCGCCCGCCGCCTGACTCTTTCGACGAGTCCAGGCACCCGCGGCAGCGGGCGGCGGCGGACACGGACGCCCCGTCTTCCGGAGGCGGCGCGGGCCGCTGCCGCGATCTCAGCCGCGCGTTCGGGCGCTGCCGCGCGCTCCTGGACCGCCTGCTGCGGGACGAGGACGGCTGGATATTCGCGGCCCCCGTGGACGCGCGCGCCCTCCGCCTCCGCGACTACTACACCGTCATCGCCGACCCCATGGACCTCGGCACCGTGCTCCGCCGCCTCGAGCGCCGCCGCTACGCCGACCCGCCCGCGTTCGCCGCCGACGTCCGCCTGACGTTCAGCAACGCCAAGTCCTACAACAACCCGGGCGACCCCGTGTACGAGAGCGCCGACGAGCTCTCCGGGATCTTCGAGGACGGCTGGGCCTCCATCCAAGCAGAGCTCCCGCCCCCACCGCCGACGGACGCCGAGCGCAAGCTGAAGTTCAGAGACGACCTGAAGGGGCTGCCGGTTGCCGCGCAGCGGACCGTGGCCGGGTTCCTGAAGGAGCGGGGTGCGTGCCAGCTGGAGAAGAGGGGGAAACTCGAGGTTGATCTGGGCAAGGCGGATGCCGCGACGCTGGATGAGCTTGACCGAGTGGTTGCCAAGCATCGCGCCGCTGATTCGGACGTGGTTGCCCCGAGCCCCGAATGCAGGTAATGTTTGTGGCTATGCCGGTCTGGTATTCTTTAATTGCGTGCTTTAGCATCATTTTGCGCACATGGAGACCATGAATTGCATTTATAATTCAGCAATCTTAGCAAATTTCCCCAAAATGCAATCTTTTCCCAATGCCAGTCAGCCATGATGGCTGTCTGTGACATACTTCCAGGATACAATGTTGCATGAATGATTGATCAGATTTCGATGATGTAGCTGCACGAAAGATTGTCCTTCATTGTGAAAAACTCTGGATTTACAATAGTTAGTTGAGTGTTTCGGGAATTTTAGAACTGTACTACGTTCATCTACGTACAATGCTATCTAGGATTTTATCTATTGAATTCTGGTTGGTGCCTTGATAGTCAATGATTAGCTGCAGTCCATCTAAATTACATGAACTCGAGCTTGGAAATTTTTGGTTGTGTGGATCCAGACAACCCTTGCTGCAGTTGGGTTGGGATTGTAGCATATTGTCCATTGTACTGCTTAGGAAAAATGGATCAGCTGTTTTATTATGGCCCTCCAACCATGCTTATGTGTCTTCTGAGCTATGGAACAGAAAATTCTTAGTTGTATGTGGTTTTCTTTAATGTGTTATGTTGCATACAACTTGCTCCAAACAAGCCATAGATGATAAGGGTGACTGGACAGGAGTCACACCTATTAGAGGTACATTGTAGAATATGATGATCTGAGTTTTCTTAATGTCACCCAAAGCACTTGTGCTTTATGATGGATTCTTTTTGTTCACTATCCTATGTCACGCTTCGCTGAAGATACACAGGCTGAAAGGGTGTGATAAATGAGTTTGCTCAGGCTAGATAGTATCATGCTCAAGAGGCATTGGCTGGCTGATTTGATGCTATTGTGAGCAATGCCATCTCGAAACTATCTGGCCATTTTGGTTGTTGCATAAACTAGCCTGAATCCATGCAATGGTACAAGTACAGTAAAATTCCTGCACAATTAGGTGCCAAAACAAAACTGCACCAATTAATAAACTGTAGAACAATATTGGCTTCTATGCTTATCTGTGATTGTATCCTTTTATTGGTTGTCAAACATGTCCGTTTACCTTCCATCCAAGCATTGGTGTTATTCTAGTAAAGTGGTTCGCTGTCTTGATTAGTTCACCATCGTAATTGTTCTATATAATTGAACAGAATGGATTTTAATCATTTTTAGGGTAAAAGAAGTTATAGCCTAGATTTGGGTGGCTATCACTTTATCAATCCTGGAATGAATATAGAGGGTACTGATTGACTGTATCCCCCTGTTCTTGTGCTGTTCAAATTGAACTACAAACACATCTTGAGAACTGCATGTTATTTAGAGCTGTTGTTGGTTGTTTAGGACCTTATTATCTTTTGTTTTTCAGAAAATTTATATCATATATAACATTTAATGGTTGTGTATAATACCATTAGGTCTGCCAAAGTACCAAATTGGGGGTGTTGTATCTTATGTCTTATGACAACCCTTATTGAAGTTTTAATTTTCTCTCTTTTCACGACTTACTGTATGTAGGAAAAGAGATTCTGGTTCCTTTCCAAGTTGGCTGGTCTATGGAAGCACACTGTTTTATGTGTTTCTTTTGTATTCTCTGATCTCTAAAGAGTATTGATTGGTTACTATTTAAAGAAACTGTGATCAGGGCCGGCCAATTTGAGAAACATATGTATTGTTTTCTTTTTCCAAGGATGCATAGCATGTCATCAACTTCTTTTTAAGCAATTGAAGATACATGCAGGGGATATAGTTTCCTTTGCCAAATGTTCTATCACAGTTTATGCTAATGCTACCACATGTTTTCTGAGCCCTTTTCTCCAAAGTTGTATTGGTGTAGCAGTATCCATCTTGCATATCATCTGATGCTTCATCTCGCTTATTATCTGAAGCTTCATCTCACATATTATCTGATGCTTCATTGTTTTTCCAATTCTCCTAGACTCCTAATTAGTTACATTTTGTAGCCAAGGGCATTGTTTGTACTATCTGTTGCTTACTTATTACATGTCCGAGGCACCAATTCGATCTCATGTCTCAGACTCAGTTTTTGTTGATGTTCTCGAGAATTGCTGTTTGGTCTTTCTCAGTGCTTATGTGTACAAAGTAGTTGTGATAGCAAGTAATAAGAATGTCTAAGTGGCATGCTTTTATTTTGGTTGTGTGAATTAAATTAACTTTAAATTTGTTGTATCAATAGCAGAGTATACTTTCTCTTTTCCTGAGCTTTTAAACATGCACATAGGGAGTTTCTGGAGTAATTATTCATAGGGAGTGTTTAATGTATTAGTGATTTCTCATCAAAATACTAGGCTTGAATTTAGTCTCTCATTTTCTGCTCAGAATTTATGACATTGTGTTATATGCTTCCTGATTTAAGTAGATGAAGCAGATACTAATATGGACGTCACATGTACAGCCAAAGTTAGGGCGTAGGTGTATAATGCATTGGAGTATATGAGGCATAACCTTTTTAAAGAGCATCCAAATTTTTATCTTGTCTTTTAGTTGCTCAAACTTGTCGGGTCATGCTATCTGCTTACTGACTTGAGAGATCTGAGCTAATTAATCTAGTTAACTTGGCTTTTGATATTCAAATTCGATTTGTTTTAATTGATTAAAAGGGGCTAGTGAATACGAAGCACATGTTTATGGTCTTATATTTTAGATGGTGAGGACGATGTTCTAATGTCTTCATTGAAGTATACAAGGCATATGCTGGCATCAAAAGCTTTTGTTTTAGTCTTTATCTTGGAACATAATGTTTACCCTTTTCGATTGCAGGAACCATGAGCATGGTCAAACTGAAGGACCAAGCCCCAAAAGCTAAAGGCGATGCCTGGTTTTACATCAATAGCCTATTGTGTTGATCAAGCTGCTTTCTGCTCCTAGCATTGGTCATGCCTTAGTCCCAAATGCTGGTGGCTTGGACTGGACTTCAAGGCACCTTGTCATAGTTACTACAGATCTTCTATATATATTGGGGGTTTTCATTGGATACCCTTTGTGGTAAAGTTGCCTTTTGTATTGATGGTGGTGTCTTGCTACCTGTTGTATGTTCGGAATTGAGTGTTTTGATCCTAAAATACTTTGGGGGATCAGGAACTCAGGAGGAATGGTCACAAAAAACGAAGGTTGGCTTAATTCTGTGTTAATTCTGTGATGTCGAAGTAATCTTGTTTTCATGCATAATTTTTGCACACTGTGGTCTACAGGTGGTGAATAGAGCGGAAAGTAGTTCTTGCATATATTATATGCTAGTATGCATCTGAGACCAAACATGATGCGCCACTGATTACCTCAGTAGTGCTATAACAGAAACTGGTGCTTACCTAGGAGAAACGTGAAGACCTCCATTTTCAGTGAGTGGGTTGTGTATGCTTGTATTGAGCTTCCGTGAACTAGCACTTGTTAAATCTGCAACTGTTTGCATGTTTACAACTTATTGCTGCTAACTTGTCCCGCTAAAAAGAAATAAGAGCCTTGGAGAACTCGGCAACGTTGTAGATTTTTGTGGCATTGACTCGTCGAGCTCTCTCTCAAAAATAAAACTGCTAATTTTGCATCCTCATGGAGTCATGGTAAGCATAGCCTAGTATAACCTGTAGTAAGCCGATTTGTTCTGTGCCATTGCGAGATTCGCATGTTTAGTCTGTTGCTTGTTTTAAGTTTGCTGGGTTCGTGAAAGTTTTTTTCGCTTGTTTAGGTTGTACCTGTCGGCCGATTGATGGAGAGTGGACGTGAATAGTGTTAGTTCAAACCATTATTGACCAACGTCAGAAATTGGCACCCACATTTTCCTGCCAGTATCTATATGCCTTGTAAAAAGAACTTCTGCCCATTTGAGGCCCAAGGGCCGAATTCCGTTTTCTTAGACTATATATAGATACTGGCTGCCATACGAACGAACACGTTGCTTGGTGTGACAGACAAACATGTTTTCACTTAAACGGTTAGGAACTCCTAAAAAAGAAAGATGGAACCCGTAGAGTCAAGCTCAATTTGTGTTAAAAGAATTACTCCATTTGAAGTGAAATTTCGAAATACAAACTATTGAAATGAAGGGACCTTATTGCTAGTGCCACCGTTTTGCGCGCCTGGCGAGGAAAGAGGCTCCGTGAACTCCACGGCGGGCAACGGACTGCTCTCCGGCGGCAGATCGGCGGCGACACGCCCTTCGAGCATTTCCACAACCGTTACCATGCTGGGCCTGAGCTCCCGCTGGTGCTGGACGCAGCAGAGCGCCACCCTCACCACCGCCTCCACCTCTCCCTCGTCCACGTTCGCCATGGCCGCGTCCACCACCTCCATGAGCTTGCCCCGCTCCATCTTCTCCCGCACGACGCGCGCCAACAGGTCCGGCGTCTCGGACGAGTCCCTGCCGGCCTGGTATCCCCTGCGCCCGCCGACGAGCTCGAGGAGAGTCATGCCGTAGCTGTACACGTCGGACTTGGCGGACAGCGAGCTGAACCAGATCTCGGGCGCCATGTACCCGGGCGTGCCCCTCCCGCAGGTGTCGACGCTGGTCATGTCCTGGGCGATGGACATGGAGATGCCGAAGTCCGACACGTGTGCCCGGAGGCCGCCGTCGAGGAGGATGTTAGCCGGCTTGATGTCCAGGTGCAGGATCTGGCGGTGGCACTCGTGGTGGAGGTACGCGAGCGCCCTGGCGACGTCGACGGCGATGCGCCGCCGCGCCGGCCACGGCAAGAGGCGCCGCCGCTCCTCGCCGCCGAAGAGCCACCAGTCCAGCGACCCGTTCTCGAAGAACGGGTAGACCAGGTACTGCCCGTGGGCCTCGCCCGGCCCACCTTGCAGCAGGCAGTACCCCAGGAGCCGCACCAGGCTGCGCTGGTGCACGTTCGCCACGATGGAGATCTCCCTCAGGAAGTCCTCCTCGCCGACCGGCTTGTAGCTGGTCATCCGCTTGACGGCGACCGCCGTGCCGTCGTCGAGGACGCCTCGGAACACCTCGGCGGAGCCGCCGCGCCCAACCACGTCCCCGAAGTCCCCGGTCACGGCCCGGATCTCGTCGTACGAGAACTTCCGCGGCAGGTCCTCGATGAGGAGCTGCACGGGAGCAGTGCAGGCTGCTTCCGATTTCATCAGCGTCGTCGCAAGTGGCGCCTCCGGATCAGGAACTGGAGCTTTGCCACTAACACGGAGGCGCCGGAGACAGGCCTGCACGAGTCTGCAAATCTTCCAGATGCAGTATACCAACAGAGCCACGAGGTCGCAGTAGTACATGACATGCACGGGAGGGGACTTGGATTCCACGGGAGCAGTCCTCCTTCCCTTCACACTGGGAGCTGCCGCGAGGATCACGACAGCAAGGATACCAAGAAATACGCCGGAGACAATCCTCTCCGCCCGATCGGACGCGGTGCAGATGTATAGGCAAGCAAGGATAGCGTAGGACACTGATTGAAGAGCGATCGTTGTACCGAAGCTATGAAAAATTCCAGGAGTGATCAGAACGAGTAAGGTGAGCACAATGGCTACATGTAAAATGACCTTCACTATCTTCCACAACGCAGAGGCACAGGCGCAGCAGCAGCCTTGAGGTTGAGGAGGAGCTGCGGCGGAGTCATCCAGGCCTGACATGGCTGGGCACTCGCAAAAGGGAAAACAAATGGAAGAAATTGAAGATGCACGCTGCAACGACGGGAAATGCAGAGCTCTTAAGCTGCTGGCCTCTGGTTAGAGAAGAACGTCAACTAGTGCTGTACATAGACGGGATCAGTGGTTCTCGTCTTTAAACTTGACGTGTACTGGCTACAGTCTGACCAGGTAGCCTCAATCGGTAGACACATGTTGCAAACGAGTGGGGTGGTAAGAAAGCAGCAGCGTGAGCTGAAGGGGTCAAAGGAACAATCTGCTTTAGTATAAGCTGAGGTCAAAAGAAAGCGATCTCTAATTGTTTAGTAGACAACCGAGATAATATGAAAAATATCCTTTTCTTTTGTGAACATAGTGCAAAAAAAACGCAATAAAAATTCTAGAATCTAGAGGGTTTCCTCTCTTCCTCTTTATATTTTCTTAGTATGAACAAGAACATTTAGAGTTATCTCCTTTAGAACACCGAAAGAAAATCGTGTTCATGTATTTTAGTAAAGTTAAATAGATGCTTTATATATATGATATAAGTGTGTTTACTACCCCCTCACCATTATTTATGAATGATGGGAACGATTATTGGAACCTATTTCAAAAATTTCAGAAAACCGCTAACAAGTCTGAACCTAACATGAAAATCGCAAAACATCAATGGCTTCTGATATTGTGCACTAACTATTGAATCCTTACAGCAACTTTTGGAAAATCAATACTTTCTGAAAGCCTCTGTAATCTGTAGTGGATGCTAACGAAAGATAGGGGTCTCTGGGATCAGTAGTCCCTTCAGTATAATTATACCTTAGTCATCTATTTATATACCTCACTGGTACGAAGTCAATAAAAATAGGTTGAGCAAATCTGATACTATATAGTATGCCCATTGTCCATACACATATAAGGACTTCCGGGAAAAAACAAGCAGCCGAGCGATTTTTTTCCTTCATGAATCGAAAACGATGTGCTACCATCCGATCCAATTGATAATTCCATTTCGATTGCTTGTGGGACCTGGTGTTTAGAGCAGTTGATGAGCCAATTGTACTAGTACCCAATTGGAGATTTCCTTTGTGCTACTCCAATCTGACTCTTCCGCCAAGACCTGGTCCTATATTGAGTCATAAGTACCCTCGAAAAATATTGAGCATAAATGCTTTTGTAATTGTTGATGTTACACGTGGTCATGTTGCCGACAACCATAACACGCTCTCATTGAATATTATGAGGTACTAGTATGATATGAACATCAAATTAGTGCAAATTCATTTTCACTAGGTCTAAGTATTTTAAAAAATCATACTTTTTTGCGTTTCTTTTCAAAATAATCATACTTTTTTTACTGTACGGACATCCAATGGAAATTTTTTCATTGCACGCTCTGTTGCAACATCAAAACAAAACATATGCAACATAAAAAATCTATAATTGCACCATTGAAAAATATGCAAAAAAATGACTACATTGTTCGACTCTGAGATAGAAAATTCCCGTCGCAACATGAACACTATGTTTCATGCAACATTCACTGCGAAACATACAGAAATAATAGTTGCAACATCGATGATTAACTATTGCAACATATGTCGAGCCGTTCAATTTTTTTAAGATTCCAGACGTCATTCTGTAGCATTACCATTCCAAACACGAGTGGAGAGAAAACTAATAAGAAAAAGGTGCATTCCATCATTTTATACGTGCGTGTATGTATGTAAATGAGAACTATGCTACAAGATACTAACCAATGGAAATGTATATTTCGAATTACTTCTCATACATGTGTTTTTTGTAATAATGTTCAGTTACTAATGTAAGTCTTCTGCCCAGACCTAGTCCAGATGTGGTACTCAACCACCGAACATAAAACTGAATATGATGGTTGTATTCCCACGAATGTGGTACTCAAACCACAGAGAGTTAAATTAAACAAACGACAGAAATGTACTCCTAAGGTTTTCTTTCAACTGTGTTATGGATTCTGTCAACATGTGAAATGAGGTCACACCTACTCTCAGCTACTCTCTGTATGAAGAGGTTGAGGGGTTCTTAGTATCTTAGCAGATAAAGAATGAAAAATGAGACCAAATATATTGCTAGGCCTAGGGGGACCTATCACCACGAACAGCAAAGCTCGCACAGTATTTCTACTAGAAAAAACAATTACTATCTTGCTGCGCCATTTTATTACAGGCTTCTATTGCCTAAGACAGCATACTGTTCCCCTCTGTAATGCAGATGATCATGGTCCATCCATGGACCATGATGTTAAACCTAGATCATTATAAAAATATAAGTAACAACCTTTGATGGACTGGGATGCTAAACCTCCAATTCAAATGCATAACAAGTGTTTTTTAGAAAAAGGCATATTTAAACATCTGTATGAAACCCCTATACATAATGACAAACTTGAAAGATTAGCAACATTAGCTTTTGTCAAAAGAGGGAGGGAACACCATGTAAAACCACGGGCCATGGCAACGATTAGGTGGCATCGAGTAATCAGTCATCTCTCAGTGTCAAACTTTGCAAACACATTTTTCCAAAGTGGTGTGTATGTTATAGTTTGAAAATTGTTTCAGAGGACATCAACAACGACTTAATTAGTATCGACTTATCAAAGTTGTCAAACTTAAGTTAGATGGCTTAAAAATAAAAAATTTGGACCTAAAACGCTTAAAAGTATTGTATAGACGCTCCCTTTTTTTGGTTAAGTAAAGTTCAGCCCAGTTGACAGCCTCTTTCTTTAAGTCCAATACTTAGATAAGGTACTCTACTACTCTGTGAATCGAAAAATCATAAGTCAAGCTACATGTATTAAAAAACATAAATACATACTTGAATTGAATCTTCTAAAATATAAATTTTGAAATGAAGAGGCCTGATTGTCACGTCACCGTTCGATCGCGGCTGGCGAGGAAAGTGGCTCCATGAAATCCACCACAGATAGTCAGCTCTCCAGCGGGAGATCGACGGCGACACGGCCTTCGAGCATGTCCACAACCGTTAGCATGCTGGGCCTCACATCACGCCTGTGCTGGACGCAGCAGAGCGCCACCTTCACCACCGCCTCCACCTCCCCCTCGTCCACGTCCGCCATGGCCGCGTCCACCACCTCCATGAGCTCCCCACGCGCCGCCTTCTCCCTCACGACGCGCGCGAAGAGGTCCGGCGTCTCCGACGAGTCTCTGCCGGCCTCGAAACCTTTGCGCCCGCTGACGAGCTCGAGGAGAGTCACGCCGTAGCTGTACACGTCGGACTTGGCGGACAGCGAGCTGACCCATATCTCCGGCGCCATGTACCCGAGCGTGCCCCTGCCGCGGGTGTCGACGCTGGTCATGTCCTGGGCGATGGACATGGAGATGCCGAAGTCCGACACGTGCCCCCGGAGGCCGCCATCGAGGAGGATGTTGGCCGGCTTGATGTCGAGGTGCAATATCTGTCGGTGGCACTCGTGGTGGAGGTACGCGAGTGCCCTGGCGACGTCGACCGCGATGCGGCGCCGCGTCGGCCACGGCAGGAGGCACCGCCGCTCCTCGCCGCCGAACAGCCACCAGTCCAGCGAGCCGTGCTCGAAGAACGGGTAGACCAGGTACTGGCCGTGGCCGGCGACCCCGCGCGGGAGGCAGTATCCCAGGAGGCGCACCAGGCTGCGTTGGTGCACGTTCGCCACGATGGATATCTCTCGCAGGAAGTCTTGCTCGCCGACGGGCTTGTCGCTGGTGATCCGCTTGACGGCGACCGCCATGCCGTCGTCGAGGAGGCCTCGGAACACTTCACCGGAGCCGCCGCGCCCCACCACGGTACCGAAGTCTCCGGTCATGGCACGGATATCGTCGTACGAGAACTTCCTTGGCAGGTCCTCGATGTGGAACGTGGTCGGCTGCAGCACGGGAGTACTCGCACCACACCCTGCTGCTGCTGCTGCGTCTTCTTCTTTCTGTACCGGCGCGAGTGGCGCCTCCGCATCAGCAGCACGAGTGCGTCGCCGGCGACAAGCCTGCACGAGCCCACAAATCTTCCAGATGCAGTATACCGACAGAGCCACGAGATTGCAGCAGGCGATGACCGTCGCGGGAGCAGTCTTGCCCTTGGGACTGGGAGCTGCCGCGACGATCACTAGAGCAACCACACCGAGAAATATTCTCGAAATGATCCTCTCCCTCCGGTCCGACGAGTTGTAGATGTACAGGCAAGCGATGACAGCGTAGGTTACTGATTCGAGAGCAATGATTCCACCGGAGCTGTTGGTGGATTCAAAGAAACCAGGAACAACCATGCAGAATAGGATACCTATGATTGCTACATGTAGAAGGCCCTTGACTATCTTGCAGCACAACGCAGAGGCACCGGAACAGCAGCATCGTCGACCTCGAGGAGGAGCAGCACTAGAATCATGTGGACTTGACATGTGTGTACACTCGCAAACGAATAAGGGAAGAGGACATAGAAAGTAAGAAGAGGCAAAGGCAACAGGCTGAACAATCGGCTAATGTCAATGCTAGCTAGACGGGGAAGGTCAATAAATGGCGCATCACCCTCGACGTGTGCTGTTGATTCTTTCAGTAAAAAACTGTCACTTGGGCACTAGGCTATAATCTGAGCAGGTAGCATCAGTCCATTGTCCATATACACCCTCGACGAGAAGAAGTAATATTTGTTACTAGCTCAGAAGATGTCAACGTTACTCTGTTCAGTAGTACTCCCTCCGTTAAAAAATGTAGGTCGTTTTAGCTTTTCTAGATACATAGATTTTACTATATTGCAGATGCAAGCAAAATTTATGTATCTAATAAAGCTAAAAGAATCTACATTTTGGAAGGGGAGCTCAACAGGAAGTGAAACTTTGAGGTGCTGACGATGGACGAAAGATTAAGCTGGCGTATACAGACATGTGTTGTATAATCACAACCAACCTTTTATCTTATATTTGCTCATATCTAAGTAGAGTAAAATCTTTAGCCTATGTCTATATACACTGCTGCTTGAAGAAATATAAAAGAGTTCCAATAAACTTTTTAAGGACTATCATGTCTAGAGTATTGAATTGAATCTTATCAATACATTATAATTCGATGAAAGGATTACATGCATATTATTAATTATATCTTAAAGTTTTTAGAAAAATATCCAATCAAAACATGAGTGACTTTTTGCAGGAGCTGAGGAAAAAGGTTACATTGTATTGCAACGTGAGAAAACAAAACAAAACAATAGTTTGCAGTACATAACTGGGAATTGCCACAAGGAGCCCTACTTTACATGCAGAGGCATTGCCACAGGGAGCCAAAGTTTGCATACTTGCGTATCACACTTCACAACTAGGACAACCAACATACATATAAGCAACCATCTTTCCATCTTGCCATCTGCTCCAGCATCATACATATAAGCAACAATCACAGTACATATTACAACAACTGGCCAGTTTCATACAGAGCATTACATTGTCGTTCAGGTTGTTGCAGCAAGTCCTGCCATCTGCCCAACCGACATTCCATGATCTTTGTAGAGATCAGAGCAGATAAAGGGCGTATCGAAAAACAAGCTTGTAAGATCTAAATCCTCCTCCTCTTTCCATAAATTAGTGTAATCATTCTTGTAAGGCATATAGGACTTCAGCAGCTTCGGCCTCGTACCCACCGAAATCACCCAAGCCTTTGCACCAGAGCGAGGCCCCCGCAGCACGAAATGGACAACATCAGAGTCGTGCTTGCTCACAACAGGGAACTCTGGCACCCAGCGCGGCAGAGGCGAATCACGGAATTCCTCGAGGGACCAGAGATCATCGACTTGGAGCACGTCGCCGTCCTTCTCCCACTCCAACTCCGGAGTCCTCAGAGTCCAAGAGGTGATGCAAAAACCAGAGCTTTTCTTCACACCAAACTGGCCATTGTCCACATCCACAAACTTGATAACGCCATTGCTGACCTCAACAGTCTTGTACGCCACGGGCATCTGGCGGCCATAGGAGTAGTCATGCGAGTCATCCCAGATCTCGATCCCGGGGAGCTGCACGAACCGGAGCTCGGGAAGATCGGAGAAGACGTCGCAGTACAGGATGCCGTGGTGGTAATCGACCCAGCACATGAATCCACGGAAGGAGAACACCTTGTCGGTGGTCCATGTAAGGGGATACAGCCCTCTGTCCGAATCGAAGGGGATCGGGAGCTCCTTGACCTCCCATTGCTCCGTGGAAGACGAGAACCGCGAGAGCACGCCCACCTCGTCCCAGCTCGCGCCTTCCTCGCCGCGGATGATGCTCGAATGGAAGGCCGCCACGACGAACTCCCCGCCGAGGCAGGAAATGCCCGTGTGCCGGGCGTGGGCAGCCCAGTCGCCGAACTGGGGGAGAAGCCGCAGCGACGGCGTCACCGGGTGCGCCCTGTGCACGAAGAAGTTGTCCTGGTAGAAGGGCGGCGGGTCGCGGATGGCGACGACCGTGTGGATGAGGAGGAGGTCCCCGTCCGCGGCCAGCACCGTGGGGTCGTCGTAGAGCTCGGCATCGATGAGCATCTCGACGTAGGAGGAGGCCGGTGGCTCGGCAAGACGGAGGGAGACGCGACGTCCCCGCCATTGCTCGCGGCGCAGACAGTGGCGGGATCGGCGACATCTCCCATGAGGATGGTGGAATCGAACATCTCCCAGTCTGCGCCGATCGCCGGCGCCGCCGAGAAGGCAGCTGGAGGATGGCGAGATCGCGAGGCGGCGGTGGCGGCGGCCATGTCGTAGGAACTTTTTCTCGGAGGGATTTGGGAGAACCAACGATGCAGGGATTTGAATTCACTTTTCTACACGATTTTGGGATGAGTTGGATCGGACTCGGCTACGCCGTGGCGGACTCCAGCGGCGGACCGACCACGACACGACATTCGAGAATGCATGCTCGGCCTCAGCTCCTGCCTGTGCTGGACGCAGCAGAGCGCCACCTTCACCACTGCCTCCACCTCCCCCTCGTCCGCGCGCGCCATGGCCGCGTCCACCACCTCCATGAGCGCGCCCCGTGCCATCTTCTCCCGCACGACGCGCGCGAAGTAGTTTGGCGTCTCCGAGGACAAGTCCTCGCCGCTCGCGAAGCTCCTGCGCCCGCTGACGAGCTCAAGGACCGTCATGCCGTAGCTGTACACGTCGAACTTGACGGACATCCTGCAGAGAGATATCAACGGCGTCATGTACCCGGGCGTGCCCCTCCCGCGGTTGTCGACGCTGGTCATGTCCTGCGCGATGGACATGGAGATGCCGAAGTCCGACACGTGCGCCCGGAGGCCGCCGTCAAGGAGGATGTTGGTTGGCTTGACGTCGAGGTGGAGGATCTGCCGGTGGCACTCGTGGTGGAGGTACGCGAGCGCCCTGGCGACGTCGACGGCGATGCGCCGCCGCGCCGGCCACGGCAGGAGGCGCCGCCGCTCCTCGCCGTTGAACAGCCACCAGTCCAGCGACCCGTGCTCCAAGAACGGGTAGACCAGGTACTGGCTGCCGCCCCCGCGCAGGAGGCAGTACCCGAGGAGGCGCACCAGGCTGCGGTGGTGCACGCTTGCGACGATGGAGACCTCTCTCAGGAAGACAGCCTCGCCGACGGGCTTGTCGCTGGTGATCCGCTTGACGGCGACCAGCGTGCCGTCGTCGAGGAGGCCTCGGAAGACTTCGCCGGAGCCGCCGCGCCCCAACATGGTCCCGAAGTCTCCGGTCACGGCTCGGATCTCGTCGTACGAGAACTTCCGCGGCAGCTCCTCGATGTGGAACGTGGTCTGCTGCACCGGATTACTACACCCTGTTTCTTCTCTCAGCACCGGCAGCTCAAGTGGCGCGTCGGCATCAACCTCTGCAGCTGCGCCATGAGAACGAAGCTTCCATATGCAGTATACCGTTAGAGCCAGGAGATTGCAGAAGGACATGATAGCTACGGTAGCATTGCTGCGCTTGGCACTGGCAGCTGATAAGACGATGACTGCTGCAAGCAGCGAAAGAAATATTCCGGAAAGAGCCCTTTCCTTCCGATTCGATTGGGTGAAAGTGTATAGGCAAGCAATGGCAGCGTAGCACACAGATTCAAGAGCAATCTTGGAACTTAAGCTAAAAATACCAGAACCAAGAAGAATCAAAATGAAAATGATAAAGACGACAACCAACAAGGGATGTGAAAGCCACTTCAATATCTTGCACAAGGCAGAGGCAAAGGCACAACAGCATCCTCGATCTCGAGGAGCAACAACAACTCTGCAGCATCCTCGATCTCGAGGAGGAGCAACAACAACTCTGGAGGTGTTTGGGAACACCGTGCTAAACTGTCATATCGGATGTTTGGATACTAATTAGGAGTATTAAACATAGTCTAATTATGCACAGATGGAGTCTAATTCGTGAGACGCCTATTAAACCTAATTAGGCCATGATTTGACAATGTGATGCTACACTAACCATTTGCTAATGATGGATTAATTAGCCTTAATAGATTCGTCTCGCGAATTAGACTCCATCTGTGCAATTAGTTTTGTAATTAGCTCATGTTTAGTCCTTCTAATTAGTATCCGAACATCCGATGTGACACTGCTAAAGTTTAGCACCTCGTATCCAAACACCCCAGAGTCATGTATACGCATGCCCTGTGCACTCGAAAAAGAAGCAGTTACATGAATGGCGGCTCAACTCTTCAACTTACGGCCTCAGTTTTGAGGAGGACAACCACAAGAAACAAGCTTTTCTGATCCCTCGCAACGGGGTGTGTGAAAACAATCGTCTAATGTCGTCTATGGCACGAATAGAAGTGCGAAGGTTTAAGTTTAATCTGACTACCAACCTTCTTGAAAATGCTGTTGCTTCCTGCAGTAATAGAGAGGCTTAATCTGACTAGGTAGTCTCAATAAGTATACACATTTTGCAACCAACTTGGGAGAGAAATGTGCCTAAATTTCTCAATGCATGAGGTATATATAGCCGTCATGGGAAAGCTACTTCCTACTTATATAAGCTAACACGAGTGGCATATTGTGAAGCTATAAAGAATCTCCTATAGACAAAACAAGTATACCAAAATGACAGGTAATGATAGAGTAAGTTTACATCTTACATTTGTGTACTCTGATACTCTCAATGGAGTCAAATCTTAGCCTAGTCTACTAAAACTGAGGCTGGCAACACGACGCTAACCAAGGCGTGCCTGTAGTCTAAAATATCAATTTCGTGTAACATTTACAATCCTTGGGGGTTATTCGAGTGCTACGATGAATCTTATCCATATACTTCATAACTTTTAGAAATATTCACACATTTGTTTCTATTGTAGACCCATTCAGCTGCACAGATATTATTCTACTTTTACTATATGTTCAGGTCAACGCATAAGAGTAATATACTCCTTACATATATGAACATAAAGGAGAACTGTGTCACAAGATACTAACCAACTGGAAGGTTTTTTTTTTAAGTAGTTGAACATTAATCTGACTTCTCAGCCTAGACCAAGTCCAGGTGAAGGTAACTCAATCACAGAAAATATAAACTGAAGGTGGTGATTGCTTAACCACAGATGTGATACTCCACAGAATTGAACAAAGGACAGATGCAGTCCTAATGTTTTCTTTCAACTGTCTTACGGTATTTATAAATCCCAATATATAACCTTCTGTATAAAGAGGTGGAGGGGGTTCCTATCAACAAGTAATCTTATGATAAATATCAGACGGAAACTGCTACTACCTGGCCTAGTAGGAACAGTACGTCCTGCGTGCGAATGAGTCCACTCAAGCACACAGCTGCATCTGGCACTACAATAGTAAACAACATGCTGAAGTCTAAGAAATTTTTTATGATAATAGTCCACAGCATACATTAGACAACAGCCATCATTGTTACAGATATACACTCTGATTTAAAATGCAAAGTTTAACCTGGGTCATTTGGGCCACTGCTGCTGCACTATTCAGGTCCACTTCAGTTATCAGACTCTTCCGAGTCGCTTCTCTCAGGTTCAGCTTCCTCGCCATTTGCAGCTGGCTCTTGAACATCAGGCTGCTTGGGTGCACGGGCTACTGGAGGTTTCTTACGCTCACCACCTTCCTCACCTCCTATTACACTGGCATTCTGGTCTATTGACAAGTTAAGGAACAATGCATATTGACTGATAGATATAACAGAGTAACATCCTTTGATGTATATATGACAGAGTCCTTCAACCTAACCACACGCAGTCATAAAAACTAGTGGTCAATACAACTACGACATTTTTATTATGAATGTAAATAATCTTGATGGATGTCAATTTAAAAATCCAATTCAGAGGTAAAACTGGTGGTGCAGCATAGCCTTCAAACATCTGTATGAAACTACAATAATGGCAAGATTCAAAGAATGACATAATTATCCTTGTCAAAGAGGGAGGGAACTCAATGTAGAAGAACCATTTGTCAACTATCGTTAGTACAAAAAAAATAGTGAGAAAGCCTACGAACAAAAGAAATTATGCACCATTTTATTCAGCTGCTAGACCACAATACATGCTACCATTTAGCGAATCAAACCAACCAAAAGGATACTGACAGATACTCCATGCATAATATTGATGAGATGCTTCTCAACTTGGTTAACCAGCTCTGCCTGCAAAATTGTGTAAGAAAGAATCATGGTTCTGCCTAAAAAAGGTCCATGAACATAAAACCTGGACAATGAACAGTGCTAGAGGGCAATTGATTTTAATACATTCAAGTCTGGTTCTCTGCGGAAACGGCGTCTGCGTGCATCCCTCATTGGAGGAGTAAGCCCATGCTTGTATTCAACTCCCTCTGGAGCAGGGTCATTTTCTTCTCTTACCATAATCATCTGTTTCAATCTGTGTTTCATCAGATGATTTTAAGATATGGCAGGCGACATACAGTAAACGTGCACTTTTACCTGACCAATATCAGCAGTTTTAATTAGTACAGAGTCATCATAAGTCTTGTATGACTCCACCACCGCAGGTAAATCCAAGAGAGATGCAGGAAACCTTTCATTGTCAATCATAAATGTACCATTTCTTCCATCCTCTGTAGGAAGAAATATATCATCAATCCACAAGGCGACAAAAGTTCCAAAGTTCAGTTTTTGAAGAAACATCTAGTATAATCTAGTTCAAGTTGCATGCTCAGAAATAAGAGGGACTGTAGTGTTGTTCCATCACTGAATGAGCACCAATGCACAAAGTGAATGTCGTATCAAATGAATCATATTACTTGTGTCCAAGGTAAAACTTTTTTAATAAGCGCTTAGCATGGCCACTGTGAGATGGGTTCACCCCTTTGGAGTTGTACATTTATTGACCTTAGTTATTTCTAGCAATCAAGTTATTTCATGATTTCATCTAGATCAGAGATTGTGCTACATGAAGCATATGTGCCAAGTAAAGCAATTGGATGGCAGAACAGTTGGCTCAGATCAGAATGGAAAACTTGGAATGTTTTGCTTCGCTTTGGTCGTTAATTATACTCATACTGACCCTACTACTCTGATGGACTGAAGAACGTCCCTAGGCTCTTTGGGAAAATTCCAAATGAACAATCTCTTAAATGCATGTGCAAGCTGATCCATGGGAAGTTAATAAATCCAACACCAATTGAACAATACGCTAACATCACACTTCAACATATCAACGCATAATCTGGAGCAAGAAAAATAACCTTCCTCGTAACCTAAGCCACCTGGCAGCAGGGGCACATGGTACTGTGTGATCTCCATATGCTAATTATGCACCAGAGGGCCGGTTCCATCTAGTGCGAAGAACGGAACAGTTAGTGGTGCTAAGCATTCTCAGGGCAGGAACCCAGCACACCCAAGACCGACACCCCGCACGCGGTGGCAATCTGGACCAAAAGCTACCAGCCTAGAAGCCTACCGCCGATTTACACCCTCACGCCTTCCCGCACGGCTCCATGGAAGCCCCCAGCGCACCTGACCAGACTTGCGCGTTCCGTCTAACAGCCTACGGGCATGTAATCCCAGAAGCGAATCCATGGATCGTAGTTCTCAACGAAGCTGCCAGCCTAGTGCACG
This sequence comes from Setaria italica, assembly GCF_000263155.2. Taxonomy (NCBI): domain Eukaryota; kingdom Viridiplantae; phylum Streptophyta; class Magnoliopsida; order Poales; family Poaceae; genus Setaria; species Setaria italica. The sequence goes on along the minus strand of NC_028454.1, from coordinate 30,705,414 downwards.
ACACGGTAGGTTGTTTTCCCACGGATACAGTTGAATTCGAGGGATTCGAGGGAGAGAGACGGGGGGCGCCGCTGACCTGAGAAGGAGAGGTCGAGGGAGGCGTCGTCAGGGTTGGAGGAGGAGGCGGCGGATTCGTTCATGAGGCGCTCGATCCGCTCCGCCACGGACGGCGGCACGCGGAGGATGAACTGCTCCTCCATCGCAGCTCCAATTCCACCGGGGACGGGGGGAATCGAAGAGACTGTCTCCGACTTCAGGCCAGCGTTCGCTGGGCTGAATCGCGCGGAGGACAGGGCCAAATCCCCCAACACCCCCCCTTGCGGCGTTTTATCGTTCGGGGCGAAACTGGAGAGTTCCGTTCCCCCACGTCCGCTTGCCGTCTTGCCGACCCTTTGGCCCTGATCTAGGAAACTGACTAGTGGGACCAACTGACTAGTGGGACCCTCTGACTGGCGACCTCACTGCTTTTCGGCGCCTGACATTTAAACTCTTCAAAAAAAACTGGAATAACTTATAAATTGGAACGGAAAAAATATTTTTTTATTTGCTATATACCGTGTCCGGCTACTCTGCTCTACTACGAAATATTTTTCTTCCAACCAATGTTCACCCACCTTTTTAATGCTGATGAGACTGCAATGAATTTGGAGATTTTGAGTTAAGGATGATGATTTAGGATTGGGGATCTTGAGGCTTTTTTTTTTAAAGAAGGATCTTGAGGCTTTAGAGGGGTTCAATTGTTTACTACTCCAATTAGTTGGACCGCCAGTTCGTAGCAAACATACGTGTCCAGTAGGTGGCAGGGACATCACCGTTGAGGATGATGAAAGATGTCTAACGGGAAGGGTTAGAGTAATGATAGACTTGCTCCCGTGGCTCCTGTGGGGATTGGGGACTTGCTTTGGCCTTTGGGCACCATGCCACCATGGCGAGAGGGAGAAGGCCGAAAGTAGAAGAAAGAAGCACCATGCCACCGTTTGATGATAATTTTATGTTATGAGGAAACGGGATCTTGCTGAAAAATTTTACCAAACATGGGTTGGCTCCTGTAAAGGCACATTTCTTCCGTTTATACCATCATGAGTCATCTAGGGTAGGGGTACCAAAGCTTTGAGAAAATTCCCTTTTGACACTGAAAAAATGAGTGATTCTTTCCTTGATCCTTAAAAGTTTGAACTTCCTTATTTGACACCATGTGTGAATTGTATTCCTAAAATGACACTCCTGTCAATTCTGTTAGTAATTTCCGTTAACCCTTGTGTTTGACACGTGTTGACCAAAATGCCCCTGGTTATGTGTGTTGAATGAACGAACAAAAACGTTCCTACCCTGGTACCCCCGGTGTCTGCCTCCTCGCGCTCTCCCTCTCGCGAATTCGATCCAGCCCAGGCATGCAATAGCAGCACAAGCAGGCCAGGTAGGCATGGCCCCAAAATGCGCTCAGGGGATGCGCAGTCGATGGAGGGTGCGGCTCCTGCCGTCGAAGCTGCACAGCGGCGGCGTCGCGGCGACAACGGTTATGGACGGCGAGAGAGCGAAGGGTGCTGGTGCGCGTGACAACTGACAACCTCGCTTGCTAATCCTCCTCGCCAGTCAACAGGCACCGCTTGATCCAGCCATGGCCTTTGGCACCGTACCACCTCGCCCGCCTTGCTGGCGCTCGCCGTCCTCTCGTGCCTGCATCTTGCGATCTCATCCTCCCAGACGCGTCCCATCTCCCACGGTAGTGTCATTTTAGGAACCAAATTTGGGACTATAGGAACCAAATTTGGGACTAGTGTCAAATAGGGAAGTTCAAATTTTCGAAGATCAGGGAAGGAACCCCTCATTTCTTCGGCATCGAATATGGAATTTTCTCCAAAGTTTTCCCTTGCATGGCACAAAGGGTAATCTTTCTGGAACTGTACAAGACCGAGGACCAGCGATCGGTACGGCGATGCACATTTTACTGCGAGATTTAGCTTTTAGCGCATAGAGGAAACTCAATCAGCAGTATCACACTATTTACGTACTACCAAGGATATCACACTCCGCCAAACAGCACACATGGCTTTTCACTCTGCTCATCCCTTTTGCGTTTTGCGTTTTCTGCCACGGTTTTTAAGATCGCAATTCAGAAGAGCAACAGGAAGGCACAAAATCGCACGCAGAAATATGTGACGACAGAACTGTATTACTCGAAAGGAGCCGGTTCAGTCACCAACAAACCTCGGCAACATCGGATAGAAATTTCATAACTCATTCTCATCAGATACATCAAGAGAACATCCAGCTTCCTAAAATCTAAGGATGAACCACTATGGGTTCTTATAAAAAGTTCACTCGCACATCATCGACAAGGGCCATGATATTATCTACTCGATCAGGTCATCATCGTCATCTGGCAGGGGTTGCGCGGCGGCCGCAGCAAGCTCAGCTTCATGCCTGCGATCATGCGGGGAAATGACATTAGAAATGCAGGCCAAAATTGCTATCACAGAATAGTTCTTGCCAAGTTGAACAAATGATGGTTATGGTGCGAGTTGTGTTTTTCCACATAAAACTCTCCTCCAAATCCTACCATTAGGATTTGTATACTAGTTTCAGGACAACATTTGAAAATCTAGTGAATTTTCTGCTGTTGCTGGATATCAAATAAAGAGATCAAAGCACTCACTGTTGTTGCATGGCCATATCAATCTGCACTTCTGGTGGCTTCAGAGCAACAGCCTCGACAAAGTGAAGGTTCTGGTCCCTAAATATATATTCACCAGTAACAAGTTAGCAAGGCCAAAGAGCTGGTTATTACATATATGAGGAAGACAACAAAATAAAAGCAAGTGGAGAGGTGATCAAGTATCTAATTACCCTGCCAGCTTCCTAGCGAGGTAAAGGAAGGGCTTCTCAAAGTTGTAATTGCTCTTGGCAGAAATCTCATAGTACTGCAAGTTCTTCTTCCTGTGGAATGTAACTTGCTTGGCTTTGACTTGCCTGTTCTTCACGTCAACCTTGTTACCACAGAGGACAATGGGAATGTTCTCACACACCCTGCAATCAAAAAATCAAATATTTAGCAAAGCTCCCAACATAATCAATGCATAACCTTACTGAATTTTATACTGAAAAATAAACTCATTCAAATAAATTATACTGATAAACTAACCTGCACAAGTCCCTGTGCCATGTTGGTACATTCTTGTATGTCAGCCTTGAAGTGACATCAAACATGATGATGGCACACTGGCCATGGATACTGCAGGACCGTTGAAATTTAATTAATGTTAGACAAGCCCAACGAAACATGAACCAAAACTCAATAAACATCACACCAATAACAGAAGATTGGTTGAGATTCGAAAATTACCAACAGGAAAAAAAATCAAAACATAATATACCATTAAGACATTTTGGAAATTTTGTATTCGACAAAGAAATCAGCACATGCTATTGGCTACCTGAATCCTAACCCACGAGCTGTGGATCTCAATGTGTGGGACACTAATGTGCAACTGTACACACAAATATACAAACTAGAAAACCATCCATAAATCAGCATTCCAATCTTGCCATATTTGCAGAAGAATATGAGAAAAATGCATTATATGCCAAAATTGCGACCAAAACAGAAGAATGCCTGACTACATGTGGTTGAATGCTCTAGTCTTCATAATGAGTATTTGCAGGCTGGAACAGCTACAAATATATTATGTAAAGATAATCTCATAAAACAAGGAATGGAGTCACACAAAGATTCACATGCTTTATATGTATGAACACTATCTCATTTTCAATCAACAATGAGTATTGGCATGCTGAAACTACTACAAAATTCATTGTTACAAACATAATTTCATAAAACAAGGAATGATGTCACACAAAGCTTCACAACACTATCTCACTTTCAATCAACTTCTAACCCAGATAAACTTGATGAAATATGTATTTATCACTTACTAGTAGCCATCTCTGAGACCACCAAACTTTTCTTGCCCAGCAGTGTCCCAGCAATAGAAGCGGATTTTACCACAGTTGGTGCTAAAATCCAGTGGGTGAACTTCAACACCAATGGTGGCTGCAATGAATAACAACCAAATTGGTATGAGCAAGTCTGATCTTCTGCAAGCAAATAACTAGAACAGAACCATGGTATGACACTTACGCTCATATTTCTTCTCAAACTCCCCAGTAAGATGCCTTTTCACAAATGTGGTTTTCCCTGCAGGAAACATAAAGCAATGAGACATTAACAACAATGGCGGAAAGGCACTTAAATAAATTAAAACAAAGGCACATGTTTGGCAACATTTTATAGATAAATACAGAAGTGGAATACAACAAGTCAAGGAATGTAAGAAACATTTGAAAATTGCAACCATTGAGAGGAGGGCCATCACACTAGGATCGAAAACCTTAGTAGCGTGTCAGCAGTCAGCATCCAGTGCACCTGAGCACTCAAGATTGACCATAGATTTCTGATCACATAGGCATACGTCCATACCTTATACCAGCAGGAAAATGTCATCCACCACAACACTAGTGTAAGTTCACAAAGGAAAACTTCTTTCAGATTGAAAAAAATCTAGTTTATTACTAGTTTTTGATAAGATGCACAATCCACTACAACTTTCCGTTTTCATACACTCTGGATCAAAACACAAACACTTTGCCCACCATCAACCAGAACTTTCCATTTTTATTCCGGAACCTCATGCCTTTTTTATACTACATAGTAAGTACTCAAATACCAATTGGCAAGTTTTTATTTAGGACACTAAAAAAAATGTTAGAAACAGAGCAACCTAACAGTTCTTTGTACAGAGAGTTCAGCGGTGTTAAGCAGGTCCTTGATTAACATAGAAGATAATAGTTGGCATAAGATTAGTATTAGTGAAATACTAACTGCCAAGGGAGAACTTCTTAGCATCAATGCCTGACGACAATAAAATAGATCTCCGCATGTGCTGAAATCTAACGATTCCCCACCATCTAAAACCTAAAGACGCTTGAACCCCAAATCACCTTACGACCCACCCATTCACATGCGCCTCCAGCCGGAGAAAAATCGTTACCCGGTTCGCCGGATCTCGCGGAAACCGAGCCGCACGGATCAGAGGCCACACCTCCCAATGTCCCGGAACGAATAATCAAAAATCATGTAAGGCGGAGGAAAGGACGGAGAAAATCACCAGTTCCACCGTCGCCAACGATGACGAGCTTGAAGCTGGGGTAATCCACAACCTGCTGATTCGGCAACGCCTGAAAAAGACCACAAAACAAAAACACACACAGATCAATCAGACGACCTGGCTCCTAACCAGAATACCTCAGGATCTCCGTCGGAGAACACCGAGCGGATACTCGTTAGACCGCGGGCGAACGTGCTCACCATTTCCGCGACGCGCGAGAGGGGAACGCGGGTTTGGGGATGGGGAACGGCCGAACGGGGCGGCGACGAAGACGAGAGAGGCGTCTAGAGAGTTCGAAACGGACTTGTGAAGTCGGGGAGCGTCTTCGATGGACCTGGATGGAGAGGGGCCGCCGCGGAGGCTTTTATAACGGGGGAAACGCGTTTCTCTTTTGCTTTTTTCGGGGAGCGCGGTGCGGGTGCGGCCCGTGTATGTATATGGGTTAGCTTTGGATGGACGCAGGGATCGGGTGCCGTTGGATCCCGTCGGCGGGTGGAGGAGGGCGTGGATCCGGGGGGCGCGCGTCGCTAGCTTTCCGCCCACGCGAGGTATCCGGCCGGGCTGGTTGTGCTGGGCCCCGCCAGGGTTTCGGCCTGCGCGCGAACGGTCGCCTCCGTGTCTGTCGCTACGCCAACGGACACCTGCAACTCTGCAAGGCGCAGGCGGAGATGCCTCGTCGCGTGTTGACCGTTCCGCGCCGAGTGGCCGCCGTGGTGCGAGAGCTGGGGATCTTTCTAGAACGGCTCGTGGCCTGGAGCAGGCGATGTTCTTCTGCGGACGGGCTTTGGGCTTGGGTCTCTCTCGTGGGGCAAACTGGCACAGGCCGTCGTGGGCTCGTGGCGGCGGCCTCGCACGAGCGCCGGAATCCGTGGACGAGTCGCGTATACGCTATTTCGCTATCGCAGCGCTATTTAGCGCTATAGTAGCAATAGCGCCTATAGTGGTAAAAACAGCCATACCGCTATAGCCGCTACTTGGAACATTGCTACGGCCACGGGCAATCATGGCTGCTGGGCTGCGGTCGCGGCGTTGGTCACTTGGTCGCATGGTGAGGGAGGGGTGCGGGAAGGACGCCCGAATTTTTTATTTTTTAGCTTTTCTTAGATACTCACAAATACGTCCCTCGAGGTATCCTTTTAAAATATAAACCCTGAGCTCGGCACCATGACTGTTGGCACCGAGGAAACACGTTTCGGCGCCATTCCCGAGGTCTTGGCGAGACGTTGGATGTGGCGTCGACGTGGACAAGGCCTCAGCGCCATAGATCTTGGTGCCGAGCTGTTACCGGGCGTTTGAAATGAAATAAGTATAATTGTTCCGAGGAGCATGCAACAACTACACTGCGGTTCAACTGGTTAGAATGTGCGTGTCTAAAGCCAAAGGCTTAGTTTGAACCCAACACTGAATCTTTTTTGCTACATTTTTGTAAGCTCATTGAGATACAATTTTTTGCTGCATTTTTGCTACGCAAAAAAAGATTCAGCGTGATTACTTTGATTAGAGGCTGTCACGATGAGCCAGGGTGGACGAGCAAGCTGCCAAGAAAGAAATCAGCGACGTGTGCATTGACCCTGCCCAACTGAATCGCAAGCGAGGGGCCGGTCCCGGACAGCAAGAGCAAACACGGGCGGAAAACGAATCGCTCGCTGCGGACTGCGCAAAAAATGTATCTCAATGGGCTTAAAAAATGTAGAAAAAAAATTTGGCGCTCGTGTTCGAATTCAGGCCTTTGACTTAAGATGCGCGCGTCCTAACTAGCTGAACCGTAGTGTAGTTGTCGCATGTTCCTCAAAACAATTATACTTGTTTCATTTCAAACGCCAAGAGCTAGGGTAACAACTCGACGCCAAGATCAATGGCGTCGAGGCCTTATCCATGTCGGGGCCACATCCGACGCCTCGCCAAGACCTCGGCGCCGAGACGTGTTTCCTCGGCGCCATCAGGCATGGCGCCGAGTACAGGGTCTATATTTTGAAACGATAAAAAAAAAGCTAAAAAAAAGTAGGGGAAGGACGCGCGTATCGCCGCTAACCAAGCGATTTTTTCTTTGGGCCGTATGTTTTTTTAGATGTGTGGCAAGCGTGATTCGGTCGAAACTAGAGGTCCAACCTCCCTAGCCCACCTGAACGAACTCTGGTCCAGCCAGCACGCGAGCGCGAAACTGGCCGTTTGTGTGCGAAGTTCTTGGCCTGGCACACCCGGGCAAAACGGGCTTGAGTGGCCCAAAACATGCGTTTTCTTTTGGAGTCTTGCCACGTGTATGGGCTATTTGGAGCCCACCCATGTTCTCTTTATGGCTGGGCCAACCCCGCCTGTGGTAGATATCTCGAGGATAACTCTGCCAAGTCCTCTGTGCTGCTGCCCGTCTCCTGTGACTCTGCACGATTAGCTATTTTTGGCTGTTCTTCTTCCCTCGTAGCATCCGGCCACAGCATCACACAACTTGGTAACTGTAGCTGCACGCAGGCACGCAGCATCTGGTACCCTCCATCACCGTAGCTTAATATTCCAGCTACGTCGATGGCGCTAGAGTGGGCAGTCGGCGGAGGGCAACAGCTGAATAATCCATCGTTACGTTACGTTACGTTTGACATGAATGGGGAGCACCGTATAAAATTTCAAACCGGCGCGTCTTCTTTTTGTACCGCCAATAATGCGCAACTTGCTCTCCGTATATTTTCCGTTGGTAGCGGACTATCGTTGGCAACTTGGCAAGTGGGTTACCCTAAATATACACTCAAGCCGAATTGACACACAGGAACATTTTATTGTTAGCTTCTATTCCAACAAGATCATCATCACGATACCTGTCAGTACTTCTTTCCGGAATGCCTCGTGGCCCACTCACTGGTCGGAGGACGTGGAGTATGGGCGAGAGCGACGATGGGAGCGACCAAACAATCTGTCCGCCACCCGACCCGGAAAAATCAGGCTTCCCCAAACGTGCTGCGGCGTCGTAGCCCTCGGCATCGCAACGTGCTACTGGCTGCTGCTACTACGACGACCTAGTCGACGCCGACGGGTAGCTTAGGGCGTGTTTGAATCTCACGTGCTAAAATTTAGCACCTATCACATCGAATGTTTAGATACTAATTAGAAGTATTAAATATAGACTAATTACAGAACTAATTGCACGGATGATGGATTACAAAACATAGTCTAATTAGGAGTATTAAACATAAACTAATTATAAAATATAGTCTAATTCACGAGACGAATCTATTAAGCCTAATTAGTCAATGATTTGATAATGTGTTGCTACAGTAACCATTTGCTAATGATGGGTTATTAGCGATTCGTCTGGCGAATTAGCCTAGGGGTTCTGCAATTAGTTTTATAATTAGCTCATGTTTAGTCCTCCTAATTAACATCCGATGTGACACGATTAAAGTTTAGCACCTGTTAGGGGGTGTTTGGGAGGAGGAGGCTAAACTTTAGTCCTGTCACATCGGATGTTCGGATACTAATTAGGAGGACTAAACATAAGCTAATTACAGAACCTCTAGGCTAAATCACGAGACGAATCTATTAAGCCTAATTAATCCATCATTAGTGAATGGTTACTGTAGCACCACATTGTCAAATCATGAACTAATTAGACTTAATAGATTCGTCTCACAATTTAGCCTAGGGGTTATGTAATTAGTTTTGTAATTAGTCTAGGTTTAATACTCCTAATTAGTGTCTAAACATTCCCGATGTGATGGGGGTTAAAATGTAACTCCCTCCTCCCAAACACCGAACCCACCACCACCCATTCGGTCTCGTCTTAGGATTCGGTTCGCACATGCATGGACAAATCCGTGAAGAGGAGGAAGGAACCTACTTTTGGAGGTTGGTACGGGGACTGTTCCGGAGGCTGGAATAGCATCTCTGGCTGACTGGCTACCTAGGAAGGTCGGCAGGCCTGAGCTTGACCGCGTGTCAGGCGTGCTCATCAAACTGTTCATGTCGTTGACACCGATCCATCTCCCACGAAAACGACCTGCAGAGACGGCGCTGTGAAACAATATTAACGGTCGGTTTCCACGTCATGCCTGCCCGGGTGCCCGCCACCCAGCGCTCGCCGTCCTCATCCCCGGGGCCGCCCAATTCGTCAACGGGAGTAGTTAGCTGCACAAACATGCTTCTGATCATCTCCTTTCGCCTCATATTTTCACAGTACTACCTACCTCTGTTAGTGAATAGTTGACATTTCCGACCACAGATTTGCACGAGAAGCAGACCAAAACTAACTTTTGTTAGAAACGTCATGTAAAGAAAAATGGAGAGAGTATATATATGAGCATTATCCCTTCATACGTACTCGCCTATGTTACCAACGATAGACAATATAAACGACGAAGAATAGCAGATCTAACACAGAAGATACGAGATTTTAACGTGGAACACCCTTCCAAGGAGGAAGAGAAAAAATCACGGGTGCTAGCCAGCAAATCTTCACTATATTGGGTGAGGTTACAAACGTCGGAGATTTACAACCTTTCGACTCATCTCAAACCGGCGGCTTACACGAGGTACATAAAGAGGTCAAACCCTAATAGGTGATGATCCGTACCGCGACGATGGAGGGGGGCTTTGCCCCCCACACCCTCCCAGGCGTCCCCAGGTGCGGTACGGCAACACGATAGGCGTTGCTTCGCTCCATCCGAAGTCAGCCTTTATCTTTATATAACTAAATTTGGATCATAACTCAACAGCATGCTCTTCATTTATGGCCACTTTTGGATCTTTTGCAGATTTGCAATAATAGTAATCACTTGGATAACCAACTCCAGCTCGATCGAGGCCGTATTATATATCCAATAAAGGTGTTTGGATCCATGGATTAATTTTTAGTTCGGGTCATATCAGATATTTGATACCAATTAGAAGGATTAAACGTGAACTAATTATAAAACTAATTGCATAAACCGTGGCTAATTCGCGAGACGAATCTATTAAGCCTAATTAATCCATAATTAGCGCATATTTATTGTAGCAACACATGGTCAAATCATGGACTAATTAGACTTAATAGATTCGTCTCGCGAATTAGCCACGGCTTATGCAATTGGTTTTGTAATTAACCTATATTTATTAATTAAATATTTAATGTGATAGGGACTAAACTTTAGTCCCGAAACCAAACACGCATGAGCTGTACTACTGTACACATACTGCCCGGCGTTGATTTCTGACAATAATTTCATTTTGCAGATCGAGGCAAGCTACCTGGGCCACAAGATCCCGAGGGGACTTCTTCGCTGATTTTTGTAATGACGAGCGGACGCAAATTCAACTTGACATGTGGCAACGAAATGATGGAAGAGACCGAGAAGGTGCCTGCCTCGCTCCCTCTCGGTCCCTCGCATGCACGCCGGCCCTACCAGCAGCAGCAAGTCCACACATGCCTTTCCATCCTTTTTGGCCCTAGTGATGACCGGGCAGCCATTCGCCTCATCCAGCCCCGCCATCGCCTCGATCGATCGATCCAAGTAGTATTACATCTTGCTTGACCATCTTTACGACTTTATGTAGACAACAAAAAATGTTGTGGCTGCCACCTCAAATCTCGATCCTTTTCCTTGACCCCTGCCAAGCTAATTTGACACGGTTGCCAAGCTAAAATGGAGGTATGTATAGGCTCTGCAAACTTATCTGAAGAAAAGGAATATTTTCCTTTTGAAGATGTAAATGCTTTATCAGTTTAATTATGTGAGTCAATCAGTCATGAAAAATAATCTTGATATCCGTGCATATATTAGTGTGATGAGGTATATGTTTCGATGTTACTTGCTTGTTTATGTTCAAATTGGTACGATGGGATTTTTCAAAAGATAAAATAGAAACAATATGATGGGATAACAAGCAGTACGGTATATATGGAGAAGGCATCAGACGAGTCAACCAACCTTGCACTACGTAGCAAAGCAGCAGATCGATGGAGAGACGCTGCAGCTCACTCTCACGCATGCTAGATCGAGTTAATTATCGCGAGGTCCATCGATGGAGGTCAGTATCACCGTGACCTGCATATGAGAGATGGAGTTTGACTTTCTAAAAGAAGTAAAAAATGGCCGGGTGTGATTGGAACAGAAAGCATAAACACCTCCCTATCGAGCTGCACGCGTACGGAGCTAAACGTCATCTTACGTAGTGTTTACTGTTATAGAACTGCTACAACCATCCCTAGAGGAGTAAGATTGAGAGGGAAATAAAGGTTTGTCGACAGGGGCAGGTTGGCCCTTGCACGCGACAGAGGGCGGTCTCACGTAGAAAGAACCAGTCAAGATGAAACAGAGAAATAAAGGCGAGGAGGTTCAGAGTAGCTTATTAAAACACTAGGAATTTTACCAGGCATAATTTGAGTTTTGCAGATAACAAGAAAAAATTTACCACACCATGTTAAGGGACTAATAACAGATATGTGGCATTCTTGGATATATTATTATTATATGAACTTTGCTAGACATCGATCTTATGACAGATTCCTATGGAAAAATCTGCCAAAACTTTTCACCATTGGGTTTTATTGGAGATTATCTGTGCCCTTTTTCACCAGCGAGCTTCTTATTGTTTCCGACTAATTTAGAAATTCGGGTTTGATGCATTTTGTTGTAAAAGCGATGATCGACGGGAGGAGTTGCCATTAGCCACAGACCATTGAGGTTTATTGTTGGTTGGATGGGGGATTTTCAGAGATGTAGTACTCGGAGTGAATATCCATGATGAGTTGACCTGCACAAAAGTGTATGTACGTTAGCTACATTTGGAATTATACTTTGCCGCCCATCCAGCAGTTACTCTTAGGGAAAGCTCCTTCAGTACCGGTTCCTAACCTCCTTTAGTACAGGTTGTGCTACTTCAGTATTAAAGAGGCCCCCATTTAGTACCGGGTGAAATAACCGGTACTAAGGCGGAGGAGATCCTTTAGTACCGGTTGGGCTCCAACCGGTACTAAAGGTCACCTATTAGTACTGGGTGGAGTCTCTACCCGATATTAAAGGCTCTCAGTCACATTAGTACCGGGTGGGAGCTCCCACCCGGTACTAATGAGGCTCCACCCGGTACCAAAGGGGGTCACAGGAGGCTCCCGAGTAGACCCGGTACTAATGCTCATATTAGTACCGGGTCAAAAACTAACTCGTACTATGGAAGGACCAATGCTCAGTTTTGCAGGAGTGAGGACGGCAATGATGCCACGAGGGACATGATTTGCCTCCGTGCACATAACCAGCCGGACATGACCGTCCGATTCGTCAACGAGAGCTGCACGTTCTTCTACTTTTTATTAAGCCAAATCCTTCATGCGTACACGTATGACGGTATGACGCATGGACGTGGAGCTGCTCCTTATATTTTTCCTGCGCTTTTCCCCCGCTTTTTTATTGGAATAAATAACGCCTGGATACATTATTACTAATTTAAGCTTGGTCAAGGCCCAATCATCGAGATGGTTTTAACACTATCGCAGAAGACTAGAGGCATGGCCACACGATTCAAATGCATGGGACCTGTACAATACTTTATATTCAACTTGGAATGGCAATATCTTAAGGGAAGAGGCCAAGAGGCCGAGGGTCCCTCTCTTGCTACACGCCTACGAACATGCCTTTCAGTTCCATCCTTTTAGCGATGATTGAGCAGCCAAACATTATTCGCTTTATGCCTTTATCTATGCCAGTCCCCCCCTCGATGGACACGTCTAGTTTGACAACAATTCAGGAGCAAATATGCCACATATAGGCATTGGTGGTACTAACTTTATTTCATTTTCGATCCTTGACGCCTAATTCGACGTTCCTAGAGCTGGTGAAGAAATCTCTCTCGATCGATAGAGCGATTCCTTTGGTCGTGTGTGCATTGTTCTTGGTTATCTGGACAGTTCGGATGCTATTATACGTGATAAGCGAGGAGCTAGCGTAATTCGTAGAGACTGATCCGAAGATCAAAAGGAATAACTTTTGGAAGATGTGAACTTCCTGGCCCTCCCAATATCATGCAAATGCTTTTCAGGATCATGTAAAGTGTGGTATGCATCACTAGTTGCTCGTAGGAATATAAATGGTTATATATATTCGGCTATGATAAGATAAGGAGAATGCACCAGTCATCTTCAAACAGCATAGCTAATCTTAGTTCCTAACCTAGTTGTCGTTTTGGTATATGTACATCCAAAATCTATGGAGTGCCTGTGTCATGATTTTAGGTGTATTCGTGTGTCCATTTGATAACAAGGGTATAATGTCTAAATGATGATGTGCTTATATATATTATTCCTTCCTTCTTCCTCACATTTTTCTCCTTTTTGGAATTCCTAATATGCCTCCATATATGGTGTCGACAAACCATATTCTTGTTGTGGGGTCTTTTTGACTATTGCCTCATTATACGTGATAGCATACTTGACACGTTACTCTACCACCTTAAGATGACAATGACGTACGTGACATTAAAAGCTCATGGTTAGTTTCGGGGTAGAGGAGCTGTGGGGGTGTTGGTGGAACAAATGCGGACATGGTGGTGACTTTGATGGCATCACCAGATAAGGGCGGTGGATTGGATGTTGCGACACGCATGATAGAGTTGTGTTTGGTGGAGCCCGAGTAGTAGTATTTGGGAAGTGTTGGTTGTGTGGCGAGGCATCAAGAAACCCTCAGCAGTCATGAGAAGTAATGGATAGCTAACGCTACTAGCAGCGAAAAGGGAAAAACCCTCCACGGTGATGGATTTGTTACGATATACTCCCCCCTTCCAAATTGTAGGTCGTTCTAGCTTTTCTAGATTCATAGATATCATTATGCATCTAAACATACACTATATCTAAGTGTATAACAAAAATTATGCACCTAAAAAAGTCAAAACAACCTACAATTTGGAACGGAGGGAATATATAATATGCTACACAACAAATCAATAATAGCACTTCAAAATAAAATAGAATGCGGTAGTAGTACTAGGAATGGCTTTCGTGTCCAACAAATTATGAGATTACCTAGAGATATAATGGAATTACATCCCAGGAGCAAGATAAGCACAACCACCTACAAAGGCAAAACAATCACCATAGCTTACAGATCATCATAGATTCATTCATAGTTCAAATCACAAGGCAATAAGGGAATCATGGCATTGCAGAACAGGAGAGAAAAACTGAACCACGCACATATGGATCCTCCGTCCGGAGAAAGGAGCCACCACTCCACCGCACGGGATCACGTTCGCTCGTCCCGTTTCCCACAGGTGTCGGCCTTCGCCTGGCTGCCCGTCAAAAGTCCCCAACTGCGAGTAGCCAACCGGAGACAAGAGTGGGACGACGAGCAACGCCACCTGCCCACTCCCCACTGAAATCCCGGTGGAAAGAGAGCAGCAGCTAGCGTCCCCTGGCAAAACAGATCATGTGTGTGGTGATGGTGATGCGATGCGACCGTCCAAAGATTTGCCTAGCCCGGGACGGGGAGCATTATCTTATTGTATTGCGCTTCTTCAGTCAATCAGTCTCCAGAGAGTCTGCCCGCCGTTTGCATCATGCATCGGTTCGTGCTCGTGCATGTTCTACGCTGCATTATTGGTCGCCGTTGCCGGTAGATCAGTTGCTACTTGCCTATTGCTCACAGGCCCCAGCACTGTGATTTGATCAGGCACCTTGCTTAGACGTTTTGATTTTTTTTATTTTTATTTTTGCTTTTCATCAGTTGATACATTTCTGTGAATCCGCTGATACGCCTCATTGGAGGTATATATCTTTTTGAAACAATTGGAGGTATAGATCTCGCTTTAGCGACGAAAGAAGAATTATTGGATGCAGCACATGGATTAATGTGGCATGTCCCTTTGCCCTTTGGAGTACTACTAGCTGGGTGTGCGCTGGTGGGTACGAGGAGGTCCGAACGCCGCCTGATGCGCGTCGTTGATCACACAGGTCAACTTGGGCGCGCCCCTGCGAAGCATAAGCCAAGTTCAAAGACAGCGCTCATGAAGCTTCCACTTGGGGACTGCAAATGCACGCAGTGTGGCTCCCACTTCCCATCTCGCATAATCGGAACCGGGACTAAAGATGTCTTCACGGACGAGATTTTTATTGAGGATCACCTTTAGTCCCGATTGGCTTTAATAGATACTATTCATTTTATTTCCATCCCAAATTACTATTCATTTTGGCTTTTATATAGATACATAGCTTTTGCTACGTATCTAGACATAATATATATTTAGGTGCATAGCAAAAGCTACGATCTAAAAAAACTCAAAACGAATAGTAATTTGGGACGGAGGGAGTATATCGTGATACTCAATTTCTGGATGAATGTATTGCATGTCAAATCAATATTATATTAAACTGCATTGAATAAGTAATTCTCATATATTCTTTGACACTAACATGCATATACCCGCACATGTTTTTTGTGCTCCCGATTTTGCTTTGGAAGCTTTTGATTGTCAAAGTTTAGAAGTTTGATCGGATATTGTGTCCAAAGCATCAAACATTTGTGACCAGAGGGGATAATTTGACTATTTTCAGTCAAAAGTTTGTAAACTTTTACTTTTTACAGAAGTAGGTGGAGGGAGGAGTGCCTTCTTCTACTAGCACTACCGAAGATTACTATTAAATGTTTGTGTTAGAGATTAGAGATAGCTTGGGCTCGCGTAGCCAGAGAGCCAGACCACAGCGGCACGGCCCCACTCCATCAACCTCACCTCTCTATTCATCATTTTGAAATAATCCAACTTTATCTGTGCTCTTCCTTTTTTTATGGAAAATCGTACACCACAGGTCGCCCATGTCAACCTAGCCGCACCCATTCTATAACACGTTTGCCTGGTCTTCTTCGCGCAAAATTTCATAAGCTAGGTATGAAATTTGACCTCCTTTCTATGCTACATCATATTGCTATCGCTTTCCAGCTACATTACTAAACTTGAACTCAAACTTTCTCGTCAACTCTTCCTGTGCTTTCGTTATTTCTCAATGTGTACATCACATTGTTTTAAGTTCAGGATAGTACGCAAAGTTGACATGATATAATTTCAGTTTAGCCATGACTAAAGATTTTGGCTTAGGCAAGTTTTTTTAAGCAAAAACAGAATGCTAAGAATGCATCTGAAATAATTAAATAAATAAGAGAATACATACCATGAGTCCTCTTTGCGCGCACAAACTTTTCCACAAAATGATGCTCAAAATATTTTTCCAAGTACTCCAATGAACATTTCAAGTAGATCAAGCCATATTTATAAAGGAGGGAAGCAATCACCGGCTTTAGCCCTCAAGGCACCCCAGAGATCCTTATGCATGGCATGCAAAGACGCTTCATACCTATAGTGGAGGAAGGGATAGATACACTTTTCCTAGATATTCCATACATATGGACAATGTAAGTAGTAGCGTCATGAATTTTGGCTCGTGGATTGCATCATGCACGCCTTCAGCCGTGGAGTTTTATGAGACGTGTGTACAAGATGACGGTGGTTTTAAGCTACATGTACAATGTAAGCGGTAGCGTCGCCGTCACGAACTTTGTCTCATGGAATATATCATGTGTGCGTTCGCTGTAGAGTTTTATGAGACGTGTACAAGATGGTGGTGGTGTTAAGCTACACATCATGGATTCTATCTCGTGGATTGCATCACGTGTGCCAGCCTTCGACCATAGACGTTTATGAGTTGTGCTTGTGTGTATAAGATGGTGGTGGTGTTAAGCTACACGTGCTTCTTGGACTTACTACGTTATCTCGCAATCAATAATAAAATAATTTTGGCTGATTATGTATTCATGTTGTCGAAAAATCTTTTGAGAATTTTGTTGCTCGCCAAACGGTTGGCGCACCCAGCCGAAACTATGGATGGTATTGGTTAGACACTATTGGTATCTCTATCTCCTATTCTCCTCTTTGCCCAGCCCTGCTGCCACTGCCACCCGTACGCGTCATTACCAAACCGAGCTAGGCAGCCAGGCCCGCCCGCGGCCGCCCGGAAAACGATCCATCGGTTCATCGGGCCGCGCCGCGCCGCTCCCACGGGAAAACGCCGCGTTTCCGCCCTGCGCGCGCGGGCAGGAGGGGGCAAGGGCCAAAAGCCCTCCCCGTCACCATCGCGAGCCGGCGAGCCGACCCCCACCTCCCTCCCAAACCGCTCCATAAAACGGCGCCGAGCGCGCGCTCGCTCCCACATCCCAACTCCCCCAGCCAAGCCCCAGGTGCCCAACCGGCTCCAGCTCTCTCCTCCCCTGCCCCCCTTCTCACCCGCGGCGCCGCCGCCCGCGCGTCGTCCCCGCTGCCCGAGAGCCGAGAATAGATAGGACACGAGGAAAAAATTGACTAGCCGACTAGGGAACCCGATCCGCGATCAATTTACACGCGCACTGCCAGGTCAGATTTGGTGGTCAGGGGGGGTTATCCCGCCTCCGCTGCCGCCGCCGCCGCCGAGCGGCAGGGGCCAATGGCGGGGTGGGGGTCGTCCAGGGTGGCGGCGTGCGGGCCGTGGGGCGGGGCGATGGAGAGAGAGCTGTCGCGGGACGGCAGCCACTACAGCATCTCTAGCGGCATCCTGCCGTCGCTCGGCGCGCGGAGCAACCGAAGCATCAAGCTCAGGCCCTTCATCGTCTCGCCCTACGACCGCCGATACAGGTTCGCCGCCTCCTCATCGTTATCGGTTCCGAATTTACGATTCCGCGCTGCGTGTCTCGTACTCTGCCATCTCGTCATCCCTTCTCTCGGTAATCTGCACCTGCGCTGGTTTGGTCTGTGTTGCATTGTTTGCTTCTGGCTCGCCAACGGCTTGCTCTGGCAGCCTCGATTTTTGGTGATGGTCGGCGAAGAGTTGCTTGTCTGTAATTCTGGGTGGAGAAAGCCGACGGGTTTTCTCTTATGCAGAATTCCAATTGCTGCTCTTGTTTTCATGAATTACTGAATTAGTAGGGTGGCTTCCTAATTTTGGCCACCCTTTTGTTCTTTATATATCCTCTATTGCTTATACCTGTGCACTGCCCTTTTTCTCTTAACCTTTTTGTCACTAATTCTATTGGGTGCTTATATTTTGCTGAATAGAAAATGATTTTGATTTTTAAAGTGATTTCTTGGTTTCACTTGGACCGAATAATTGCTTTCCTATTGCAAGTCAATAATTGATTATTCTATGTTTTGCTTTTTATGGTACTCGAATTTTTGATTTGATTTTGTTTACTCTGGACGGCTTAGGTTGTTGGTGTCTCCTTTAATTTTTCTTTTTTAGTTCACAAGAGAGACAAGAAAGGCATGATCTCGATGGTGACGTCTCTGCATTTCTTGTACTCACGTTTTACGCTTCTTTATGTAACGATTCGTTGTCAAAAGTGCTCAGTCACGGGATTCGGGTGGAAAACCTTTTTGAATCGTTTTGGAATTAGCGAGTTGTTTGGTGGTATTTCCATGTGTTCCCAGGATAACTTCTGATTTTATCATTGTTTTCAACTCTTCTTTTTTCCTATGTGCTCGTTAGTTTACTTTTCCAAATTAGCAAAGGTTATGTATTCTATTTTTTTACATAATTTAGTTGCTATTGTAATGATGTTATGGACTATTGGAACTCTAATTGAATGATTGAACAGTTTTTCTTTAGAGTTCCTTTTTCAAAGATAATTATATAAAGTCTGCAGCAATGTTAAACAAATCTATTACAATGCTTTCCCTGTGAGCAGGACAATTTGGTGGTAGAAAATAAGGCGGTTTAGTTACAACAAAGGAAGAAGAAATTCTGATATGCAGTTGTTAATTCTATGCAGATGCTGGGAGACTTTTCTCATAATTCTCGTTGTCTACTCTGCATGGGTTTCCCCATTTGAGTTTGGCTTCATTAGAAAACCAACAGGAGGCCTAGCTATAGTGGACAATGTTGTGAACGCGATCTTCGCAGTGGACATCATCCTGACCTTCTTTGTAGCTTACTTGGATAGACTGACATACTTGCTTGAAGATGATCCAAAGAAGATAGCTTGGCGGTACGCTACCACTTGGTTTGTTCTTGACGTCGCCTCCACCATCCCAACAGAACTTGCTCGGAAGATACTACCTCCAAACCTGAGGTCGTATGGCTTTTTCAACATGCTTCGTCTATGGCGTCTTCGTAGGGTCAGCTCTCTCTTTGCTAGGTATGTTAACGATGGTGCATATGCATATGGGAATCTAATGCTCTATGTTTTTCATGGATAGTGTCATTATACCATGTTTTTGTCTTTCTAGTGAGAAAAATAACGTCTTCATCTATGCTTTTCTACTTGCAGGTTGGAGAAGGATAGACACTTCAATTATTTCTGGGTTCGATGTGCAAAGCTCATATGTGTAAGTAATCAGAACATTTGAGAGTCTCCTGTAAATCCTAGTATTACTGACAGATGAGGAATGACTATCCGCTTACTTTTGATCTTGTAGGTTACACTTTTTGCAGTCCACTGTTCGGCATGCTTCTACTATCTTCTTGCTGATAGGTATCCTGACCCATCGGATACGTGGATTGGCAATTCGATGCCAGATTTTCATCACCGTAGCTTGTGGATTCGCTATGTTACATCAATGTATTGGTCAATCACTACTCTGACCACTGTGGGTTATGGTGATCTACACGCGGAGAACACAAGGGAAATGGTATTCAACATTTTCTACATGCTATTCAACCTTGGATTGACTGCCTACTTGATCGGAAACATGACCAATCTAGTTGTCCATGGCACCAGCCGTACTCGAAAATATGTGAGTTCTTTTTTGTCAAGTATTGATTAATATCAATGTCATGTCTAACAGTCATATTAAAGTTGGATCTAATATATTTTCTCTTATGTTTTGGACTAAAAGAGAGATACAATTCAAGCAGCAACCAGCTTTGCACTAAGGAATCAGCTACCATCTCGGCTGCAAGATCAAATGATCTCACATCTTAGCTTGAAGTTCAGGACAGATTCAGAAGGTCTTCAACAGCAAGAAACCCTTGATACGCTGCCAAAGGCTATCAGATCCAGCATTTCTCAGTATCTGTTTTTTAATCTTGTCCAAAAGGTTTACTTGTTTCAAGGGGTGTCCAATGACCTTATTTTTCAACTGGTGAGGCTACTGGAATTCCAATTTATTTGTCCTTCTAAAATGTTTTGGTACTGCTTGATCATGCGCTTATCTTGTTTTGTGTGATTGCATGGGCAAGGTTTCTGAGATGAAAGCTGAATATTTTCCACCTAGGGAAGATGTGATTCTGCAGAATGAAGCACCCACTGACTTCTACATTTTAGTTACTGGCAGCGCGGTAAGAATACTTTTTTGAGAATTCTTCATTTCCTAGTTGATTTAGTTATGTAAGAAAACATAGTTTGTTCTGATATCACTAGCACTGAAACCAAGATCACATGGTCATTCTAATATGCTTGTCACTTCTGCAGGAGTTAATAGAGTTGCAAAATGGTGCAGAAC
This sequence comes from Setaria italica, assembly GCF_000263155.2. Lineage (NCBI taxonomy): Eukaryota > Viridiplantae > Streptophyta > Magnoliopsida > Poales > Poaceae > Setaria > Setaria italica. Next base: position 30,684,835 of record NC_028454.1, on the reverse strand, counting down.
AGGCAAGTCTTATGTTGCTTTGATGCTCAAGTGGAAGTGAATTTATGCATCAAATTGTTCTGAAGATAATATGCTAATACTTGCAGGTTGCTGGAGTGGCTAAGTCTGGAGATGTTGTTGGAGAAATTGGGGTTCTTTGCTACAGGCCTCAACTATTCACAGTTCGAACAAAGTCGTTATGCCAGCTTCTCCGTATGAATCGCACTGCCTTTCTCAATATTGTTCAATCCAATGTTGGAGATGGAACGATAATAATGAACAACCTTATTCAGGTACAGGAACCACATTATTCTTCGTAATTTTCTTCAATGCTGCATGTTATAGCTATATAAAAAAAATTGTAGAGTTTTGAGATAGAAAAGACCCTGGAAATCAACCCATTCAGATCAGGTGTCCGTTATTAAACCTGTCTTATATTGCTTAACAATATGTGGAATTCAATATCACATAATCGCTATACCATATATTAGCTTATGGATCATGTTACTATTGCGGCATGATTTTTCCCTTTCATGCTCCTGAGAGTAACCAAAACAACCATAATGGGAATGTACTTTTGAGAAATTATATGATCATAGAAGTACTGTGATACTATGATACCATGAGAAGTTTAAATCTAAGGAGATTCATTCTTCCTTTTCTTCCCCTACTTTTGGTGCAGTTATTAAAAGAGCAGAAAGACAACAGTGTAATGGTGGGCGTTCTGAAGGAGATTGAGAACATGCTAGCACGGGGTCATTTGGATTTGCCAATTACCCTCTGTTTTGCGGTAACTAGAGGAGATGACCTTTTGTTGCATCAACTTCTGAAGCGTGGTTTTGATCCAAATGAATCAGATAACAATGGCCATACTGCACTGGTGTGTATATCCATCGATGAATAGATGTTTGCCCACAGATTTTTGTTAAGCAAGAAATTTAACAATGTTGATTTTTATTTTCTACAGCATATAGCTGCTTCCAAAGGAAATGAGCAATGCGTCAAGCTTCTTCTAGACCATGGAGCTGATCCTAATGCTAGAGGTATGCATAAACAAACTATGATACATCTTCTACAGATAGGCCACAACAAAACAAATGTATCATTTGCAAAATTCCTCTGAAATTATTGTCAGTCTGCCACCTAGAAAACTAAATCTACTACTATAAGAATTCTTGTTTCATTCATAATAATTTTAATTTCCACATGAGTCTTAAAGTTCATGTAGATTGGACAAATCCTCATGCTGACATGCCAATAACCCTTCCATTACAGACGACCAAGGAAAAGTTCCACTGTGGGAGGCTTTGTGTGAAAAGCATGCTGCAGTAGTAGAGTTGCTAGTTGAGAATGGTGCAGATCTATCTTCTGGAGACACGGCCTTGTATGCTTGTGTTGCTGTTGAGGATAATAAGACGGAGCTGCTTAAGGACATTATCCGTTATGGTGGCGACATAAACAGATCAACGAGAGATGGAACCACTCCACTGCACCGTGCTGTCTGTGACGGAAATGTTCAGATGGTTGAACTTTTGCTGGAACATGGAGCTGACATCGATAAGCAGGACAGCAATGGCTGGAGTCCAAGAGATCTAGCTGTACAACAAGGCCACGACGACATACAGGTCCTTTTTAAGAACAAATCACGGGTAGCACCAAGTCACCGTGTCTCAAATAGCAGGGTGGCACCTATGTTGATAGGGAGGTTCAACAGTGAGCCCGCAATGCCAAACGTGGACCATGAAGATGCCGAATTATGCAGCAAAGTTGTCCCGCAGAGGCTCCTGAGAAAGAGGGTCACTTTCCAAAACTCCCTTTTTGGTGTCATTTCTTCAACCCACGCCCACCAGGACACTGGCCGTATGCTCTCGAGAGACCTTGCAGCAACAGGTGGTCCGAGTTGCCGTCACAATTCCCTCGTCAGGGTGACACTCAGCTGCCCCGAGAAGGGGGACACAGCCAGGAAGCTCGTGCTCCTACCACGGTCGATGAAGGAACTCCTCGAACTAGGCGCAAAGAAGTTTGGCTTCATGCCCACCAAGGTCCAGACGGTTGAAGGTGCTGAGATTGACGAGGTGGAGCTTATCAGAGACGGTGATCATATTGTTCTCGTCAGTGATGACTGGGTGCCAGAAGTTGCGCAAATAAGGCCTGACGAGAAGTGAGCGAACTGTGCCCTTAATGCAATTTCACAATAGAGTTAGGGCCTGTTTGGATCGTTAGTTCAAAGTAAAGTTCCTGTCACATCGAATGTTTATATACTAATTAGGAGTATTAAATATATGTTAATTATAAAATCAATTGCGTAGATGGAGGCTAATTAGCGAGAGGAATCTATCCATCTGTACAATTGGTTTTGTAATTAGTCTATTTTTAATACTTTTAATTTGTATATAAAGATTCGATGTGACATGGACTAAATTTTAGTCCGTGAAACCAAACACGCTTGCGATACAAACTGGGTGATTGGCAGTTAACGTATGAAGTTCTTCCAATTGAAGAACTAGTGGGGATGTGTATGCCCACCTTGTAAATTACCATGATAGTTTTGGTCCAGCTTGGAAAAGAAATTGTAGCCAGCTGGTCCGGTGGTCTGTAGTTACTTGCTCTCATTTCAAGAGAAAGGGATCCAGAAAAATGTAAGTAGGGTTGTCCAGTTTACCTGATTTCTTTTTCTTTTTGTCCTCGAGATCAAGCTTTCTCTAAAACCGACAAATATACATTTGAGTTGTGAATTCGTGAGATACGCCAATAATCGAAACCTGCAGGCTTTGTAAATTCAGTATCACTTGCGAAGAAATCTGAGGCCCTTGACTTGTCAAATCAACACGTTCCTTGTTATTTCAGTTCTGTGGTTGGTCCTCTTTCAGCACCACAATATTATGCACGATATGTTTTCAGAATTTCATTCTTGGATTGGGCCAGTATCATCCTGGATGGGCTAGAGAAGCCGCCCGCAAACGCATTTTGGACGAGAGAGGGCCTGTAGAGAAAAGCCCCAGCCCAATCGTTGAACTAATTGCCGGCATTAATATGACCATGCTACATTGATGAGCATGATGAGTCTGTCCATTGTCCTGTTAACATAGCTGACAACGTTCCATGTTTGCAAATTCTGATGAACAGGCCTCCAAGGAAATCGACCCGTGTGTGTAAACAGCCAACTACCAATCTGAAGCATCTCAATGCGCCACGGGAATCGCCTGTGAAGTTTCATGAACAATCTGCCAACTTCCAATCGCCGGGTGGGTGGCGCAATCAAAGAGCATTGGGGCTCCCTGTGGATCCCCAGCACAGGCCATGTGAGGCGGGGGCTCCTGATCTTCTAATTTATTTGCAGCTACACCTCTCACCTTCCACCACTCGTGCTCGTGCTCATTCAAAAGAACTGTTTGGCATTCCCTGCTGGATTAGGGAGTGGCACTGGCACATGATACGAGCCATGAAGACAGTGCAGGTTTAATTTTGCAACACCGAAAAAGGCTTCAATTATCTCAGCCATTTCAAGATGATAACAGTATCTCAAACTGAACCAGACGAGGACCGGAACACAGCAAGCATGTGCTATACAGATTCAACTTGCTCCATTGAAATCATTACATGTGACAAAAAATCAGGGGAGCTCTAGGAACCCTTGAGATTTTGGGTCAGGCTCCACTACTACTTCGCACTACATTGGCTCACACAAACACATACCAAATTACCAACTAGAGGGGCCTACTCAGTGTGGAGGACAGAAGCACAGGGAACAATTGAAA